>NC_046315.1:60780201-61093096 GCF_009819535.1 Lacerta agilis
TTTTTCAAGTACATTTAAAATAAATATTCTTACAAAATAAGCAAGCGCAATCGTGCTGAAGAAGTTTCCTTGCATGGATTACCTTGCTGGATGGATTGAGACCCAAACAGAGCAGATGCAGGTGCATGTCTGCACTGTGATATGCCTTTTGGTGTTACTCAACTAATGAACCTTCCATTTGCATTGTGAGGAATGCATTTCTGTCTATATTGCGTTAATAAGAGGGGTGTTCACATGTTACATTCAATGAATGTATAATCTGTGTACCTAGGATGTGGCAGCTTTTTTTCATTACCACTTTCTTCCCCTGAGAAGTAACACAATCGAAGGGTTATTTGACTTGAATATTCACTAGAGTGATAATTTTTTTCCTTTTAAGATAATGACACCAGATATGTTTCAGCTCTAGAGAAACACCAGTCTAGCAAATTGGATTGCTTATCCCAATATAGTAAGAAAATGGGGAACCCAACTAAGTCATTCTCAGTGAAGACCCATGGATTTTTTTATTTATTTATTTATTTCTATACCTCTTTAGATTTTTAATAAAAATCTCAAAGTGGTTTACAACATATTAAATCAATCAATAAATAAAACAATAGCCGGGCAATGTTCCTCTGGCCTCATGAGGAGCCTCTTTGTAGGGCTGGGTGAGTCTGGGCCCTGCCTCCTAGGCCAGGTGGAAAGCGCCTTGCGGGGAGTGGCCTTCACGCCTCACAGCCAGGTGATGTTCCTCTGGCCTCATGAGGAGCCTCTTTTGTAGGGCTAAGTGAGAGTGGGGGAGTGTATTTTAATAGTATAGTCTGAGTATAACATAGTTGGATATCACACAGCTGGCATCAAACAGAGCAATCCTTTGCTTTGAGGAGCCACTACCACATCTGCAGCCCAGTCACTCAAGGCAGCTGTGGCAGAAGGTGGGGCAGCATGGAAATTCAGTGCAGTTCCTGCATAACCTCCAGACTGGCTCAGCAACTCGGCTAGGTTTGGCATCGTGCCAGCTATGAAAGCAGCCTGGCTCAGACCTGCCTACTTTGCAACCTCAGAATAGCCAGTTTGGTGTGGTGCTCATTGGGGGGGGGGGGGGGGACACCAGCACAGCACTGGGTCTTTTGACTACCCATACATTCAGTAACTGGCAGAAGCAAGCAGAACAATACCTCCATGAAATGCAAACAGCCCAGCACAATGGGGGGGGGGGAGATCTACAACCTTAGTTACTTGCCATTTCCAGAATCAATGCTATTCTTTTGATTGCACTTTTGTCCTTTCTAATGGTTTCAGGTTTTGTTTTGATTTGTTTATTAAATCACAGTTATCAATATATCTGCAAGAGCTTTAAACCCAATAAAATGAACATGCTGTGCAGAATCACCAGTTCAGACAGCTATATCTGCACATAACTAAACCACACATGCCTGATTATCTAAATTACTTATTTGGCTGCTAGAACAGGACCAGAAGAATTATAACTGGTTTGAGAGAGGGAGTGGAAGGGACTGCCTAGCTTTCTGGAGCAAAGATTATTTTCCTTTCCTTGTAATCTCTCCTTCCTTTCCCTTTGTCTCCTCATGTCCTTTTTATATATTAGGCTGTGAGTCCTTGAAATAAATAATAATAATAATAACAATAATAATAACAATAATAATAATAATAATAATAATAATAATAATAATAATAATAAAGTTTTATTTTTTCATGGACATGCTTATGCTTTGTGCCCTTGGGAAAGGACAGTCTGCAAATAAATAAATAAAAACTAGATAAAGGGAAGCACAACATCCACCCAGCACCTTTTTATGAATGATGCAATCCTGTGATGTTGCTGAACAAGGATTTGGTAGTAGTTTCCACTGGTTTCCTTGGAAGTTACTCATTAGTGAACATGCATATTATTAGATTCCAGATTTCTTTAGAAGACCCAACAGTTCTTAAAAATAAAAAAAATCCAGTATTTTTCTTCAGTTAAAAGTAAAAACAGCAGCACCATCTTCTGGATGCAAAGAGCAGAAAAAGAGGAGATGGAATTTCGTAAAGGATAATGAGAAGCAAAAGATCTATTTCATTTTCTCTCCAGTTCATTTGTGCCCGTTTTCTATAATGTGCCTTATTCTCCCTATTCAATTTATTTCATATGCAACTATAATACATCATACACATCCTATACAGTTACGCAGGAAGATATTAGGGATGGGGAAGAAATATGATTAAGTTCACTTTTAAATATGAGTCTGCCTAATTTACCCCTCTAACAGTACAATAGAAACAAACCATTTAAATGCCCAGCAAGGCAATTCTAATAATCTTTCTTCCATTATTATTTATTAAATGTCTATAATGCTCTTCATTCAAAGATCACAGGTTAGTTTAAAATAGAAAAACTCAAAAATATATACCATAATAACAAACAAAATACCACATACATAGTTTTAGGCCATAGATTTTTATTTTTAAAAAATGTATTGATTTCCATTATATAAGAGTAATTACCCAAAAAAAGGAAAGAAAAAGAAATACAAAAGCAAAATTCCAACATACGGCATTTCTGTGAACAGCTCTGGTTCGCCAGAAGCAGCTTAGTCATGCTGGCCACATGACCCGGAAGCTGTACACTGGCTCCCTTGGCCAGTAAAGCAAAATGAGCGCCGCAACCCCAGAGTCGTCCGCGACTGGACCTAACGGTCAGGGGTCCCTTTACCTTTAAATTAGGGTTGCCATACATCTGGATTTTTCCTGAATACTGCAGTTGGAAGCATTGTCTGGGCGGAAATCGCTAAAAGTATCCGGGATGCATATGGAAACCCACATCAGCAGTGCTGTTTTTGGCGATTTTCCTTTAAAAAGCTCCACAACTTTTCTGACCAGATTTTCAGTATTTGAAATATGGCAACTATAGAAGATATGTAACAAAGGTTCCATGTGATCCTCTCTGGGGAGAGTATTTCACAAGCAGAGAGCCACTGCGGAAAAGGCCCATTCTCGTGTTTCCACCCTCTGGACCTGCAACACACTGCAGTGCCTAAATGGGATGTTACCAAAGCATTTATTACTGGTCCTGTCCAGGAGAAGCCATAGGCTGATAGAAATCATTCCAGGTCACCATGTGTACTTACATTTCAACTGACAAAACTGGATGTAAGAGAACTCCCAAGCTGTAAATGTAATATTTCAGGAGGAGTGTAAAACCATCCAAAACAGAATGAATCCCCCCACCTTCCCTGACTAGGCAACCATCAACTCAGATAGCTTTTCTCTTATTAAGATCAGTTTTCACTTTATCCCTCCTACTCCAACCCATTACTGAGCTCAGACAATGATTCAGTTCTTTGATAACCCCCAATTAGATGAAAAAGAGCATAGATGGGGAACTGGATCTCCTGCAACCTTCATGACCACTTTGACAGGTGGGTAGGGCCACCTGTTGATTACCTGACAGTATATGATCCCAGGTGATTTAAATTGCAAAGAGAGAATCGGGAACACACTCTCAGGTTTCAAGCTTGGGTTGAAAAAGAAGAATCTTTGCAGGTATTTGTGACTGGCCAAATGGTGTTATAATCTTTAGAGTGCAGAAAAGTTTGTTCTTCGGTACAGTTGGGACCACTGCCAGCTCACTAAGTGCCAATCCTGTACCCTGTCATTCAATTCCTCTTTTCTTCTTGTTATTTGCAAGAAGGTCAGGGATCAGCCATACAGGTAGTTGTTCATAGCCCTTAAAGAATATTGTCTACATCCTCAGACCTGAAAAACTGAAAACCATTCCAGAAACCTGGACCAGGTGACATCCTGGAGATGTTCAGTGACTGACAGTTTCAACTGCAGCATCTAAGTCACGCAAATAATGCAACATTTTTTTTTATCTGCAGCTGAAACATTTAGTTTTGTGGCCAGATCAGATACTATAGGACTTTCATAGGGACAAACATGTAACACATCAGTTGCACTTAAGGATAGGCACGGTGTATTACATCTTTATTTGTGAGATGCAACACATGTGCATTGCCTTTCAATAAGTTTCATGCTTCTTGCTAAAAAGCTGATTTGTGAATCATATTTCTAAAAGCAAGCATGCCATAGATCCTCCAATAGTTTGAATGAACAGTTTGTTTTATAGTTAAACAAATGAATCTGCAATTCAAAAACCAGAGAGCTTTCTTCAGTAACACAGTGAAGCACCATCTGTTTAGATATTTAGAGAGAGAATTCATTTTGCATTCTATCTCACAAAATCATGGTTTAAGGATTTGTTTATAACAAATCCTTAAAGCATATGCTGGTCATAAGATAAGCTCTTTAGCAAAATCTGTCCTACATAAAATCCACATGAACCAAAGAACTTGGACTAGGCACACTTCCAACTGATCTTTGCCAGTGATATGAGTGATTCACATACACGGGTTAGAATTGGTTCGCAACTACAATGATCCATTGGAGCACGTACAGTTCTCTGAAACTTAAGAGCACATTTTTGAAGCTAAGACCTAAGGCCTGGAATATCAGCAACTCCCATGATGTCATGTTAATCAGAACAAGGAAAACAAGGAAAGACGTTGCCCATGCTACCACCCACACCATGTTTTTTAAAATTACATTTAGCAGTCACCTCATAATCTAAGTTCTCTGGGTGACAAATAATTTAACATGATTTAAAATGACAAATACTCAATAAAATGCAAAGCTAGTGAAAAGTTGGATCAATCAGGGGTGCTGTTTTCTCAGATGCAACAGCAGCAGCCTGGTGCATGGTTCCTGCTAGCCCCAGAATCAGGGGGAGCAGTGTGGCAACTTCCAGGCAGGCTTCTCAACAGGAGACGCCGGGCTCCTAGTCAGCCCCGCCAGCACCAATAAGTCCCGCAGCTCCCAATACTCAATCAGGGAGCAGGCCTTCTACTTCTTGGCAAGGTTCCTCGCTTTCGTCTGTTTCTCCTTCTGTGCAGGTTTGTTCACCCCCAGCCATGGAGGCGGTCAGTATTCAATCATCTGATGAGGATCTCGCGATGCCCACAGTTCCATTGTGTGGTGGCAGGAAGCGCAAGATTGCCCCCTCCGTGTGCAGGGCCAAGAGGCACAGGGATGCTGAATCATCCTCTTCCACCAGTACGTCTTCTGACACTAGCGATGAGGAAATGGATTCCCCTCCCATACTTTATTGGCCTTTCTTTTGATAAATGGCTTGATACCTTTCAAGTTTTCGCAGGTGTAGTTTCTGCTGCGTACCCCAAACAGGGCCTCCATCTTTGGATTTACCTATCCATAGTGCGGTTGGCCTACACAATGGCTGGGGAAGCAGCAGCCATTGCCTATGAAACTTTCGGCGTAGGACCTGCAGGGTACATACAGCCCATTGGGACCAGAAGGATCTTGATGTCTGGTCTACCTATGTTGCGCCACACATCGAGGCTAAGTCCTCAGAATTTGCAGTGCCGAAATTTTAACCCAAGAAAGCTGCTAAGCGGGTATATTATTTCTGGGAGTATAACAAAGGCTCCTGCCAGAGGCAGGCTTGCAAATACGCCCATTCTTGCGACAAATGCACGGGGAACCATCCAGCTGTATCCTGTGGCGTGAAGCGGCACTTTCGAGGCCAGAGGAGGGGTGCAAAGCAGGAGGCTAAGTCTGCCTCTCCTCAAACCGGTGACTCTGAGAATTTGCTCACATTGGAACGTATTCCCATAAAATTACTTCCTCTGGAGAAATGGTTAGCGAACTATCCTGACTGGTTAGCAGCAAAATATATTTGGAAAGGGTTTTCTGAAGGCTTTCGCATTCCAGTGACATTCCCGCCTAGGTCGGCAGAAGTTGAAAATAAAAAATCAGTTAGAGATTTGCCGGAAGTGGCCCGGCGTAAAATAGAGAAGGAACTGGCATTGGGCGGGATTGCAGGCCCATCCCTACCCTTCCGTACCCCGACCTTTCCTCTTTGGGGGTAGTGCCTAAGAAGGCATCGGTGGAGTTTTGACTAATTCATAATTTATTTTACCCACAAGGGACTTCAGTGAATGATGCCATTCTTGTGGAATTAGCTTCAGTTAAATATGCCACTTTTGACCAAGCGGTCAAATTAATAAGGAGTTTTGGGAAAGGAGCCTTGCTGGCCAAATGCTACGTGGAAGCAGCATTTCACCTGCTCCTGGTGCATCCCCGTGATTTTAAACTCCTTGGATTTGAATTTGAGGGGAATTACTATGTAGACAAGGCCATGCCAATGGGATGTTGTGTATCTTGTGCAGCTTTTGAGCCATTCAGTACTTTCTTGGACTGGGCACTGCACAGGAAGACAGGTTTTAGGGGCATGACACATTATTTGGATGACTTTTTTATTTGCTCAGCAGCTGAGTTGGAGGAGTGTGCCCAGCTACTGCTGGCTTTTGATGCCCTGACAAAGGAACTGGGTGTTCATTTAGCTGATGATAAAATTGAAGGCCCTACCACCAATCTTTCATATTTGGGTATTTGGTTGGATACAGTTACCCAGACATCCACTTTGCCAGAGGAAAAAATTGTTGCCTTGCGTGCGCTCATTTTAGAGATACTGCCCAGAGAGAAATTGACTTTAAGGCAGATTCAGTCCCTTTTGGGACATTGGAATTTCACCTGCAGAGTGGTGGCCCCTGGCCACCCATTCTGCACACGTTTGGCAAGGTTATCCTCAGGCTTGCGATCCCCCCATCACTTTATTGTCATCAATAAAGTTGTGGCCTAAATTTCTGCCAAAAACCAAACCAAATATCTGACTCCTGTGTGAATTTATTTGGGGAAAGGTAAAAGGTCTAAACATGCAAATGACAGATCCACACCATATGTTGTTTCTACATGACTTCCCTCTAAGAATTCAGGGAACTATAATTTCTTAAGGGTACTGGGATTTGTAGTGCCTTTAGGTGGAAATCAAAGTTCCCATGTCATGTGCTTTAAATGTATGGGTTCTAAATACTTTACTTTATATATGATTTCATGCATAAGACCTGGTGGATGGGATAACACAGGTAGGCTCCCTGTAGGCCAGGTATCCCCAACCTGCAGCCCTCCAGATGTTTTGGCCTACAGTGCCCATGATCCTTAGCTAACAGGACCAGTGGTCAGGGATGATGGGAATTGTAGTCCAAAACAGGGCCGAAGGTTGGGGGTTTCTGCTGTAGGCAAGAAACAGGCATCAAGATGCAAACATAAAAACATATATAAAACTTGGTAGAACTAGCTACTTCACAAGTATAGCTCAGTAAAAGGGAAGGTTAGACACTTTAAAGATGAACATGGGAAACTTTAACTATCAGGTCCATACTGGTTGTCTTCCACACAGAGCCACAGATTCAGATCAGCTGCTTGGCTGTGCTATGATTAAGTACAAGGGTATGTTTTCAAGCTTCAAATATTAATTAATAATAATATGAACATGTGTTTGCATGAAACTGTATATTTTGTTTATGGGAAGAAGACAAACTGAAGGACGTTTTCAAAAAACATTTCTCTTTTTAATATCCATTTTTGGTCTTAGGAAGACATCAAGTGACTTTTTATGAACATAATTTCAAGGAAAAAATAATTTGTAACACATTGTAGTCATTACTTTTGCATTGTTCTTTACATTTTGCAAGATTGGGGAAACTATCAATATTCTGATCATTTTAAAAATTCATTGGTTTTACCTATAATTTAATACTTGAAATAATTTCTTCATCCTGTTCACTTTTTGATTAAAGGTTTTCACTAATCATTAATCAAAAATTCATGAAAATCAAATGTATGCAGATTTTCTATTCATTCAAAATAAAGCTGGTATTTTTCTTACATTTTTTCCTATAATTGTAACATTAGCCCTTGTTGAAAGCTTTCCAGCAGAGATAAATGAATGATTGCATTTTGCTATATAAAATGGAGCATATCTTAATTGAAAAAATATGAGCTGGTGCTAAAGGGTTGAACAGTATGCAAACTATAGGGTCTTGAAAAATTCAACAGTCATTCCACATTTTAACACCAAACACCACAGGGACCCCTTGACATGTATTATACTTCAACAGTTTGTGTCAAGGCAAGAAGCAAAAAGAAAGAAAAAGATCAGCGTAAAAGGAACAAAATAAAAAAGTGTGGCACCTTTTTGTAATTATGGTATAGCCAGTGACTTTTGTCCAGTTTTTCCTGTTGTAACTGTAGTTTGAAAAATGCATTTCAGCCATGACTTAGATTGGCATTCTTCAAGTGTGACAAGGCTAAACCATGTGAGAGTAGCCAATGGGTCCCTCAGTGAATTAGGGGCTTCCTCTACATGCAAAAACAGGTTCTAGCAGATTGAGCAGACAAGACCAATACTGGGTCCAACCATGAAGAAGGTGGTTATTGCATGTGCTGTACAGGAAAATGAGGGGCAAATGGGGCTCATCTACCTAGGAAGGTAGCCCATCTAAGGAGAGGACAACTCTGATCCTAAACCTCCACTGCTTGTAGCTATACTCATCCACGAGAAAGCTTCAGGAGTAAACCCTGAAGAAAAATCTGTACCCACTGCCATCTGAGATATATTGAGGAGAAGAAAAGGCTAAGGAGTAAGCCAGGCATAGGCAAACTTGGCCCTCCAGATGTTTGGGACTACAACTTCCATCATCCCTGACCACTGGTCCCGTTAGCTAGTGATGATGGGAGTTGTAGTCCCAAAACATCTGGAGGGCCAAGTTTGCCTATGCCTGGAGTAAGCCCTATACAAATCTGGAGTGGAGTCCCTAAGACGGTTATATGCTCCTTCCAGCAACTTCTGCAGCCAAGCAGGTACCAAATGTATTGCTATGCTTTCCATTGGACCATATCACCAAGGCCAAGAGGGTGGCCTTTTCATCTGAGGATATGATCAGATCCCAACTTCACCAAGCAGTGCAGGGCTGGCTTGGGAAAAGCAGTGTGAGCCTCCCCTCTCCAAAATATGCACCCAGCTCAATCACCCCAGCAGCCCCTCTCCCCGTTACGCCCCTGCCCCCAGAGGAACATTCCATTGTCTCTGAAGACAGACGTATGCCTTTGTATGACAAATAATTTTTAGCCATCTTCAGCTATACTGTGGGGCAAGTGGGAAGTTTAGAGTTGCATTGTGCCTTGTGGCATTTCTTCCTGCATAGGATTTAGTAGTTATTAGCTGATGGTGCCTCTTGTGCCCAAATTACCCTGCAATTACAGGTTGCAATAAAACGGGCTTCAGAAATGCTACCATTGTGAGATTACTTTCTTTAAAAATTCCTAATTCTGTGCACCACTGCTATCAAGTTAAGGTGACCCATATTTACTTATAGGGCTACAAAAATAAATTGGAACAGAGTCTGTCCGAGCTATCTATAACCACTAATCCTCTATGGGTCAACAAATTCCGGACAATAGCCTGTTTCACATATAACACTATATGTCATCATCCATTGGGGCAAGTGGACACATTTGAAATTTTGAGGAAATCCTTGGAGCAAGGAGCTGTCCTCTTGTACAGTCCAAAGGTCCATGCACACCAATGGCAACAAAAGTTAGGAGCCAGACCAGTTTTCAAGGAAAGAGGGAATGGGAGAGAACTTTTTTAAAAATTGAGCAAAGGAAAAGCCAGACCTCGAGCAGATGCTCTAGGAAAGCTGTGATTTATCTTCTGATAAATTCCCAATACCTTTCAACCAAAAATATTGTCTCCTATTTCATATTTTGCTTTAAGTTGCTTTGAGACCTTCTATTTATTATTTCATAGAATCATAAGTTGGAGAGTTGGAAGGGGCCCTGAGGGTCATCTGGTCTAATGCCCTGCAATGCAGTAATCTCAGCGAAATCATATATGACAGATGGCCATCCAGCTTCTTCTTTAAAAACCTCCAAGGAGAGTCCAGCACCTCTCATGGAAGTCTGTTCCACTGTCAAACAGGTGTATGACTGTGCATAGCCTACTGTAGAAAGGCAATATTTGCCATTTTTGCTCCATCCAGTTTTGCCCCTGGCCCTGCCCACCACTGGCATGTGGCCCCTGAAAGGTTTCACAGAAAGGAAAGTGACCCTCAGACTGAAAAAGGATTTCCCCACCTGTGAAACTGAATAACCCTGACAGGGGAAGGGGCAGCCAAACAGGCCTCCACACATTTGGGTACCGTAATTCTGCAGAGCAGTGTATACATTTCAAGATCTCTCGTAATTATTCTTGCTAAGACAAAAGCTGTATTTGATTCAAAATATCTCATTTGACATGGGAATATTTACTGGATTCCATTCATGAGCCACACTCACGCAACAAAACCTTTCCTTCGCTACCCCAGCATATGCCCCATGCACTCACAGACCTGTCCTGATGGTTGCTGCCACTCCCCAGAGAAGAGTTGGTGAAGAAAGGGAAAGTCCCTTCATTTTGTGCATGCAACAATTCAGTTGGTTAGAGCATTGTGCTGATAATGCCAAGGTTGCGGGTTCAATGCCTATATGAGGCTGTTCCATGTCCCTGCATTGCAGGGGGTTGGACTAGATGATTCTCAGGTTCCCTTCCAACTCTACAATTCTATGACTCCATGAATTTACTTGAATCCTACCCACTTTCCTAATTGTTTACCCCAAATAGCAGAGAAATTAGGGTTGCTTAAGTATGCTGTCTGGTTAATATGACCCTGGCCAGTTTTTGAAGTTGAGAAGCAAATTAGACTTGTAGTACTACAATCCTATATGCACTTTTGTGCAAGTAAGGCCCATTGAACACGGTGGTAATTACTTCTGAGTAAACATGAATAGGATTGCAGTGTTTGATGTGATTAGAGTTAGAAGAGGAGAATGAAATTAATCCTGTTGTGCAGCTACTAAATATGAAATGGCATGTAAGCAACTTCACATTATGTCTCGTCATGTTTTGTTTGTATAAAGAATACATTTTCAGGAACACTTCCTGTCATCCTTTTTTGTACAGAGGTTGTATGCAGGGGTAAGAGAGCATTTTCAAGCCACATACTAAAGCAGAGAATCCTCTAAAGGAAATTGCAATGCATACAAGTACCACTGATATCAAGTAAGAGCTTGTAAAATGGATGTAGGATGAAAGCAAGGCAGAAGTGAGTTCTTGTGGGCCTGTCAGAGTCAGTAGATAGTGCAGAAGATTGTGAGTAATAAAACATGAATGGGGATATAATAGGGTGAACTCCTGTATATCTAATGCATTCAAAGACCCAGTGTCCAAGGACTGAGCACTGTCAATGCAGCTTCTATGAACACCAAACTAGTTCATTGTTGTATGTTTATCAGACTTACTTAGAGTGGTGGATGACTGTCACTTAAAGCAAACTGGGCAAGGCCCTCATCTTTTCATTTCCTCCTTGGTTTCATAGTGGGAGTTGACAGTTTCTAGCACTACTGCAGCTGTTCCCTGTTACAGCCATACATTTTTTTCATCTAAATTGATGAGGAGCACGGAGAAGCAGAAATGACTCATTTCTGATTTAATACAAATTGAACAGCCAACATAGACCCACAAATGTGGCAATCCCCCACCCATTGGTACTGCCCTTGAGGTTGGTGGGGAATGCATAGGGAGGACCTTGCTGTGGAGATAATTGATCACTGTATTCAGGGCCAGGAAGGAATTTGCCTGCAAATAAATTGGGTCCGTTTGGGGATTTTGCCTTGCTAATAGCAATTGTCATAACTTTCTTTCTTTCTTTCTTTTTTACAAAGATTTTGTTGGTTTTCCACAAAGACAAAAAACAATACAGTAAAACAAATACAACATCAACAAATACAACAGCTAAAACAAAAATAAACAAAGATACAAACCTAGACTGGAATACCAACATTCCTTTTACTAATAAAAAAAATCTTGTTTCGAATCTACTTGGGGGACTTCCCCCATTTTCTCTCCTTTGCTTCCAATTCTAATTTACTTTAATAACCTCTCATCTCTGAAATTTAAATCTATCACCATCAAAATATCAAGATATAACTTCTTGGTATTTATTTTTACTTCATAATACAACATATTACTTCTTAAATCAAATCCTACATCTTATTTTACTTAGACTGCTGCTAATAAATCAGTTCACATATCTCTTCACTAGTTCAAAATCATAAATTCTTAACACACTGACTTCAGGGTACCATGATGAGCCGTCCTAATTATATTTTAAGTATTTTCACCCTATCCCCCTTCTAACCATTTTCCTTCGCCATCTCGGGATCACCCACCAGACATCTCTCCACCTCCCTCCAACATCATTGTCCAGAATGTCCTCTTCTTCTTTATAGCCAAGTCAGACCGCAGTCCATAAACATCCTTGCAGAGAACTCCAGGGAACACAAAGCATCACCTTCCAGCATCTCCATTCCAAAGTTCCAGTCATCTTCAAATTGCAATTTCAAAAATCATTTCCCCTTCATTTCTAGGCTCTCACCCCAGAAATCGGATATAAATTGTCTTTCCACCCTGGGTCTCTCACACCAACAGGATTTTCCATCTTCTTGGAGTTGCATAGTCACTATATTTTGTTCCTCAAATATTTCCTTAAGTTCCCTAGCAAGGTTTTCTTCCAGTTTAGCAAAGTTCTCAAGAGTCTTTCCTGTTGCATAAAACTTTTCCTCAACATTCTGCTTCAACAAAATTAGTTTCTGGTTTAGCAGTTCTAACTTCAAAAGAATTATCCTTTGTTCATGGGTCAAGCCCGGATCTAAAGCCAGTTTAAAAACGAAACCAAGCATGGTAGAAGTAGGCAGAGGGTATCAAGTTTCAGTACTTTTCCATCTTTAGCCACAAGTTTCAGCCGCCATTTTCCCCCGAATCAGGGTGAAAAGATTATAATCCAACAACTTCAAAGAAGAAATATTTCCAACATCTTAGTTCCCCTAACAGGGATTCAGCCGATCTCACTTGTCAAAAAGCTCCGTAGAGACATTGTATCCGCTAATGCAGCAGCAGCTAGAAACATTGTTATTTTCTTCATTCAGCAAAGAGAGGAACGGGCTTCCTTTTTACGTTCCTCCCGGAGTGCCAATTGCAAAAATTTTAGGTCCAATTAACTCCGTACTTACGGCTTACGGGGTTCTTCTTTTTTCCCTTCAAATCAGGTAAGAACAACACGCTCATTGCAGGCGGCAGCCGCCACTTCGCCTGCCCGGTTGGGGCATAGCCTCCACAGCCCGGCGCCGTTGTCCCTTCACTCCCACGCCCCTTTTACAAGGGGAACGGGAGAAGGGTTCAGCACCATAGTGGGCCCGCTGGAGAGCCCGTGCCGCGGGACGCTCGACCCACGGTTCGGCGGAGCCCGCTGTGCAGTAGCGGAGCTCCTACCCCCGGGACAGGCCAGGGTCGTCTCGCTGCCGAAACGGCCCTTGACCGCCCGCAATGGCGTCCACGCCGGAAGTCGCAATTGTCATAACAGATAAGGCATTGGGTTGAATCCTTAGTCTTTTCTTTTCTCTTTTCTTTTCTTTCTTTCTTTCTTTTTTGAGGGAGCGGGTGAGATGGTGCATCACCCCCTTGATCAGATGTGATATCTCAGAGTTCCCTGGTAAAGGGTCTGGGTTGAAGATTCTGTCCAGAAGTCCAAATGGAAGCAGATGGGCCATAGAACTTCCAAATGGCAGCCTATGGGGTCATCCTAATTGACCTGTGTCTTGAGGTGACCCTTAACTCATGCTTGACCCTGTTCAACATTAGCCATCAGGCAGGAATCTGACTTAGGATATGTACCCAATATCTAAGCTAAAGCCTACCAACATATGTAATCAATAAAGCTATGCCCATTTTCAATTCCAGAACATTGTGTCAGTTTATTCTTATGTTTCATCACCCCTTCCTGGCTCCCCAGGGCTCACTGTGGGTGGGCTTGCAGTTCGCTTTCCATTATTTCATCTGGTAAAATATCAGGTGACACTGAGTGGTCACTATTATTCTAATAGTGTCAAACTTTGCAAGCATATCAGTAGTAGTCGTTGCTGCTAGTTCACTTGACTGCACATTTCAAAATTTGGTTCTGTTTATGGACAACAATATCCAGCACTCCCCCCCCAAAAAAAAAAACTGGCTGCAGTTATGTTCACACTGACACCTTGTTTTAAGTCAGCAGTATTCTATTACCACATATGAGACCAAGGTTGGCACACTACACAAAACAGAAGTACCTTAAACTGGAAGAAAGACTAAAATGCACCTTCTTTCTTCATAGAGGGCCAGAACAAACAACAAATTCCAGAACACTTCCATACCTGATAAGGATTCAGAAAACAGCATCCCTGCCTTTCATGCCTGTCCTGTCTCCAATAACCTGGAAGGCTACACAAGTGTAATGTTTGAACCAAGCAAACAGGGCATAGTGAGGATTTGACTCAAGATGGCCGACCGAAGCATTCCAAACTGCTTTGATTTGAATGCTTCTGAAGGTACCCACTCAGTTTCGCGTAGTGGTTTTCAAGCGTGAGGAGCGAAGCAGATTTTGTATGAACAGGCCCACAGTCAAGATTTTGGCTGAACAGGACAATGTGTAAAATCATTTTACCAGAATGCAATGTTCCTCAAAAGGTTTTTCAATAATCTGATATAATAAAGTAACACACACATTAGTAATCAGGAAGGTGCAGAGGACAATGTATTTCATCATTAGATAATCATACCTTTCGGGAATGGAAAGTACTTGATTATGTTCCATGCTTTATGCATCAGGAATTTAATTCTTTCTTGAAAACCATACCTGTGTCTCTATCTTTTGCTTAATTAATAATACATTTATAAGATTATTTCCACATACATTTTACAAGAGGCTAATACCTATATAGATTAAAAATAAATAGATGAAATGAACACATTTTACTGTTTAATTATATTCCTATGTATATCACTAGGAAATGCCTTTTGTATTTTCCGCCATGGGTGTGCAAGTTAATGTGGAAGTGTATAATTAATATCATATCTGTAGCACTGTGAAAAGGACAATACAGTGCACATGGGTTTCTCAGTAGTATTTTTATTCAGTAATGAGGTGCAGTTTTTTAGAACCGACATGCCAATAACAATTCTCAACACTTTTATCCCTCTCAAATTTAAAGCAGTCTTATTGTTTGGCCATGGGGTGGTTTCTTATGCTCACCAATTAAACTAAAGTGATGGGATACTGAATGTGAACCTAGGAGGTTAGAATTAAAGTCCCACTTCTGTCATAGGCTGTGATCCAAATTGCTACTTTAGACAAGTCACATGGAAACCACAGTTGTTAGATGTGTCTTTATTTTTAACAGTGTTTTCTCATTCCACATCATTTTTGAAACCTTTCTGGAATAATCATTACATCTCCTATGAACCTGCTTTCATGGGATAACTTGCTCCCCAGCACCAAAGTCTCTTAACTGAATAGCATATTAACACAACAGGAGGGACTTTTGCAGTCACATACCAATGAAAGGCCAGAACAAATCAAGGTGAAATATCTGGGGGTGAATTTGACACTGAAGAATCTGAACCTGTTCAAGGACAATTATGAAAAATTGTGGAATGAGATAAAAAGAGACTTGGAGATATGGACTAGATTGAAATTGTCTTTGATGGGCAGAATAGCAGCTATAAAGATGAATGTGCTACCAAATATGTTGTTTTTATTCCAAGTACTGCCGATCATTGATAAGCTGGACTGTTTCAGAAGGTGGCAAAAGGATTTATCAAAATTCATCTGGCAGGGGAAGAAATCTAGAATAAAATATAAAATTTTGACAGACTTTAAGGAAAGAGGTGGATTCTCACTGCCAGATTTAAGAATTTATTTTGAAGCTGCAGCCTTTTGCTGGTTGAAAGAATGGTTTAAGCTAGAGAACACGGACGTGTTGGACTTGGAAGGACATGATAATGTATTTGGCTGGCACGCATATCTTTGGTATGATAAAGTTAAGGCCCACAAAGCTTTTAAAAATCATATTATTAGGAACGCCTTGTATCAGGTTTGGATTCGGAATAAAGACTTGCTGGAGAGAAAAACCCCCAGATGGTTGTCACCAGTGGAAGCTAAGGCCTATAAGAGACCTAATATGCCTGCAAAGTGGCCGAAGTACGCTGATATTCTAGAACAAGAAGGTCAGAATTTTAAATTGAAAAGTTATGAACAATTGAAAGAGAAAGTATCTGACTGGTTGCAGTATTATCAGATTAATGAAGTCTTTAAGTTAGATAGGAAACAAGGCTTTCAGTAAGAGAAATCCAAGTTGGAAATGGGGCTAATCGAACCGAGTACTAAGAATCTTTCCAGAATGTACAATTTGTGGACCACGAGCTGACCACCCAGGAGCTGGTCAAACTGCAGGCAGAGGCTACGCAGGAGCAGGCCTCGTTGGAAGAGGAGGAAGCAACTGAGGAACGGCTGTCCTCCAAAGAACTGAGGGACACCTGCCAGAAGTGGAAAGATGTGCAGGCTTTTGCACAGCAGCACCACCCTGACAAGGATCTGGCATGTGACCTTGCGAACACTTTTGACACAAGGGTCATGTCGTCTTTCAGAGAGGTGCTGAAAAGGCGGATGAAGCAGCAGACCATGGAGAAGTTCTTCAGCAAGAAGCAAAGAGTGGAAGAGGAACCTTCTCCAAGTTGTCCCCCAGAGTCTTAGAAAATGTATGTACCTGTACTGTACTTTGGTGATTTTTAAATGTTTTTCTGTCATGTTTAAAAACTTAAAGTATTGTTCTTGAAATTTTTGAAATGCTCTTAACAGTATGTATGCCTTTAAAGAGCACTTAATAAACTCTTTTTGAACCAAATTTGACTTTGTTCTGACTTTTTTTGCCCATAGGAACGCATTAATTAAATTTCAATGCATTCTTATGAGAAACTGTGCTTTGCAAGACGAAATTTTCGCAAGACGAAAAGACTCGCGGAACGAATTAATTTCGTCTTGTGAGGCACCACTGTATTAGAAGAAATGCTGAAATGCTGATGAAATTTCAGGAGCACTTAAAAAAATTCAAACTGATTTGGAAATGTGGAAATCAGAATTTAAGATTGGAAAAATGAGAAACTGGGAGAAACCCAAATTGATCTATTTGCCCATCCCTACTTGATACTTAAAGTGGCTACATGCTATGGAGCATTCAGCTTTGTGATAAGCACTCTCAGTAAAAGGGTGCTGCTGCGGTTTACAAAGCTCCATGTAGAAAGAAGAGTGGGGGAGAATCAGACATTGCCTTTTGTATCATTGTGTCTTAATGTTTGTTTTGTACCTAATCTATCTAGACTGTCTAGCTGCTGTCCCCCAGGCACTGGGTCACTGTGGGTTCAGATGAAGAAAATAATCTGGCTGTGCTTCTTCCTAAGGGCATGCTTGTTCACTGTGTACAGAAAGGGGCATAGAGAGGGCAGAATGTTATACCATCATTGCTGTGGTGTCTTCCATGCATAATTAGATGAGGGAAGCATTGGTGATCAACATTATGAGTGGTGGGTGACACTGGAGTTGCCTGGGATTCTGTGCAAACTTCATTGGCTACCTTTGTACTATCTATTTTGTCACTTAGGTTGCATAGGAGTGTGATAATGCTATCCTCACATAAGCCTGGGTGTTGTAGTGGCCACCAATACAGCAGATCCTTGAAACCAGCCTGAGTGTCAAATAGTATTTTAGATGAAGACTACTAAACTTTTTTCAGAATCTGAACAGGACTGCAGCCTTCTGAGCTAAACACTGTCACTTTAAGAGCCCTCCACTGGGCTTTCGTCCTGTCACAGCAGAGTGGCATGTGAGGAAAGAGGGAAGGTGGCCGTTGAAGAAGAAATGTGCGCTTCATCCCCATTCAAATGCTCAGCTTATTAAGAGTTCCAGTGTAATATCACTAGCCCATCAGCTCATGGCTGCATAATATGTTATACTGTGTCCCAGTGTAGACCTGAGGACACCTCTAATTCAGTCACTCCACTTGAGGGACAGTCTGCTCCATCTGGTGGACACCTTTACAAGACATTTGCTTCCTCTTTTATATATCTGTTAAAACACAAATGAATTAGCTTTCTTAAAATATGCAGACTGTAATTTTGACTGTGCAGCTCTTAAAATACTATCTGTACAAATTGCAAAAAGCACTTCACAATTGTATCAGCTCCTTTCCCTGGGGACTAGTGTGATGACCTAGAGAAGAGACAGATGAAAATAAAATGTGACATTTTGCATGGTAAATATTTGAAAATTGATGGGGTTATATTTAGCTCAAGGATAGGTACTGCTGCAAGTATTATCACCAATCCCTAGTTTATGCGAGCAGAAAACACCACCAGGGGGATGTTAGAATGGATCTATACAATGAAAACTAGGGCACAAGAGATGTAGCCAGACTGTGCTGTTTCAGCACATATCCTGCACAGCTAATATGTCTTAGTGTATTTGTGTATGAAATGTACAGCAAACATGGAATGAAGGGGATCTGGGCTTCCGAGGGCACATTCATAGAAACATAAAAATGATGATTTCCCTTGAAAGAAAAATCACCTCTAATTATCTGTATCTAAAGGACAAACCCAAAGGAAAACATGCCATCTGAACTGTGTATATAGGACAGACTATGCAGCTGAATTCGATTTTTATTTTTATTTTGCAAAATTATTATTCTTGTCTCAGCCCAAACCACTTTAAACTGGCAAAACAATACTTAAGGGTCTGTATTATCTCAACATCACTATTTGTTTTCTTTTGCCCTTTTTAACCCTTTGCCTTTTACACACTTCTTTGTCTTCTGACAAGCAGCCTTTTCTCCCATCTCCACAACCACACAAAAGTAATTGATATTTTTGTCCCTACAGGAATTGACATGTGAGATCAAAGCAGGCAGGAAAGATAAAGTACGGGAGACTTCAGCAGTGATCCAAATATTTCATATGCACTTTTGATAACATCTTGGAACCACAGGAATAAATTTACCTTACTTGCCTAAGGGAGCCAGAGGATCCAGCTGTGTGTGCCATCACATTCCTTATGCCAACTTAGATGGCCAGGCTCTTAAGAGTCACTTCACACATTTCATGTTACTGGCATGCTATTCAATTTGGGGAGGGGTAGTGTTTATCTTTAAATGTTAAACACAAATATGACAAATGGATTTAGTATTTTAATTCTTGCATGTACACAAATCAGAGGCTCTGGCTTCCTGGTGAATGTGACATTGTTGGCAGATATACCGGTAGGTCCATTCCTTAGTAATTGCCGCTTGGTGCAGATACAAGACTTGAAAAGCACATAAAAGTGAAAGAGGAAGTGAGAAAGGGTGTCATTCTTCTACCGTTCAGTTCTACGTACTGTTAAGACAAAGGGAGTCAACCTCACCATCTCATCACGAAGGGAGTGGGATCAAGGGCTTCACCAGCACCACAGAAGCCCTCAAGTGCACCATTGCACCCATGGGTGCCACAGCAATCCAGGAGTTAAAGATATAATAAATCTAGTTTTTAGTTCTATTTTCAGTTGCAAGAAGGATCTTGGTATATGGCAGGCATCCCCAAACTCAGCCCTCCAGATGTTTTGGGAGTACAATTCCCATCATCCCTGACCACTGGTCCTGTTAGATAGGGATAATGGGAGTTGTAGTCCCAAAACATCTGGAGGGCCAAGTTTGGGGATGCCTGGTCAATGGGGAAGTTAGTTGTTAGAAAATGTAATTAGATGAATATTTACACTCCAGCATTGTTCTCTGAATCTGGAGCAGCTTAGCTGGAGCTGAATGACACAGAGCACCATCTCTGGTTGGTCTAATATTGGGTTTCCCAGTGTTTCAGCCCTCATATTTATACTATTGCCTTACACCAGTTAGTGCATTACTCACACCCACCTGAGTATGCATTATTGGGCCTAACATTCCTTAAGTATTCTTGAGGGAAAGGGAGTTCTGCTGTAGATGGCTCTGAACTAAAAGCAACAGTGTGAGCCAAACTCTAGACATCTATGAGAGGTAACTAGTCAGCTAGTTTCAGCCCTTGATCCTCACAGTTACTGTATTGCAGGCCCAGGCACAGTGAGCCTGCGAAGGTTGGGGTGACTCATGGAAAGAAGGAATAAAGACATTACAAACCAAATTGGGATTAAAAAGGCCACAACTTTATTGATTACAGACACAATCTGGTCTCAGTTTAGGCACTGGGTGTCTATCCCGAATCAACCAACTCGATCTGCTGGCTGTTTGTTTCATCAGGGTCAATCCTAGGTTAAGGACTGTCCTATGACCAGTGCAATTTTTTCTAGAAAAAGAGGTGCGGGAACTCATTATGAATGCCTCCCTTGTTCTCTAATAATGACAATGGTGCCCACCTGAGAGGTGCTAGAACTGAGTTCTGGTGCATTCCAGCTGAAACAAAGGCCTGCCCATGATACACATCAACTAGAGGCAGTCACTCCAGGATGCTGTTTTGTGGGGTCTGAGGCCCATCAAACTCCATCTGTGTATTTGAACATAGACTCCTTTACCTCCAGACTCCTTTACCGAGGTACCCTACATCTTTGGCGTGGGAAAGAAGAATAGAGTGCCAACCTCTCTCCTCCACCTAGACTAAGGATACAATCTAATGCCTTATCTCCCACCAGTTGTGACAGTTGCTGTGAAGTAGGCAAAATCCCTACAAGCACAATTAGTTTGAGGCAAATTATTCCTTGGTCCCAATTACAGTGACCAAATAAATCCACAGCAAGGTCAGATAACCTACTTGCCTGCTCACCTTCGAGTGGGGCGCATCACAGCATTGAGGGAGGAAGGGTGGGAAGTTCAGTGTCGACTGTGCTGCTGCGTACCAGCACAGCCTGCTTTTATGTCCAATTGCTGGACCTGACTGAAGCCAGGGGCCACTCCCTTGCTTGGCTGTGATAGGCCAGTTTGAATTTGCAATTTGCAGGGTGAGTCCCAACCTAGCAGCCAACAGAGAAGCCGATGTCAACTGTCAGCTATGAGTGAAACTGATCCACAGCGGCCATGCTGGGCTGCAATTTCTGCTCCTAATTATCCAGTAATAGTCCCACTTCACGGAACTCAGTAACATAAATATCCTGTCTCCATCACTTATAATAATAATAATAATAATAATAATAATAATAATAATAATAATAATAATAATAATTTATTTCCCCAGCCACCCTGGGCAGCTTCCAACAGAACATTAAAATGCAATAATCTATTAAACATTAAAAGCCTCCCTAAACAGGGCTGCCTTCAGATGTCTTCTAAAGTTCTGGTAGTTGTTTTTTATTTTGACATCTGGTGGAAGGGCGTTCCACAGGGCGGGTACCACTACCGAGAAGGCCCTCTGCCTGGTTCCCTGTAACTTGGCTTCTCGTAGTGAGGGAACCGCCAGAAGGCCCTCAGCACTGGACCTCAGTGTCCAGGCAGAACGATGGGGGTGGAGACGCTCCCTCAGGTATACTGGACCGAAGTCATTTAGGGCTTTAAAGGTCAGCACCAACACTTTGAATTGTGCTCGGAAACGTACTGGGAGCCAATGTAGGTCTTTCAAGATCGGTGTTATGTGGTCTTGGCGACCGCTCCCAGTCACCAGTCTAGCTGCCGCAATCTGGATTAGTTGTAGTTTCCGGGTCACCTTCAAAGGTAGCCCCACGTAAAGCGCATTGCAGTAATCCAAGCGAGAGATAACTAGAGCATGCACCACTCTGGCGAGACAGTCTGCAGGTAGGTAGGGTCTCAGCCTGAGTACCAGATGGAGCTGGTAGACTGCTGCCCTGGATACAGAATTAACCTGCGCCTCCATGGACAGCTGTGAGTCCAGAATGACTCCCAGGCTACACACCTGGTCCTTCAGGGGCACAGTTATCCCATTCAGGACCAGGGAGTCCTCCACACCTGCCCGCCTCCTGTTCCCCACCCCGCTCTGTGGAAAACATACACCATTATGTGATAGACAACAATCTCTTGACTGCAAACACAGAGCAAGAATCCTAACACTAATTATTCAGTAAGTGGTCTTTGTTTCTGTAACATTCTGCTATATTCTACTGAATAAATGCTGACATGCTGAGGTTCATATTAGCTGATATGACCATAGGTTACAGTTGTAAAGCAATGCTAGGACCAGGCCTGTTGGGCCATATCACAAGGCACCAAGGGGAATTTTGATGGCATCACACACTGTCTCCTTGTCACACAAAGATAATTCACAATTTGACACTACAGCAGAAGCCATTTAAGCAGCCACCTTCAGGTGCACTCTAGCTGCATCTTGCACTGAGCAGGGGGCTTAACTAGGTGACCTCCAAGGTACCTTCCTAATCTATGATCCCATACTTGGGCCATGAGGCTATATACACAACTCAAAAAGCTGACACCTCATCAGTCAGTCTTGTATTTCTGTGACAAATGAAAGCAGTCATAAAAACAGGGCAACTGCACAATAAAATGTGGCAAACCCAGAAATTATTGTAAACTTCCACCCACTCCTGATTGTGCAGACACCATAAATTGCCTGATGGTTAGCAAATGATAGATTCCACAAATTACCTGAGAGCATTCTGGTACTTAGGTGGATTTTCAAGAGTACAAATGTACCTTAAGAGACAAATCAATCTTCAGCGAGTTCTGCAAACACAAACTACACTTACTGTATCCATTAATGTATGCTGAAGAACTCCGAGCACACTATGGTAAAATTACCAGATTTTTTTCAATGAATCCGGGGACACTAGCAATATACATACATACATACATACATACATACATACATACATACATACATACATACATCATGTTCAGGACGTTGATGCTGCAGCAATGGTGGTGACAGAGGGGCGGCCACCGCCTTGACCTCAACCACCACGTTTGTTTCCCCTTCCTCTGAGGCTTCTATCTCCTTTCTCCATGAGCCTGGGCAGCCCCTGAGTTGTTGGTTCTTTGGTGGTGGTGGTGGGGAAGTGGTGCGTGGTCGGTCAGGCATGGAAGGCAGAGAAGGAGGGCCGAGAGCGGCGGCAGTGAGGCTCGGGCAGCATGATGCCTCCCTTCCCATCAGAGCAGCCCCAATCCCATTCCTACTTGCGTGCAAGCAGGAGGGGGCGGGGATCCCTCAGCTGGGAAGGGAGGCTTCCCATTGCCTAACTGAGAGGTCCCTGCACCCTCCTGCTTGCATGCAAGCTCTGATAGGCAGCGTGAAACCTCCCTTCACAGCTGAGATCCCCGCCCCGCTCCTGCTTGCACACAAGTAGGAATTGAGAGGCTGCTCCGATAGGCAGCATGAAGCCTCCTTTCACAGCTGAGTTGCTGGGGTCAGGGAAGGGGAAGGCAGCCCAGAAGCTGCATCTTAGAGCCCCCTGCACCACCATCATATGGGGACTTCAGAGCAGCTCCTGAAGCCAGCCAGAGCCAACTGCTCCAGGCTGCTGAGACTGCCGCTGCTGCATTTCCTGGGGACATTAGATGAAATCTGGGGACATTCTGGGGATGGAATTTTTCCAGGGACTTATTTGCAAGTCCAGGGACTGTCCCTGGGAAACAGGGATGTCTGGTAACCCTACACTATGGATCAGGCAAGCAACCCAACACATCCTGGGGCTCAAGAGGCATTTGTGTTCTGTGCTAAAGGAATGCTACTAATCTCTTGACTGATTAAACTGAAGTAGAGCAGTCTTATAACTGGAAAATTCCTGGCAGAAAACTTTTACCCACTTGATTCAATGTAATAAGCATGTGCCTGGAAAAAAAGGGAAAGGCAGATTTTCCCCTTGAGGACAATATATATTTTATATGCAGTTAGGGCATATAGGTGAGGAGGAAAAATTCATGAGCATTAGCAAGAGGTGCTTCCGATCATGTATAATTGTATGTGAAGATCTCAGTTCAATCATCAGCAAGGTGAAATTAAGTCATTTTATATTTAGAAAAGCTTACACAGTGTTGCTTACATTGGCATTTACTTATTACTGATGATGACTTTATTAGACATACAGCAACTATCCCTGCATGCATTTATTTTATTCTCGGCAGATGTATGGGGGAGAAATATTTATAACAATATATTGAGGAGGGAAGAGGTAAAGTTACATGGATTAACTCAGTTCTGCTTGTTTGGTAAACATGCTGAAGCTGTGCTAGAAGCAGTTGCAGGGTTTTTAAAATGCATATTAATTATAGAGGGCAGTCTTCTTGGAAAATTGATAGAAGTGTGGTGGCTTTTTCTTTGAAGCTGCTGTCTTTAATGACTGACATAGATAAATCTATATTAATCAAAGTGTAGCCTTTTGAAATGGTGGGGCCCCTCCAAGAAAGCTACCGGTATGTTTCTTTCTGATTTCCTACTATGCTCTATTTACACTGCCATATTGTCGGAATACGTTGCACGGATCCGCCATAGGATCCACATTTATTTATTTTGTTTAATGAGGTTTTCGGGAACTACTTTTGGTATTACTACGCGCGAAAGCGAAAGTAAGAATGAATAGTTTGGTTCACCAATGAGATTAATCCGCCTTTATTTTATAGTTCCGGTCATGTTCAAAGTTATTAATGAGCGTTAAACTTGCTTCCCGCCTTTTTGGAGGGCAGCAACAGTGATTTTATTGGTTGAGGCATTGATCATGATGTCACGTTTGTTCCTAAATAAAAGGCTGAGGCTCCCCGCTTAGGCACGTTTGTTCTTTCGTTCTGTTTTAGTTGGGTTTTAGTTGAAGTCAAGTTTAGTTTAAGGGTATTAGGAGTGGGCTGGATGGGTTGGATGGGTTTTTCCTTTTAGTTAGAGTTAGATCGCGGAAGATCATTCGGTTTAGCTTTAGTTAGGTTTCTTTTAGGTTTAGTCTAGGGCTAGCCTTGCGGAAGATATTTCGGTTTTAGTGTATTTAGTTAGCCTCGTGGAAGATTGGGCGTGCAGGGACTTTGAGCTTAGGAGAACTTAGCTTAGGGGACAAGCCTACGCGGGTTCTGCCAAAGCCACTAAAGATATAACCGGTGTCTGTCTTTCTTTGGGGTAAAAGGGGGAGTAAAAGGTTTAAGGTAAAATTTTTAATTTCCTTGAGTTAATCTACCTATTCAGATTCAGGGTATCTTCTATTTCTCGAGGCAATATTTTGGTTAGAAGGCAACTAAGAACTCATGCACCTTCGGAGTCATTACCCGGCTTACTCAGTTTCCTTCGGATTGTGAGACTTGGCCGGCGCCCGTGCTCAAAAGCACGCGGAACGCTGGCCGCTTTCCCCGCTACTGGTACCTCGTGCATGAGCAGTCCAAGTTTGTGCACGAGGAGCTCCAGCACCCAAACCCCGACACCATATCCTACATAAGAGCACACAGAAAAAATAACTCAAAGACACAGATGAACAAAGAAAGTAAAGACACAATGGTCTCTGTCTCTGTGGCTTTAAACAGGAGAGCAAACCTGGGGGCTGCTAGATGTTGTTGGAACCACAAGCCCCCATCATCCCTGACCATTTGTCCATGCTGACTGAGACTGGTGTGTGTTAGATACCAACCATGTCTGGGAAAGCCGCAATTTCCCCACCTCAACTTAAACTAAAGCATTGTGAATGATCCATGGATTTATATACCATCACAATTTCTACATTTTTGTTTGGAGAGCCAGCACTAGCTGAACTTTCACTGTTGGAAGCAGGAGTCTCTGGCAATCACAAGTTGTGAGAGTGCTGTGTTTCTCACATCAGGAGTATGCAAGCTGACGTTTTGATGCAGGAAAATAAAATGATGGTGTGGGTATATTCACATGGAAACTGTATGAAAAACCACAGGTTTATGATCTCAGGGAAAAAATCCACTGATGGAAAAAGCAGCATTTTGAGCTGAAATTTTACTATGACACTTGGAATACCAGCCCCCAATTGTTTAGTACTTAGTCATACAAAATCCATGCTTCCGTTCAGTGGTGGTGGGAGGGTGGGGGAAGAGGAGAAAGACTTTCTCGTCTTCATTCCCTTCCCCATCACCAGTCGTGGCAATGACAAGGAGATCTTCACATTGGGGTGAGCTGTAAAAGAAGGGGGAAGTTTTGGGACAACTGTGAGGGGATGGGGACTGGCAACAGGGTCAGAATTTTGGTGGGTAGGCTGGAGTGGAGAAGTTGAAGGAACTGTAAGGGAATAGGAAGTCAAAGGATCTGCAAGGAGGCGGTGAAGGCAGAGGTGTTGCATCCTGTTTTTCCACCTTAGGTCTGCCTCCTGCCCCATCTCAAAGCCTCACCCCACCCACCACTTCCACCACCAGAACACGCCAGCTCTCTCAGAACTCAGTGGGACCTGGAGCATTCCGCAAAGTGTTGCCACTCAGCTTCTCCATCTGAGGGTGGGGAAGACAAGGGGCAACACCACCCAACAGAACACCTCCCTCTCACTGCTACCAGCAGAAGCTGGGAGGTTGGAGCACCGCCTCTTGCACTCTTCACCCCACCTCATAGGCTGTCTGTCTCTGTGTGAGGGGATGGGGGGTGGGAGAGGTGTAAAGGGGGGTGGCAAGGGGGTCAGCAGGATGGTGAGCAATGCAAGCAGTGGTGGCAGCCAATAGTGTGTGAGAGAGATAGAGAGAAAGAGGAGGGTGAGGAGAGAGAGAGAGAGAGAGAGAGAGAGAGAGATGTAAATTCCAAGAAATGTTACTGTTACACCAAAGTAATGCAAGACAATTACACTGTTTATACCATACCCCATGGAGATGGAAATATATTTGGTAGTCATTTTTAAATGAAGTTATTAAAAATAATAGAGGCTATAATAAATGTTTGATCCTTCTGTGCTATTTTTGGCTTATTTGAAAGATTAGGAAATGGGTGGCAACTGGTTTTTAGTTTACTAGCAGCTACAAATGTGTTGATCTCCAAACCAACAGCAGAAACATCAAGCTGCAGTGTTTGTTTGTTTGTTTGTGGGTTTTTTTTTTTTTTGCTTGTTTTGATAAGATATAGGTACTGCATAGGTGACAAACCTGACTTGTTAAATTTAAGGGTGTTGATGCCATTTGTAAAGGACATAATTCTATGAGGAAAAAATCACTCTAAAATTGCTCTGAAGTGGACCAGTGCAGCTTCCTTTGTGTAAGGAATTCACAATGTTCTTCTCATGCATTTTCAGTGTGTCATAAAGAGAAAGCATGAAGAGAAAATTTAAATCAATCTCACAATTATATGATATATTAACAGTGTACACCAGGGGTCAGCAACCTTTTCCAGCCGTGGGCCGGTCCACTGTCCCTCAGACCATGTGAGTTGCCGGGCTATATTTGGGGGGAGGGGGGAATGAACAGATTCCTGTGCCCCACAAATAACCCAGAGATGCATTTTAAATAAAAGGACACATTCTACTCATTTAAAATCATGCTGATTCCCTGACCGTCCACAGGCCAGATTTAGAAGGCAATTGGGCCGCATCCAGCCCACGGGCCTTAGGTTGCCTACCCCTGGTGTACACCTATGCATGCCTAGTTCACATGGTGAAATGTGATCGTGAACAAACAGGCCATGCCTTATATGGCATGGAAAGTGAAACTAGAACTAGAACTGAAGAACGTTTGAATTTGTGGTTGTTGCATAGTCAATAAATTAGACAATAAAAGAGTAGCTGTTTATCTGCTGCAGATTCTGACATTCATTAAGCACTTTGAAGTAATCCCCAATCTTACATACTTTCAGAAAAGTGTATATAGGACTGCAGCCTAAACAGCAAAATTGCTTTTGGAAGGTAATAAGAGGTGATAAGGCAGGTTACAGAGCTTTAAGCAAATCACCTGATGTACTTTCTAAATGCAATCAAATTAATTATAGGTGCAAGAGGCCATATCTTCCTCAAATTCATTGTTCTAACTCATTTGCTGCATTTTTGCCATCCTTCAATCATTCATGATGATTTAAGATATGCCAGCTCTAAATACTGTATGTAAATTCTCATAGATGTGGCACCAAGCAACCATTGGTAAGATTCACTGTAACTTTTTAGGCTTAAGTGTATAATTACTGCACACAGAAAATATGCTATGAGCTACCTTTGCATGTCCATGAAGAATAAATCACATTATGTTTTTATAATATTTGTCACACAGAGAGTTATTTGCCCAAAATGACTTTAACTGCTTTTTAAAAAGTATTTTGCTACTAATGGCATGAAAAGGGTGATTACTTTAAATGATTGCTTAGCTGTCACTCTTAGGGGTTGCTGATATTCCTATTCAGTCATCCTTTCTTACCATAAAAGAGATGCATCTGCATTTCTGAAAAGGATGCAGAATAAGCTAATGAGAAAACTCATGCAAATTGCAAGCCAATCAATGTGGTTCTAATTCCCAGCAAATGGCAAGGTACATTTAAGAGATTTGGAGAAAAAGAAAGCATCTTAGTCATGAACCATGAATTCCTTGTAGGACTTTTGACACTTGTTTAAATTTATAGTCAACAAGGTGATTCAGCAAGCTGCAAGCTCTCAGGCTAACTTTTAAATACTGCTATGCTCCAGTAGCTAGATTTCTTTTCCATTATCAAGGGCTAAGTTGAAGATGCTAGTATTGAAGAGCCAGGTTTCAGATGGTGACATCTCAGACATCAGAGTAATTTCACCAGTGAAGCAGATAAAGGAACTGAAGAACTGTCATTGATTGTTGTAGTGCTATCCCAAATATTAGTGTGAAAAATTGACAACACCAGGGACAGTCAAGTGAGGAATATGCTCAGTGCCATAATTGCTGCAGCTTGTTCATCATCATTATTCAGCCAATGTTAGCCTTAACTCAATGTGAAGGAGCCAATCTATATCAGAATTTAAATATGAGCTTAGATTTGGATGGATGTTTTCCATCCTATAGACTCAATAAAATATAAACACAATAAAATATACTGTATAGGCAAATCCCTTCTCTAAAGATTGACCTCACTCCACACTGAAGCAACCATTCATGTGCACGCATACACACACACGCACAAAGTGTTATAAATGACAACCACAGTGCTCAGTGCTGCCCTTCCCCAAACTCCAACAAGAATTATGTCCATGAACACTCACAGAACACAGACAAAACCTGAGCCTCCCATTTCCACTGCAACACAGCCCCTCCCAGCTACATTTATTATGTCCCAAGCGTTTCTCTATCAACTGTCCTCCTGCTGTCTGCAAGGGGGGTGGGGGTCTTTATTTATGTTTGGGTGTGTGGAATGAATAGACTGAAATAAGCATCTTGTGGCCCTCAAGGCATGTGTGGTAGGCTGCGTCTAGCTTGCTACAGACCTAGCACAGAAAATTTCCATGTCAGCTGGGAGAAATGAATAGGAAAATAGATACTTTTTTATTTCACTAACTCCCCCTCAAAGAATGAGATAAGAAGAGGGCAAAATGAATAAGACATCCAGTTACTTATTCAGGAAGAAACAAAAAGCAGAGGTTTGTTAAAGTTCAGTATGTTAGTGGTTATTGCATACTACTACTCTCCAGGTAAAAATAATTTGAATTTTAAAAAAATGCACATCAAAGATGTGTTGACAATTCTGCAGTGGAATATTAATATATACTTGTGCTGAAGTTCAATAAATGAATGTTTCTTTTCATTCAGGTCTATTCAGAACTAACAAAATGAGGAAATTAACTCATGGGATTCATTTCTTCAAGGTCTACAAATACTCTGTTAAAACCAGGAGAAGTTAGAGGTGGGAGGGATGGAGAGGCAGAAAACTCCACATGTAAAAAAAGGCCAGTCCACAATTATTTGCCCTTGTTTGATTTACTTGTCCTAAGCTGGTTCATTTGACCCTGGGAACTGTTTGATTTCATCCCCATTGCTTTAGTGGATACATTCTGTATATTAACTAAACCCCACACTGTGTACTCAAGCATTTTAATTGCTTTTCCTCTTGGGGATTAGAGCATATACTGCAACCTTTAAGAAATCATGTTAGGAGTCAATGCCCTCAATTTTGACGGATTCAGTGGTGATTATGAAATAGGGTGACATTTCATTAACAACTCTTAAACCATCGACCTTGACAGTGCAGTCTGGGGACAAATGCAGCTAATTTAATTGTGTAAGAATGATTTAAATTCACTTCAGTTCCATCATATTATCAAGAGAAGGTAGGCAGGACTAATTTGCTACAAAATTGTAGGAAGGTACAATACCATACAAAAGATTTTAGTGTGTACATGACTTTGCTATCTTTTTAAATCAACTGTAGACCATATCGCCCATTTAGGTACTTAACAAGTTATTAATATTATTGTGTTGTTGTTACTGATAATGAGGATTCTGCAAAAAAATTAAACTTTAAGAAACAGTAGCCAAACAATGGTGGGCAAAAATCCTCGTTCAGCAGAGCAAATATCTTGAGCATACACAGCCACAGGCTCAATGGATTGGACCAAAAGACAGACAAGCAAAACTCCACTGGTACAATGGGGGCTTCCATACCTCCTTTCCCCCATTAGAGCCCACTATGCACACATACAAGATGCTTCTGAGGGTCAAAAGACCCTACAGAGCAGTATGTGATAAAGCATGGTTGGTGGCTGCAATAGGAGAAAACAGCAGGGCAGACTTAAGCAAGCAAAAGTGCATTTCTGCAAATATCTGGATCCAAGTCATTATCTATCATGGAACTTTTAACTCCTACACATTTTGGTGGGGCAGCTGCCTATATAGATTTTATTCATTCATCAAATATATAGACTGCCCTTCCTTAAGCAGTAATCACAGTTCTAACAATAGATCACTATTGCATCTTTTTTATGAAATCTAGTGAGATTGGATAAGTGACCCTGATCACCACACAATTTGTATTTTATTTGCTATCTGATAGATGGTGAGAACAAGCTCAACACCCATTCTATTACTCACACAAGCAAAAATAAACTGCATGGTCATTCTTTATGAAAGGGGAAATGGCTAGTCATGTTTTAATCAAGCCCTTTGTGCTGTAGAAAGTGGTCATCTTGTGATTAATTCTCTATAGATTTCAAATGCACAGGGGGACTTTGTTAAAAAGAAGTCACCTTGATTTATTTCCAATATGTTATTGTTTTAGTGAAATTGGTTCTAAGATATGTTCAAAGGGAATAATAAAGTATGTATTTTGGACACAGCAAATCACCAAAGGAATGTAAACTTTGTGTGGGAGGACTTTAATGAATGAACTAAGCTTTGATTTTTTACCTGGGAACTAATAGATCAAGACCAAACTGAAACACAACACCAAATAAATATGAAATATAATAATAAAGCAAGCAGAAATTGGAAGATCGGTATCCTGGGAGATTTTCAGGCAATTCTTTTAGCTTTAACTGTATAAAAAACAAAATAGGGTTTGGTGGTGATTGTTTTCCAACTAAAAAACAATAGGCAGGAATAGCTGTAAAATTTAAATTGGAAATAGGTATTTTTGTCACAGTCAACCATGGAACAAAGTAATGTGGTCATACTGGAGCTTAACAGCTGTCAACAGCAATGATAATTTATTCCTGCATACATAAAAATGTAAGGCTATCATCACACAGCCCCATTGGAGGATATGCAGTGCTGCATCACAATATTGCATTACAATCACAGCATCAGAAGAAACGAAAAACTGACCAAGCAACCAATAAAATGGGAGTCAGTTCTTATCAAGGCCTAAGACTTGATGTGAAGTTTTTTAAAAAAACAAAACAACAACCCAGAAGTGAAGTTATTTGAGGTTGGTGAAGGGGGTGCCCTAGCAATAAAAAATGGTTTGACCATGAATGCATCCAAGCAAAACTTACTCTTAGAGAATGTTTTAGGGTCTTCCATCAAAATCCCAACCCAACCACTAAACTTGAATTACAACTCAAAATAAAAATAAAAATACAAAGAGCTATTAAAAACAAAAACAAAAAGAGCTGCAGACTTTCTTATATGGCAGGCCCTTATTAAAGCCACCACAGAAAAAGATAATGTCAATTTCTGGAAGATTACCTCTAACCAAACCAAAGCACATAATGCACTTATTACAATCTCTGCAGACGTGTGGGAAGAGCACTACAATGCACTGTTTAGGGATCAGTGCCATCCCACGTCCCTTGCCATCCCTTCAGATAACTGTGAACTTTGGCCCCCAATTTCTGAATCTGAAGTCTCTTCGCAAATAATGCAAATGAAATCTGGTAAAGCTCCAGGAAGTGGTTTCATTGTTGCTGAACTCTTGAAATCGCATATAAAATGGTGGGCTCCAGTCCTTGCAAATCTGTTCTCATATATAGATGCTTCAGCTCAAATCCCTAAAGATTGGGAGCTGGCCATAATAGTTCCTATATTTAAAAAGGGTAACCCCTCCGATCCATCTAATTATAGGCCAATTAGTCTATTGAACGTGATTTGTAAATTATATACAAAACATCTGTGCTTAAAATTGTGTGAATGGCTAGACCAAAATGACTTACTAGAGATTGAACAAGCCGGTTTTACACCTGGGTGTTCCACCATTGATCATTGTCTAGACTACTTTATCTACAAGTATGTGAAACACTGGAAAAACTCTTTGTATGCGGCCTTCGTGGATCTTAAGGCAGCATTTGTTTCCGTGTCTAGGGGAAGGCTTTGGACTAAATTGGCCGACATGGGTATTAACAGAAGGCTACTACTTCTGTTAGTTAAACTACATGAAAATAATACCCTTCAGATAAGACTTGCACAGGATGGCAGGCTTTCTAAAAGAATTCCAATTCAAAAAGGGGTCAGACAAGGATGTTTACTGGCTCCATTTTTATTTAACATCTATGTCAACTCTCTGATTACATGCTTTCATGCAATTGATACTCACGCCCCTGTGTTTTCTAGTGGCAGAAAAGTCCCAATTCTAATGTATGCTGACGATGCTGTACTTCTTTCACAAACTAAAGTTGGCTTGAAACGAGCTTTAGAGAAATTCAATGACCAATGTAACATCGAACTGTTAACAAATAACTTTTCTAAAACTAAAATTATTCACTTTGGCCGCTCCTTCAGGAAACATAATTGGAATATGAAGGGAAATGCCATAGATCAAATTAAGAACTTCCAATACTTAGGCATCACCTTCTCTCACAATGCCAAAATTTCAGCACATTTGACCGCATCAGCCACTTCAGCAGAGAGAAGCGCAAATGCCATTCTTAGATTATTTAGAAGGAAAGGAGCTGGTTTCCTTCCTATGGCCTTAAAGTTTTTCCAGGCAAAACCTTTGGCCCAACTTTTGTATGGCTCACAAATTGGACTCTCTGCCAATCTTAAGATTCTTGAAACAGTCCAATCGAAATTCCTTAGATCTTTATTTGGTACCCCTAAGAGTACACCTAATGTAATACTAAGACAAGAGGCAGGACTTCCCAGAGTTGAATTAAAAGTCTGGGAACAAGCAATATCCCTCTGGTTGAAAATTCATTATAACCCAAAGGGAATGTTATCTCATTTCCTTGCCGCAGCCCCTTATCCACCTTGGCTTACGCAAATTCTTAACAAGATCAAACAAATTGGCCTAAATCCTGAAGACCTTTTTAATGGAACTCTGAATAAGGCAAAAACAATTATTAACCAGAGACTTTTTGACATAGAATTGCAAAAAGAAGATGCCTCTCTCCCTGAGAATTACAGGTGCCTAAAATCTTGGCCTAACTTTGCAGCTGCCCCTTAGTTATCCAATATTACTTATGACTCATATAGATGGGCTTTCTCTAGAGCCCGATTTGAGGTGATGCCTACAACTGTATTGCACGGCAAGTTCCTGTGGGCACCAATTTATGAGCGCCTTTGTCCATGCATGTCCAATAAGGTGGAATCTGTTACTCACACTCTTCTATTTTGTGAATTTTATAGTGAAGAGCGATCTCGACTTATACTACCCCTTTTATCAAAATTTATACCCTTGCAATACTATTTGGAATTTTCTCCTGAAATTTTACGTAAAATCCTTTTAGAAGACTCTTTGAGCTCAGTATCCTATGCTGTGGCCAAATTCTGCACCCTAGCTATTAGAAAACATAAATCTCTTCTATTGAATAATATATTATAAATTCTTTTAGTGCTATTTTCTCTCTGGCCCTTTGGATTTTGCCCTCCTGTGGTGATGTTGTTCATCTTTTGTTTGGAGCTGGTGCTTGCTGTAATAAAACTGAATTGAAATTGAAGGGGGAGCAGACTGTGAATGTTAGCTGCAAACTGTGGTGAGAAGATGGGGGGGGAGTCTATCAGGATACATCATCTAATTAACATATATTTGCTTTCAAATCTTGCTGCTTTTATTTCTGTATGATTGATGACAGTTGCATACTGTTTTTCTGTACACCGTTTGGATTTTTTTTTTATTAAGCACTTTATAAATTGTTCTGTGTAAAATAAAGAAATGGGTCACCTGAGTGGCCAGTTTGGATTGCTGCTTTTGTGTATGAAGGTGTTATTCATTACTAGGAAATCCCATTGAATAATTGATGAAGAACAGATTTAGTAATTCATCTATGGGAATGCAGACTACTTTATTAATAAAGAGTTGTGGTGCTGACCAAGTGGTTTTAAGTATCTAGTCATTAAGAAATAAAACTCACCCTTAAGGATTCTATTTTTATAACATCACTAGATATCATTGTAGTATCTGATTAGTTGACAGGGCAGCGCACTGCACCATCTGAGGCAGGCCACCATTTCCTACATATGCCACCGCTTCCCTTTCCTCTTCCTTCTCCGCCTGTTGTCCTTGCCACCGCCTCCTTCTACTTCTGTTGCTGCCTTTCTCCCCCTGCTCCCACTTCTCCCTGACATCACTGTTGCTGCCACCTCTCCTCTTCTCTGACCTGCAAATCACACCAGGGTAATCAGTGCCACACTCTGAGGAATGGGTTGTTCCTCAAAGCAATGCATTGTGGATGAAATGGCCCTAGAGATCATCTGTGCCTCTTCTTCAGTTTAACTGCCTAATGGGCTTTGCCACCATCACAGCAAAGTGCCAGTGGCACGGGCAATCTCCTTTCTCAGAGTGCGTGTTGAAAAAACTCGAGCCCTTGAAACCCTTATTTCTATAGTTTCTATGCTTAAAGAAGGCTATGACTAAAATGAACATCTTGATTTCACTATAAGGTAAAGGTAAAGGACCCCTGGATGGTTAAGGCCAGTCAAAGGCGAGTATGGGGTATGGCACTCATCTCGCTTTCAGGCCAAAGGAACTGGCGTTTGTCCACAGACAGTTTTCCAGGTCATGTGGCCAGCATGACTAAACTGCTACTGGTGCACAGAGGACCGTGACGAGTGCCAGAACACATGGAAATGCTGTTTACCTTCCTGTCGCAGCGGTACCTATCTATCTACTAGCACTGGTATGCTTTCGAACTGCTAGGTTGGCAGAAGCTAGGACAGAGCAATGGGAGCTCACCCCGTTCCATGGATTTGAACAGCCAACCTTCCGATCGGCAAGCCCAAGAAGCTCAGTGGTTTAGAGCACAGAGCGGCACACATCCCATGATATTGATTCCACAATATGTCTCAAGTTTTAAGTTTAACATCTGCATCTTTCCTCCTAAACGAAATGAACATATCATAGACTGAAACAGCCCTGAGGCAGTTTATTTGTATATGCATTTTACATCAGCAATTATTATAGTTGTTCACTCTTTTGCTATTGTTCAAAGAAAGATCGTTACAAACACCTCCTTTGTACATGTCAGGCAGACCAGCTTCATTCCACAAATGGAAGTCGGTAAGAGTTGGGTGGAGGGACACCTCTCCTCGTCCACCACTATCCTGCCCCAGTCTGGTTCACAAGCTGCTTGGTTTGCACCTTAAGACACCTTTAAGACCCTCAGGTGATAGAAGAATGGAATGTGCACATGACGATACATAAAATAATTTAATGCATACTTATGCAAAGAAAAGTGAGTCTGAAGCTCCCCTTCTGAACCATCTACATTTTTCTTTACTTTGCACTCCTTTTATCAGCTTATTGATTCAAAGTATCAGGAAAAAAACAACTTTCAGCTCAGTGGTGTGTATACATTTCTAGATCCTTTTACTGGGTTTTGAAGGAAACCTATTCAACAAATTTATTTCCACCCTTCCCTGTGCAATTTTAAAAATGGAATTTTAGACATTGTTTTGGAACAGTAACTGCTGCTTTTGGGTTTCTTAATGACCCAATCCCAGTCAGTGTTTATTAAAAATAGAAAAGTTTTTTTTATTTTTAGCAAGAAAGAAACAGCTGGCATGTATCGAAAGGAACAGTTGTTTTCTTTGTCATTCCATCTCTCTCTCTCTGCTCTGTTGCTGCAGCAAAATGACAGCTGCGGAAATGTAACTGGGCCAACCCTATTTTGGGGATATGCTGAACTCATAAATCCAGTCCTAATGAATCTGTCACTGGAGTCGGAGATTCAATGGAAGCCGAGAAGCCTATTTAGGATACTACTTCTGCTGTTATAAAAGGGATGAATACTCCCAAATAATATTACTTTAGTTTACAGAGAAACAAGCACCCTGTCAGCACAGGTAAAATAGGCCAAAAAAAATTGTGAAATGTCACAGCAGAATAATACATCCTTCAAAAGCTTGGAAATGGCTCTGCTTTTTAAGGGGTAGTTTATTTTAACTGGGATGAAATAGGAGGACAATATTATAGAGTAATAACTGCAATAAAAGGGCAAAATCTGTACAGCTAAGGTTGCTATGCTGTGCACACTTACTTAGAATAAGTTCTACTGAGCATGATTAGTTTCAAGTAAACATACTTAAGACTTAAGTACAGGCAGGATTCTTGAACAGAACAAAACTTAGCCAGACAATGTTAAATAAGAAGCACTAAGTGAAAATCCAGACACAAACGTTGTTGAGCTTTTTGGGAGGCAAAGTTGTTTATAAGATTCACCAAAAAATCAACACTACCAACATCGGTTGCCATACGCCCAGGTTTTTCCAGACATTTTACCAATTTTCAGAAATTCTGCCCGGACACTATTTCTGATGGACAAATCCCGGATATATCCAGACGTATGGCAGCCCTGCACTATAGTGCTTTGCCCCAGAAAGGGGAAGAAAGCATAAGTCTGTATTTACATATATTGCTTGCCATTCTAAAATGTACATGTGCTCTGCAGAAATGCCACACTGTAATAGTGTGGCCCCATTACTGCCATAACATGTAGCACATCTTCATTTCTCAACCCAGGGGGCACCTCTGTACTAGAGATGCACATTCAAGAAGGAGGGAACTGCACTGCACTGCTAGGATGCTGAATAGGAGCAATTCAGCTCCCATGCACACTGCAGAGCACAATTGTAAACAAACTCAGCACAACTCACTCCAGAATTTGTAAAATTTATAAATTGGACTAAGCAAGGTACTGAAGATAAAGTCTACTGTGGAATGCATTTAATTTTTTTGCACAATGAGTTGCTTTGCATGCCTACAACGATCATATACTTCCAAACTACATACAAGTAAGGCATAATATGCAGCTTCTCAAAGGAATGATCAGAATCCAGCAAAATACACTAATTTATAGCTTAAGTTAATTTAAAGTGTTTTTACCTAAATAATGTGTAGTTAGGTTAACTGTGTATTCCATTCAATTTCTTCTTACCATCTGTCAATGATGTTCTCTGTATGATTCTTATACCCTTTGGTAAACTTTTAATTTTGAATGACTTAATGCTTATCTCCTACTTAGCCATACTAATCTATTTTTCCTCACAGGTATTTATCTTCAAAGTCAACATGGCAAATCCTTTCCCAATACTTTAGGTAGCCTTCTGACTTCAAAATATTGAGCACTGAAGTTGTGAGCTAAAGTTGACCTGTGGTTTTCTAATATGATTCTGTGACTGACACATTTACAGAGCCAATTTTCCTCTAGAAAAACTAGGATGTCACTCAAAAATACCATGATTTTTTTAAATCATCACCTTTTTCTGTTATAAAGTAAGGAGAATCATGTTAAGAATTCCTCACATCTGACTTGAGTTATATTACATACATATATAGTTATATTATATATATAGCACTTCTAGCACTCAAAAGACTTGAGTTTCTTTTGTCACACCACGCTTTTGTCACACCACGCTTCTTATAGATAAGTAGCTCCATACCTAAAGAAACTCTGAGTCGCTTGTATTCCTTGTGTTACCCAGAATGTGTGAGATTATCCATAAAAATGTTTTGCTTATATTGTTTGTTTTACATATTGTATACCACTCAGAGATTTTTTTAAATCTTACACAGTTCATAAATGTATTTAACTCAATAAATAAATAAAATGGAGCAAAAGTAGCCCATACCTTAAAGCAATATGAAATATTTGCATTAAACAGCAGCTTTTAGCAGGAGAGCCCTATTTTATATTTTAAAAAAATCATTTCCTACTTCCCCTCCCCTCAAAAAGCAGCCAAAGCAGTATACAGTACAACAGTACAATACACATGTACAGTACTGAAAAAACAAAATCCACAAAATACATTAAACCAACAAGAAATTCCAAGATCATAAAAACTGAAAAGCCACACTAAAGGAAAACCAAAATCTCCAAACAAATCCTAACTCTAGTCCAGGCTTCCTCAAACTTGGCCCTCCAGATGTTTTTGGCCTACAACTCCCATGATCCCTAGCTAGCAAGACCAGTGGTCAGGGATGATGGGAATTGTAGTCTCAAAACATCTGGAGGGCTGAGGTTGAGGAAGCCTGCCTAGTCTATCTGTCTCTGACCAATTTCACTCACCCTTGACTGTTTCTTGATGGCTGCAGCTTCATGTGGTGAACTGAAGGTGTGAATGAGTCATTGTGCTCTAAGTAGATCCTTCATCTCCTGAGACAGAATGGAGTCAGTTCACACATTCAGCTGTGTCAATATCCTGCTTAATCAAATGAGATACATGACAGTGCAAGTCAGTCTAATGGTCATTGATACAAGTCCACCTGTGGATCATTAAAGATATTACCTCCAGATCAGAGCTGTACGTTTCACTTAAGTAGCAAAACTGTCTAAAGCAGGTCCTGATTTAAATCAACTTGTCTAGTGATTAATGTAATAGATTGTTATATGGGTCAATGACACTTTACACCACTATGTATCACCATCAATAGAAAAATGTGTGGCCTTTAGCATTATTTTAGGGGAACAAAAATGGCTGAGATTGTTTATCGTCATTTTGTCATTCTGTCTGAAATCAGGCTGTGACGAAAAGGCTAAGAAAAATATAATCCATTGGGTTAAGGCTGTGCTACAGTTAATAATAATTTTTAGAGATGGGTTTTAGCAGTAATAAAAATGGAAACATGGGATTGGTGCCATAAAATCCGTCAAATAAATGCAAAAAGGACATAAACCTGAAAAAATAGCTTTCATATAAAACCTTCCAACAAGATAAAATGCAGCTTTTGGATTAAAAAAAAAAAGTCATATCTCCTGCAACTTCCATAAATAATTCACTGCTAGCTTGTAAACAATGGAGAAGCACAGTATGAATGCCAAAGAGGGTCTTTATATGTCATAAAGCCACTCAAAAGTGCACTTGCTGCAGCAAGGCTGGCTGTGAGCTTTGATGTGCAGGAAAAGAAACTGCTAAGCTGAGGTCATCACTTAGTAGAAAACAATTTCCCTCATATGGAGAAGCAGACTTACTGCTGTGCTTCTGACACAGACAGATTGGATTTAAGAAACAAGACTGCATAATATGGGCTTTCAGGGGGAAAGAAATCTTGTGCGCACCTTATGAATGACCTGAAGTAGGCACAAAATAAATGACTGCTTGGAATAGCTCCAGGAAATTGACATGACTTTGGGGCAGGGTTGCCGTGTGGCCTGTTTACACTTTTCATGTGCAATTGGCATGATTTACCTCCCCTTCCTTTAACTAAACCTCTTCCACAGTGAGGTTCTCCTTCCTGCCACTCCATTTGTAAACTGTCGTGCCAGTTTGGATTTTTGATTTCATATAATGGGCACAAAGATGATTTGCACACTGAAGTGGGTAAAAGAAGCCAGAGACCATGAAAGAATCCAAGGACAAGCCTTGCAATGTTGCTGCTCAGATTTCTAAGTGGAAACTCCTGAGGCATATATGTTCCACCACCCCACCCAGATATTAAACTGCCAACAGATGTGGTGAAGGCCACAAGCTTAGATGGGTACAGTGGTACCTTGGTTTGCAACCATGTCAAACCCAGAAGTGTATGTGCCTTTTTTTGGATTACAACCCATTATTTTTGGGAGGCCCCATTGGCGAAAGCGTGCCTTGGTTTACAACCTGTTTTGGTTTACAACCGAACCTCCGGAACGGATTATGGTTGTAAACCAAGGTACCACTGTATTAGACAAATTCACAGAAGGAAAGTCTGCACTTGGTTTGCTATTCTGTCTGTGGCCACTAGTTACAATGGCTATATGCAACCACTAAATTCAAGCTATGAGTACCAAGTTTCCCTATTTTCCAGGGACAGTCCCAGATTTACAGAAGCCGGCCCAGCCCAACCAGGGTTCCTCGACTGCAGGAAGGACCATGCAGGCCATCACATTTATAATTCTGCTTCAAAACCTTCTGCTCATCATTGCATGGATGCAATTTAAGAACACCTGACAAAGGCTTCTTTTGCTACCGAATTACATACGTAGAAGATACTTTGGTATTACATCCCAGATGCCACCAGACCTGAAACAATAAGCTTTACAGTGAAAATTATGTATACAGAAGAGAGAGTGTGGAGATTTAACCAGAACCACATGACTTGACAGTGTTAATTTATGTAAATTTGGGGAAAACAGCAAAAGGTAGAAGGTTAGGTCAATGCAGCTGTTTTTCTCGACTTCTTCGCAGCATTTTACATGGTTTTGAATTTGCATTTATTATTGCATTTCTAATCACAAGCCTCTCCTGGGCTTGTGATTAATATTTTCAAGATGTCAAAAGAGCTTCCAAAGTAATTCTTGTCACAGCCAGCTTTAAGTGCAATTCAGAAGTCTGCCTCAGTCTTTTACAAGTTCAAGGCTGAGAAGCTGTAAAGTGTCAGTCACCGAAACTACCTCTTCAAGAAGACAAAAATACAACTGCTAACATTAAACTTGTATTAAAGAGTGGAGGGTATTTTTTAAAAAGAAACCAAGACTAATTAACAGCTTTTTGTGAACACTATGTAACTCAGTAAAAAGCTCAATTTTGATAATACTTTAAAGTCCGTTAAAATTATTTTTTCCAGAGAGGGTAAAAGATAAACACAAGTTTTTATCCAATCCTATATCCACTTACCAGGAAGTAAACCCAACTAAACTCAATGGGACTTACATCTGAGTAGACATGCATAGGCTTGCACTCTAAAACACAAATATTTTACTTTTACAGTCCTATACAAATTACCTGAAAATTACTCATCTTATTTAAGTCACTGGAATTTATTTCTGGATATCAGCTATAGTGCAGCAAGACAGCATGTAAGTGGAAGTTCTCCCCTTGCTTGCTGTGTTTGGAGAGACCTCATGAAGCCCTAGCTGCAGTAACAGGCAATGCAACTCTGCTTTCACATAGGAAATTCTGTCCCCAGTGATGACAAATGGACTCCATGAGGTTCTTCTGTCCTTGTTTCCACAATTAGGAAATAGAGCATCTTTTCGCATCTGCAGGTGGAGGGTGGATAAGGGTCATGCCAGCTCTCCCTACTCCCACATCTGGCAAGTTGCATGTGTACAGGCTTGTGGTGCAATCAGGAACCCTGCAAAAGACAAGCTCCCCATTCACATAAGAAGAGTACATCTATAAATGTACTTACATAGACACTGTTCAGAGCATCACCTGAACAGAGAGGTTGGGGGCATGGGCAGTGGGCACGATCATGCTCCAATTTGGCGTACAACAATATGTTACATGGATAAAGCTCCTGAATCAAGCCTAGCAAATTTAAGGACAGGGTGGTGAGGCAACAGCCTTCTTCCATTCAAGCTAAAATTAAGTCTAAACCTTTCCTGAACTTAAAATAGTTCTTCTTGCTCCAGCCAATATTAAGCATTTTTAAAACCCTTTGGTTTCAGTGGGACTGCTAAATTTTCTGGAGACCTTAAAATTCAGCAGGGGGAAAATGCAATCAAGGTGTTTATCAGCAGCACTGCTTTTAATATCACTATAACAGAGTTCAATATTAAAAACACCCAACAGAAAATATAAATGTGCATGTACATTTCACAATTAAAAACCCGCTTTTAAAGCAGCTGAAAGTTTGAAAAGCTTCTGAATAATTTGGAGGCTTTGAAACGACTGCATTGCATATTAAAAACTATATCCTGGCATTATGTGCATGGCATACAATATATACACATGGCTATATAGTGAATGGTTAGGTTTGACTAAATGTCTGCATTGTTTACATCATATGTCCATTTCTAACAATAGTGCTTCACATTCAACCTTTTCAAGTGTCAATTTTTATTTTTACCTCGTTATAGCACTGCATCTTCCATATGAGTTACCAACTTGCTTTCACTTACTTTGTACATTGTTGTTTTGTTGGTTTTATATTTCCGAAAACTCCAGTCGATAAAGGTTCTTTTTAAAGTAAAAGAAAACAGAAGTGTAGGAGGAAGCACCAGCGGGTAGGAAAGATACATGTCAACACTGTTCCTTTCACTCTTTTGGACTGTGCCACCCATGCGATTCCCTAAATAAGAGAGCACAGACTGTACCCAGACTTGACTTGCAGGTTTAAAAAGAGAGCAGCCAGAACTGGTAGAAAGTCTTTTGTAGGATTTTTAAGCACAGTGGCACAACACTTGCTTCCCTAAAATGCTACCTTTGCAGCACCAATGTTTGACTTTACAGCAGTGAGAAACCTCCAGTCCACGGGCAGAATGAAGCCCAGCAGGAGTCCTAATTTGGACCATGATACCATTGTCCTCACTTCATGCACACCCACTCCACACCTGGCATCATATATGATGACATACATACATGGTGTCAGGTTGGGGGCAGGTAAAGTCACAGCTGTGAAGGAATAATAGGGAGACTAAAAGTGCAATCCCAATTGTTCTTTGGCAAGCACAGTTTGCATTCAACACCTTTCAAATTTGGCGCCAAACACAAGACCCAAGGGGATCGCTTCCACTCAGAAGCTGCCCATCAAAACACCCAAGTGGAGCTGATCTCTGCAGAAAGCACAGCTTGAAGACCTGTCAAAGAGGTCAGATAGGGATAGGGGAACTCAGGATCTAGCCAACTGTGTTGAAAAGATTACTGAAACCCATATCTGATTCTAGTGTAAGCCTCCAGCCCCATGACACACTTCAACTATACCTTTCTTATGCCACCCTTAAGGTTCAGCTTCTTTATGAACCATTTTGTTTGTTTGTTTGTTTGTTTGTTTTTATAAGATTCTTTCTAAACAACCAACTCATCAAAAACATGCAAGCAATGAACATAGCAAGGGTGCATGCACAACTTGCAGGGTTTGTAAATATCCCAGGAAACCCAATAAGGTGGTCACCTATCCTATGTTACAGAGAACAGTACTGTTTCTGAAGAACAGTCAGGGGACATTCTTTCTCATGACGGAGTCCTCTATTTGAGTGTAAAATGGGGGGGGGGGATACTAAGTAAAGAGAACAGGGCATTGAAGTTAACCATCAACAGTAAAGCACCTGGACAGCAAACTGAGGAACTTATCATTTCTAAATTTTGCATCTATATGTATGAAATTGTATATGCAAATTTTATTAAAGTCTGTGTCCTTTTTGTTCTCTTTTTGGGGGTTTGCAGGAAATAAGTGGCTACACAAACCTGAAAGTTGGTGCATTTAAGTATTTCTACATGCCCACAAAAAACTGTGAACAATTACAAAGACAGTGGCTGCTGTACCAGAGGAGGTATGCATAAAGGTGTGAATTCTTAATGAATTGTGTTTTAAAATTAGTTCCATAACAGATTTATAGCACAATCCTTTTCTCAGAGTTAAGTCTTGGTGTGTTCAATGAGCCTTAGTAAGACTGTACAGGACTGCAGCCTTAGCCTCCTGAACTGTAAACAATGGGAAAAATTGATGCTACCCACTGCAAAACCTCTGGCAAGAAATATCCTACCACTTTGCTTTTGGTTTAAGACCACAAACAATATGTGACAGCCTCTTGCTCCCCAGGATGTGTGCGCATTTCTACAAATTTAAAACAGACTGGACAGTTTTATGAACTTAGCAGAAAACCTCAAGTTTAAAAGTCACTGCTCCCTTCCTAGTGCAGCTATTTCTGCCCAGCGTTCATTTCCTGAAAATGATTTCATTTATCCTCAAGGAGCAAAAAAATCCCTGCCCACGTCGTACTAATTCATAGTGAGATACACCAGTCAACAGATAACCAAGCACAGCAGATGTCATTTAATAAATCCTAAGCACTCCCCTGCCACCTCTCCCTCATCACATTCAAGCAATCAGGAAAGAATTCAAGCACCACAGCATCCCCACTCGTTCCCTCACTTAGTTTATATTTCTAGATTGCTTAGTTTTCACCCATGCATGCATCTTCCATACAGGTGATCAAAGTGATAGTTGTGTGTGTGTATGCATATAATACACCTATCTTTGCATTCCTTCCACTGTTTCTGTATGGATGCTTCAGGCCATATTCTTTTAAATGTGTTCCCACATTTTTGGCTTCTATGCAGGCAGCGATGCATCACTCTGCCACTTGCACAAGTGATTCTCATGTATATATGTATAGGCTCTAATAAATGGCACAGTCTGGCTGACTTTTCCATGAGAAACAGGGATCCTCCCCAAGGCTGATAATAACAAATATCTCCCCGATAGAAATTTGTGCCACCCACTGACTGCTCAGATAACCTCCCCAAATTTATTAAAGTAAATATGATTTATTTTAAAATCCACCCCAGAAATAAAAAGTCAGAAGCACACTCCCCTACCCTGTGTCAAACTACTTGCTATATAAACAGCCTTTCTGCATCACACCTGTTTTGCTTAGGCCTCCTTGTACCCCAGCTACAAAGGATGATTTTGAGGGGACAAGGGTTTGTTCTTGCTTCACAGCAGGGCTGAATTAGAACGCCTTCTGCTCCCTTCTGTCAATGGGACAAATTTCCCCAGAGTCAGACAATTCCCCCCTAAAAGTATATTTAAAAAAAAATCTCAGTTGATTCTGATCCCAGTTCTGAGCCACACTGTTGTGTCCCTGATGATGTCACTGGCCAGAGATGGATTTAGGGAGCGTGATCGGTTCTGCTGCACTGGACACAGAGCATAGACGGTGCTATAGGGCATCACAATTGTGACATAGTAAACTGAGGAGAACAGAAGGTGAGAAGTGGGGGCTGCCAAATTTTGGGCTTGCACAGGGCACCACTGAAATTTAAAACACCAAAGTCTGCCCCTGCACTGGGAACCTAACAGGCTCCAATTTGTTCCTGAACTCCTTTGTGGTGAACTCCCAAACCTCCTCACTTTCATCCACTTCCTGAGCTTCCTATTCTGCTGGCAGTAGTAAAATGAAGGGGAGCAAGTCTCTGACTGTGCTCCCCTTTCTGCATCTTGATATGAGTCATACTCCATGAAGGAAGGCAGAGAAAGTGGTCTCCTTCACTTCTTCCATTCCATAGCTGCCATAGGTGGAGTAACAAAGGTGGAATCTACACACACATAAAAAACATTCTAAAAATGTTTTTTTTTAAAAAAAAAAAAAAAAGTATGTTTAAAAATACATTGAATTTTCCATAAGGCTCACCATCGCCATCTAGTGTCACATTGTATATTGCACTTAAAACACACATAAAACATTTTATTTGCAGCTGTACAGTACAGCTGAGTAAAGAAGCTAAAATGTGTGGAGGGAAGGATCTGTAGTTGGACAGGCAAGTGGAATGCAGGAAGAAAGGGGATGAATTAAAATCAGTGCCACAAAAGAACCCCCACTCTGACATAATGTAGGATTAACAGAGAGCCAGGGTACCATGTTGGCAGAGGTAAAACATAACAAACTTTAGTTTCCTGCTTGCAACTTCTAACCTCCCTGCACAGTGCCACACACTGGTCCTTGTGCAAACACAGCTAACACCACAGTATCAACCTGTGAAGATCAAGTTCACTTTCTCAACGGAACATGACTCAGCCAGTTTATTCAGATGGTGTGGAAGGTCAATAATGAGTGAGTAAGATCTACAATGAGATTCACCACACAGGGTTCATATTCCAGTCATTGCCTGCTTAGAGAGGCATTTTAATTCCTAAGTGGGAATGGCTGAATGGTTTAAAAAGAATAAAACTGGTGCTTGTTTTCACACTCTTGGGTCAGGTGGATATTTTAAACTTGCAAAGTAGGCTCGGGACAGGAGTTCTTCCCCTCTTACTCCTTGACACTTGCCCTCTTACTCCTTGGCCTCACAGCATCAGCAAAATAAAAGTTCCAGTCCTTTTAAACTTTCTTTAAGTTATTCGGTTACAAAATGAGTCATTTCGTTTGAGCATATGATTTAAAATATGTAGTTTAAGATAACTCTTGTAATTTATATTAACTCTTGGGGAAATGGGCAAAACGTACCTCGCTAAACTGGGGTGTGTGCACTTCCTCTTCATGTGTCTTTTGACTCTAGTTCCCATCAGCTCCAGTCTGCATGGCCAATAGTCAAGGATGCTGTAAGTTGTAGTCCAACACATCTGCAGAGTGCTGAAGTGGAGGAGGCTGCTGCGTTGAGGAAGGGTGCCCTAACCATAAGTTCACAACTAACCCTGATTTACTAAAAACACCACCTGAAGTACACAAACAGTGAACTAGAAATTGTAGGCAAGAAGATGTATAAATCATACAAATTATTTTTAAGGGCTCTGTAGAAAGGCTTTACAGCCCAGTCTACATGGAAAGTGATAGCAATGTACCGTAGGATCTGATGGGACAAAGGAAGATCCATCAGAGTCTACATACTTGTCACTAAATAAAATGAGTTTTGTGTTCCTAGAGGAAGGTTTAAAGACTATGGTGCTGCTAATCTGTACCATCAAGCATCATTGGGAAGCCCGAGGCATCAATATTAAGCTTGTGCTATTAAATTTAACAAAAACTGCAAGGCCGCTTCTCTCCATTCTTTGGGTTCTTTATTTTTAAACCAGATCTTTGGAAGTGGCAGCTGTTCAACTAAAAGAGTCACTCAGATGGAAGACTGTCCTCCGATAGCCCACCAAATAGAGAAGTGGTTTTGCTATTCTTCTGGAGCAGACATTTGTCTGTTCCTATGCTTGCAATTACTTTTATAAGAATATGATCAGAGGGCGGGGGCTGCCAGTATGGAATTTTGTTTGTCAGAATGTATATACTGTTTAATTAGAAATAAAATATCTAAGGGGTCAGTGATGGAGCCCTTCCTAGTGAACAAGCCTCAGATTGATTGATTGATTGATTGATTGATTGATTGATTGATTGATTTTAAACTGGCAGTAGTCTGGAGGAGTCCTGAATGTGAATTTATAGTATTGGGTCAAATAATGGGTGGATCTGACCTTGATCACAATAGACTGCTGCTATGTCCCTGTTCATTCCAAAAGACATAATCCAGAGTTTTACTATTGAAAGTTTGGTGCATTTCTTTATATACGAATTCAAATGTGCAATAAGAAATGCCTCATAAGATTTTCCAGTATATATTTGGTTTTAATTTAGTTTAAAAGGAAGATATAATGGTTTAATATCTAGGGTGGCCTTAAACTAGCAAGCTTCATAATAAGGATTTACTCTTGCATTTATTCATCAGACAGATAATAAGTGCATCCTTTTCTCTTGTCAAGAGCATTCAGCACAGGAAAGGACATGGCATTATGGTAGATTATTTTACATTCATTTTAATAATGTAGTTTAAATAAAGATGTAAAACTCTTTATATAACACTGTCTGCATCCAGCCATCCCTGAAGGTTATCGAGCCAATTGCTATAGTTTCAAGGACAGTCTGCTTAAGAATTTTCATTGTTGTGCTCTAGTTCACATGTTTATTTATTTGGATTCCCTCCAAGACTCTTTCAAACTAATGTGGTTCAATGATTGCATGATTGATTGATTGATTGATTGATTGTAAACCTGCATTGAAGTCCAAACTAGGAACTTGTTCTCTGGCCTTAGACAAGCCATATTCTCTCAGCCTCTGACCTGTTGAAGCCCTGGCTGATCTTTGGAACATCTGAATGGCTCAGACCATTGACACGATCATCCCTGAGTCCCCTCTCCCACTTAATAGAGCCCACTTGGCTCCTTGGTATGCTCTAGAGCTTAAGGCAATGAGACAAGATAGAGGATGGCTTGAACGCAATCGAACACTGCTGAGAGCTCATTATTGAGCCTACTCAGTAGCACTGAAGGCAGCATAGAAAGCACCCTAAGGATGCCTCTATTGCATCCTTACTTTGGCACAGCTTTTCTGGGTGATGTGGGGCCTTTTACAGTTGGGCCCGAAGGAGGTAGCTTGCCATGACTTGTTTGCAAATTTTGAGGATAAACCCACTTGCATCTGCCGGGGCCCTGACTCCACCGTTACAGCAGATGGAATGCCTTCCATCAGCTTTGGCTGGTGGCCCAGCTGTGCCCTTATCTGGACAAGGATAGCTTAACTACTGTCGTTTATGCTCAGATAAACTCTATCTTAGATTATTGCAGTGTGTTATATGTGGAGCAGCCTCTGAAGAGGTTTCAGAAACTTCAGCTGGTGCTGACTTCAGCACCAGGTTGCTCATCAAGGGAAGACATTTTGAGCGTGTACCACCAATCCCGTGCCCAACTGCACTGATTGCTGGTTAGTTTCTGGGTGCAATTTAAAGTGCCGTTTTTGCCCTATAAAGCTTTAAATGGCTCAGGCCAACAATATCTCAAGGATCGCCTCTTCCCATATGCACTGACCCTCATCATCTGAAGCCCTTCTTTGTGTGCGCCCCTCCATGAAAGGTCCAAAGTGTGACAATACGAGAATGAGCCTTTTCTGCAGTGACTTCCTGTTTGTGGAATGCTCGCCTTAGGGAGACCAGCCTGACACCCTCATTACATATCTTTAGGTGCTAGGCAAAAAAACTTACTCTAAAACCAGGCCCTTTGACCTTTAACTATCTGTGGCCTTTTAGAAGTGGTTGGAGAGTTTTAAATGTATTTCTCCTTTGTCTTGGTTTTAATGTCTCTATGTGGGATTTATTAACAATGTAGTTGGTTATAAATTGCTTTGGGTTTCCCTGGGCAAGATAAAATGACTGACAGATATAATAAACAATAATAAAATAACAGTGTGAGCTGTCACCATAGGGCAGCATTGTAGGAGCAGAGGACAGAGGACCTGCCTCTGGAAGCAGGCATGGAGAGTACAGCTGAATGGGACCCATCTGTGGGAAGCCAGAGGTAGTACCACCCACCCTGGGGCTGCCCATAAAGAGCAAGTCTAGAGTGAGAGACTAGGGTGATATCTGCTGTTTCCGGAATTAAGACTTTTGGGGGTAAGTTTGTTTGGACCCTGAGTGGGAACGCAGAGGCTGACAGCAGGGCCATCTTTACCTGGGGGTACAAGGGGTACGGGGCACCCGGGTGCAGAATTCTGGGGGGCACCAGGCACCCACCGCTGAAGCCGCCTAAGCTCTAACTATCTACCTGTTATGAAATAATAAATAATTTTGATAAAGCTAGAAACACAAAATACATATATACCTAGGTATTACCAAAACGTATACCTACTGTTTCACTAAAGGACTTTCGACATTGTGGGCTCATTTACCAAAGACGCACAACGGCAGCACTTGTTAGTCTCAACGATGGTGCCGTGCATGCAAAATTAACTAAATTTTGGGGCGCTGGGCGGATCTTTGCACCCCGGCGGCACATATGCTAAAGACAGCCCTGGCTGGGAGGGAGGGTGTGTCAGAAGGTAAATGAACCAATGTTTGTATTTATGTAACATTTTTATATGTAAATGTGTATTTTTGTAATATTTTGTATAAGTTGTCTGTTGTTGCCTCAGTTGTTTATATACCACTTGGAGATATTTTTAAATATATATTAAATAAGCAATCAGTCTCACATATCCCTGGGATGTATGTGCAAGTGGACTTCATATAGATTCTGTTTGCACATAATCGGAAAACTGCTTACAAGAAAATCCTTGTACAAGCTCTTTATGTTCCTAATAAATGAGAGCAACCCAAAAAGTTGAATCAAATAACTCTGAATGCTGAATCTCTTAATGCTAGTACAGTAAGTGCAGACACTGTGGTTTTGCTCATCTATTTACTTTACACATGTTAACATTCTACCTGACAGACTGGTATTATTAAAGAACAGAAGAAAATAAAAGGTCATTTGATCAAGCCATTCAGAGATAAATAAATAAATAAATAAATAAATCCTGCTTAGATGATATACTGAAAAACAGCTTATCAAAAGTGTAAAAATAGGCCAAACACTTAAAGCACTAAGCACCAGAATTTAATAATCAGTATAGACTTTCTGAAAGATCCACTTATGAAACGCCTATAAGTGATACATCTTACCTCATTTATGTGCTGACGGAAAGTTCACAGCTATTAGAATGTTGCTCACAATTTTTATACATATAGGCCATTTAGAAAAAGAAAGAAAGAAAACTCCTATAGATGCAGAATTAACTTATGCCCCCTTCGTTCCTGTAGTACTCATCTGTAGGGGATCTGTGTGTAGAAAGGGGCAGTGGTGCCTCCACAGGAGTCCCCTTTTTAGGATAAATTATCTGTGAGAATACAAAAATCACAAGCAGGGGATGTATTGGGGAATGCCTTCTGTTCAGGGTTCCAGCTTTGCTATTCAGTTTCAGAGTTCAGAGCTTTAACATCATCATAGCCTACTTTTTCTCCCCTCCTCCTTTTATTTAACATCTGAAGAAGAGTTCTGGAGAACTCAAAAGCTTGCACATGATTTTGTGTGCCATTTCATTGAGTCTTACTAATCACACTATGCCATGCACGCATATATACAGAATAGGAATTGAAGTATCTTTTGGTTGTTGAAGTCAAGAAAGCTGATGCTCATGTACCTTGTGCAAGTATATTGCAGGAGACTTCATGGCAAGAATTTTGAGATTATAAAAATCCTTTTAAAAGTCAATGACAAATATGACAAGCTTGCTACTTCTGTGCTGTGCTAGCTTAGAGAATCTTGATGGGGCGAAAAAAATACTGTGGTATTTTAAATTGAAAGTATCTCTTATTCTGTCACTCCAGCCTGTGTGAACTGCTCTATTTATTGAACACAGTGAATGAAATTGGACCTTAGTTCTTCAGTGCTCACCTAATAAATTCCACTTAGGTGCAGTACAGAACTGCCCGCTGGACAGCAATATTTGGTGGTTGTTTCTTTTAGTCAGGTAAAAAGTAATTCAAAAAAAATGTATTATTTCTAATCTTTTACAATGTACATCAAAGCTTTTTGGAAATCAACCCTTGTTATTCATGCTTTGGTCCCAATAGAGTTGATCACTGTGATGCACTCTATTTGGGGCTGCTATCAAGAAAGCCAGGTATGGGTCAGTTCCTGAATCCTGAGCTTTTTGAAGAAAGAATTACACTTGGTACAAAATAAAGTGGAATGGGCCTGAGAAAGCATATGGTGCCAATTCTAAAACTATTATATTGGCTTCCAAAATGTTTGTGGGCTTAATTCAAAGTGCTGACTGGCCCTCAGTGGCTTCAGCCCAGTGTCCTTAGGGGACTCTGAACCTATCTGCTCATTAAGATTTAACATTGTTCTGGGTGTTTTATTGTAGCTACTGCAAGATGCTTTAGCATTTATTCGCCCTGGCACCTGAGAGATTCCTGCAGTGAGCCTCAGTCCCATTGAAGCTCTGCCTGCAATAAGGCTTCTTCCAAAATAATTTCTCACTTTATATGGTACTAAAAATAAGATACAAATGGTACGTGCTATCAAGCTTCATGCTATCAAGATATGTAGAAGACCTTTGCTCATCCAGTTAGGTGTTTCCCACTTTCCTTGGCAGTAAGAAGCCCAGGGGGCGAGGGTACAACAGGTTTTTAATTCCTTTAGATGAGATAGTGAGCCCTGGAAATATATAGTGTCCGTGTCCTTGATTTATTTAGAAACAGACAATCTGAGCCCACTGAAAGCAAGTAAACTTCTACAACAGACATAATAGCCACCATAGGAGCCAACTCCTAGGAGCCGTGTGGCCTTCGGCCCCCACAATAGAATATTTAAAGGGGCTGGGTCACTGCAAAATTGATGGGCATTTCCATTCAAATGGTGTGTGTGCACCATGACATGTGATTGATTATGCAGGGTGGGGCTTACCTGGGCCCCTGCAATATTTCATTCAAATTGGCGCCCCCTGAGAGCCACTAACCCTGTTTCACATTCCTAAAGTGCAACTGCACCAAGAATCCCAGTTTCAGCCAACTCCAGATAAGAACTCTTAGTTTTCTATAAATGCATGTGTTCAGATTCAATGAACTATTTGCTTCAATTCACTAATGGAAGGGTAGAGGAGTAGAGGAGAGAGTTCTCCAGTTATAATAAATATTGCTGTTCTTTCCTTTTCTTTTTAAGTCCCTATGCTGCGTTGTGATTGGCCTGTTTACAATAATCAAGACAGCAAAGTTCATAACAATGTTTGTCATGGGTGGCACTCAGTGCGTGGATATGGTCATTATATAGTTTAGTCATTAGGTGGCAGTGGAATTACTTGGATGGAGTTGGGAGTTTGTTACTGTACTGTACTGTCTTTAACTGAGATAATAAAGATCTTGTCCAGCCCTCCAACTGGTGTGCCCTCTAAGCTTTCCATAACATCTAGTAAGCTTTTGACTGTATCTTATTATTCTTGCACATCAGGAATTTCAAAATCTACATGAACTGTACAACTGGGATCTTTATGAGAGCTGTTTCCCCCCCCCCCATATGCTCCAGTGGCTGATGGTACATTTTTAATGTCAAAATTTACACCACCACCACAACAACAACAACAACAACACATCTAAGACACTTCCTCTGAAAGAAGTTATATGTGCTTTGCTGCAAGTGGCCTCATTTTGCTAAGTCATGGTAATATGTAATGAAAGGAAAGTGCAGAAGACTACAAAACAACCTAATCAAGTGCAATAATGAATATTTCAACAGGCCGACATTTCAAAGTTTTAATTAAAATTACTAGTGCTATTGATATTGTAATGTCTTTGGGTAACACAGAGGCGAGTCATCACAGGCTTCCCAAATGGACTTCATTACACATGCAATTAATTATAGATATTGCTGCTGAAACTACCCTGGGATCTCTGAGATTTAAAGCAAGTGCTCAAGCATTTACCTGTAAGTGTAGAAGGTAGCTCTGCTAGAACCAGCAGCAGATTAACTGTTGTTATACTTAACCCAGATACCGTATCTCTGGGCTGTCGGGGTTTGGGTGCTGGAGCTCCTCGTGCACGGCCTTGGATTGGTTATGCACGAGGTACCAGTTGCGGGGAAAGTGGCCAGCGTTCCGCGTGCTTTTGAGCACGGTCGCCGGCCAAGCCTCACAGTCTGAAGGATGATGAGTAAGCCAATTGAAGACTCTGATGGTGTGTGAGTTCCTAGTTGCCTTCTTTAAAGAAAAGTTGCCTCGTGAAATAAAATATGTACCCTGACTCTGAATAGACGGACCAGTTTACTGAAAATTAAAAATTTTACTTTACTCCCCCCTTTAACCCCAAAGGAAGACAGACACCGGTTGTATCTTTAGTGGCTTCGGCAGAACCCGCGTAGGCTCGTCCCCTAAGCTAAGTTCTCCTAAGCTTAAAGTCCCTGCGCGCCCGATCTTCCGCGAGGCTAACTAAATAAACTAAAACCGAAATATCTTCCGCAATTCTAGCCCTAAGCTAAACCTAAAGAAAACCTAACTAAGGCTGAACCGAATGATCTTCCGCGATCTAACTCTAACTAAAGAAAAACCCATCCAACCCGTCCAGCCCGCTCCTAGTCCCTTAAACTAAACTTGACTTCAACTAAAACCCAACTAAAAGAACATAAGAAGAACGTGCCTAAACCCAAACTGAACGCGCCTAAGCGGGGTGCCTCTGCCTTTTATTAGGGAACAAACGTGACATCATCATTAGTACTTTAACCAATAAAATCACTGTTGCTGCCCTCCAAAAAGGCGGGAAGCAAGTTTAACGCTCATTAACAACTTTGAACATGACCGGATCTACAAAATAAAGGCGGATTAATCTTGTAAGTGAATCACACTATTCATTCATGCTTTCACTTTCACTTTTACGCGCAATTATACCAAAAGTAGACCTCGAAAACTTATAAAATAACCAAATAAATATGAATCCATGGCGGATCCGTGAAACGTATTCCGACATATCATCTTTCTTTTTTTGTTTTAAATTAAATTAATTTTGTTTTAGTTATATAAAAAGAAAGGAAGGTTAGAAATATCACAAGCATTTATCTGACATAAACATTACCATTTGTCTTGATATAGAACTCGACATGAAAGGGCAGAGCATCAACAGTGCCGACAGTGTCCACATCAAAACTGTGATATAAACACCAGCAAAACTATCAACATCCACCCCCTTCATAAGAGGAAATACTTGCACAATAATGTAGCAATAAAGTCATGAAAATAACAAACCACTAGCCGAACATAAAAAGTGATCAATCCGATACACTGTAAACCTTTAAGGCATATATAAATACTTCAATATGTAGTGTAATACAACAAATTACCTTATAAGCATGTATACTTTCGCGTGCAGCGTAAAACAACAAATTACTCCCCAAACACAAAAGAGGACCTGATGCAGGTCCAAAATTAAAAATAACGGATAACGACTGCCCAAACATAAGAGAGGTCCCGATCCGGGACCCAAAATTAAAGTATAACTAGAGCTGGGGCTACATGGCCTACCCAGACCCCTCCCCCATTTTTTTAAATTTTTTATTTGGAAAACTTAAGTAAAATGGATAAGGTAACAGAAAAGGGTTGTGGCTCTGAGGCTACAGAATCGAAGGAACTTTCAGGAAGGCAGATTCTGGACTTACCACAGCGACCACAGGTAACGGGGAACTAGGGTCCGATTCCAGAGAGGGGATTTAAGCCACCTATGTACAAGTGGTTTTTCGCCACAAGAGGGGATTTAAGCTACCTACATAAAGGTGTCCCAGCCAGGATGAGGATTTAAACCATCTACGCAAGGGTTTCCAGCGAAACGAGATGGGAATTAAACCAACTACATAAAGGTCTCCCATGAACAGCAGGAAACAAGGTGAAGGGAAAAGCTGGGAACCTGGTTTACTGCCAAAGGTAGCATATAGAGGGGTATTCTTCAAAGAAAATAGGGGTACCAAAAGGGTAGGACGCCACCAGACTTGACATATATATCTTGAACAAATCCGAGAATGACCAATTCTTTGACCAAAGGAAATATTTCAAATAAGGCATATAAATGTTACCACATTTTTAAACTACAACTTTTGCAAGCACAACGTGGAGATTTAGGATTACTGAAATAAAACATATATGCATGAATATGTCTATGACTAGAACTGCACAAAGATGATGCTTTGACCTTACATAAACATTTCCATATCATCAAAATTGTGACGCTCTAAATGGAAACCATTTCAGAAAAGCTTTGCATATATAAACATCCATATCATTAATTACCAAGCTATATGGAAATCACATGTAATATGCGAGGCGGATATTTCAAGAAGCATACAAAGGTAAATATGCAATTTTTACAAGTACAATATAAAGTACAAGACAGGTTTAGAACTGCAAAATGGTGTTGGAGAGGAGGATGAAGACGATGAATGAGTTGCCGGTCGTCTTCTTCTCCGACTACACACGACCATGTAGAAGAAATAGTCCTGGAACTCAGGAAAAGTTTGTGGAGCTCAGGAAAGTACTGAAACATCGAGTTCTGAAGAAACAACGATACCTGTAGAAGAAAGGAGGTTAAGCAAGCAAATCAAGGTGATCTGCTAGTGAATGCAGGTATGGGAGTAACTGGAACAAATCTAGGCAGCCAGGAACCAAGGGGCTGCCCAGAGGCAAACAAAAGGCCTAGGCAGTAGGAGGGTAAGGCAAACTGCCCAGAACTCAACTGGTGCTATTTGTTGAGCACTTTTGAAGAGTTGCTGCATTTGACAGGAAGTTGAGAAGTTAGCGAATAGCTAACAACCAGAGTTAGACATCACGGCTTGTGATGAAAAGGGAGTATCGAATTTCACGCAAAGTTTGTCCAGCGTGTTTCTTGAGTGAAGAATGGAGTTGAGCACACAGACAGGTGTGGGAAATAGGGGTTCTTTCCGCAGAAGTAGGGACAGTCCTTCGCTGAGAGGATTAAGCAACAAGGGGTTGTCGTTGAAGATGCAGGCTGGCAAGTACCACGCAGGGTTACATGACTTGATCTTCAGGTGATGAGTTCCCTGCGGAAGACAGTACTTCTGAGCACAAGGAGGAACCGCCTGAAGAGCCTGTAGTAGAGTTCTTGGTTGATGCAGGAAAAGATGCTCCAAAAGAATACCTGGGGAGATGCGGAGCATATTTGCAATCAGGTAGAGAGCAACAGAAAGCAGGTGAAAAGGGTTTGCGGTTTTGGTTGGAAACAGGTATGCTGCAAGAAGTGATGGCAGCAATCTGTAGGCACGGTGAGTACCATTCAAAACCAGCCAACAGAATGCCCATGCAAAAGACAGCACGGAACATAGCAAGGAGCGTCCCACGGTTGGCGATTGGATCACTGAGACAAAGGAAAGTTTCAACGGCGTGAGAGCGCTTGAAGATGCTGCTGAACAGAACTTGTAGACAGGAGAATTCACCTTACCAAGCAGTGAAACTTTCCAGGGGGACTTTGCAATAGGCTTTCTGCAAAGGACAGTTTTAATACTATCAAGGGAACGCTCTAAGATCAATGACTGTGGAGCTTTATCCATGAGGTACTGACGGAGAGTAAAGGGTTGCATGCGATCCTGGTGTAGCAGCTCTTTGATTAGGGCCTCTGCTGCAGCGAGCTTTTCTGACGTCAGCGCCCATTGGTCGACCCATACAGGGGGTCCTTCCTTCCATGTGAGTGGAAGAGCATGTACTGGCGCTGATGCAAAGGCCCACATCAAAAATGTGTATGGACAACAGTTCTTGCTTTAGACAATAAGTCTCTACCCCAAAGGGTGATAGGTACATCCATAACAAGTGGACGGAGCTGCACCATGGAGCCTGAGTCCGACTGGAAGGTAATCGGATGCACGCTCTGGTGGGCGGGTTCGAAACCTCCGACTCCGAAGACTTCCTGGGTGACAGTCGTTGCCCACTGGTCAGGCCAATCTTTTCTGGCGATCACTGTAACATCTGCGCCTGTATCAAGAAGACCCTTGATCTTTCGTCCACCCATTTCTAAGACGAGATGAGGGCGTTCTTCTGTAATCTTGATTAGTGCCATTGCTGTCTGAGGAGGTAAAGAGTCCACAGGAGCTGTAGGCGTAGAAGTAAGCAAATAGAGCCTGGCAATTTCCAAACCTTTTGTTAGGACACAAGGAACAGTTGAAAATCCTGGAATCAGCAACTGCGATGAATCTGTGATTCGAACTAGGCCTGCAGTCAATGTGACTGTGGCAGGGAGGCGATCCATCCTAGGCAGGATAAGGCAAATCGAAGTGTCTGGGAATGGACCACGAATGGATGTTGGCAATTGCTGAGCAAACCATGGATTTGAAAAGTAACAGTCCTCTGTTAAGAAGAGTGGTATACCTGGGACAGAAGATTCTTCTTGTTCTTCGTTGGCAGTGTTTGAAGATATCCTTTTGGCTTCGGGTTTTTTGCACTGCTGAAGTTGGCAACTCTGAAGCTGCTTGGCGTTGAGTTGGCAAACTTGAGGTTCTTCCATTGGTAAAAGTTGTTGATGCTGTTGAACCTGCTGGCATTCAGTCAGTTGTGCATCAAACTGGCAGGATGGAACTTCTTCTTTGACACGAGGCAGTAGAAGTTGTTGTTCCTGATAATTGCTTGATTGTGGCGGGCTGAGCTTAAAAGCTGGAGGTGACACAAAGGTGTGGACATTGTTAACTGGAGTGATGTTGAAGCTTCCACAAGAGGGAGCTGGCTCACTCACTTGCATTCTTTGGCCACATGGAAAGTGATCATCAGCTGGGTTGCAACTTGAACACTGCTGTTTCATCAAGGGCAAATGTCCTTCAATGACAGGCTGACCTTGACTCAAAGGTGAGTAAAGCTCAGGTGCTGCGAGGTTGACCTCAGTAGGATGTTTTCTCAACGTTGAAGGCAATTCTGCGATCAGAGACTTGACTGTGATTGCTTGCTGTGAAGCAGGATCAACATCAGCAGGAACTGAAGGGCGGTCAGCAGAAGGTGAACTGAATGCTGTGTTCTCTACTGGAACCCTTTGAATAGGTAAGGCAGATGACGAAACCTCTGGAACCTGAATGCTTGATGAGGTCACATCTTTTCTCTGGACATCTGGAGAGTAGATATCTCTTTGGATCACTCTTTTTTCCTGATGACCTGGATAAGGAGTAGCATTGTTCACCTTTCTGGGACGATTGACCTTCATGATGTTCTTGAACTTGCACCCTATTGTTTTACCGGGGCCGGGGCGCGGCCCGCAGAACCGTTTCCCTGAACTGGAGATGAGGTAGGTGATGTATTTTGTGGATTCAAACGACAATCGTTCGCCCAATGAAATCCTTTCTGACAGATGGGACATCTCTCTGGCGGCTTGGCAGAAGGCCTTGGCGTTGTTGTGCATTGCGACCGGAAATGCCCATCGCCTCCACACCCATAGCACTTCTTGACTGGCGTAGAGCTGTCTTGACGTGGCATCTGTACCGCAGCTGCCAAGAGCTGTGCTTTGTAGGAGTGGGTACCGACATTCTGGCAGACGCGTAGCATCTCAGTCAATGTGGCATCTGGACGAGCTGCAACTGCTGTTAGGGCATTCTTGCAGTCATCATTGGCATTTTCAAAGGCAAGTTGTTTTGTCAGCATGTTTCTGGCATGGCGATCTTCTATCTGGCGTTCCACTGCAACAATCAGGCGATCCACGAAGTCCCCATAAGGTTCTTTTGGACCTTGCCTAACTGCAGCGAATCCTGATACTGAGCTAGCATCTGTGCGATTGGGTAGTCTGCGCCAAGCTTTGACCACAATGTCTGCTATGGTGACAAGTGCAGCATCAGGTATGGCTAGCTGTTGATTGAGATTGGAGTAATGTCCTGATCCTGTGAGCATATCTTCTGTGGCAAGTGGCGTTGCACGTCTGGCTGCTACTTCTTTCCACTCTTGCAGGCACAGAAGAGCATCTGTAGGCGACAGAAAGGTGCGAAGTATCAACTTCCAATCAGATGGCAGAAGTCTACTAGTGGACAGTCCTTCAAGTAAACTTCTAGTATAAGGAGCTTGAAGTCCATTTTCGCGTATGGCTTTTCGCAGTTCACGTAGTGTTTCAAAAGGAATGGCTTGATATCTTGCAGGTTGTCCTCCATTAGCACGAATCACTGGAAAGATGTGCATTGGATCAGCACTAAAGTCTATTTGTCCCAAAGCTGCTTCCAAAGCTTGGGTTCTGCAAATGGGCTGCATTGCTGTTGGATCTGTAGGTGGCATCAGTGAGTTTAATTCTTCTTGATGCTTTCCAAATGATGAGCCACTAGATGGTGCTAAAGAGTCTTTGACATCTGGATGCCTTGAAGATGGCTGACTATGAAGACAAGATGGCTGACTTGAAGTTGGATGAAGACAAGATGGCTGACTTGAAGTTGGAGCATAAGGTTGTTGGCTCTGTACTGCAAGTCCTGGCATCTGGATCATCATTGTTTGGCTTTGCTCTTGTCTTGGAATCTGCATTGGCATTGGAGGTGCTGAAGGGTTGGTAAATTGCTGTTGTGCTGCTTGCATTGAAGCTTGGATTGCTGTTGATTGGAAATCAGCTTGCTGCAAAACTGGAGCTGCTGGCTTGAGCGCGGCCTGCAGGGCAGCAGGGTTTGCTGGCAAAAAGGCTGCTTGCTGCTGCTGCTGCTGGATCGCTGGCAAAAGCGCGGCTTGCGATGGAGGAAGCGGGACCGTTGCTTGGAGCGAGGTCCGCGGCTGCTGCTGACTTGAAATCGCTGGCTGGTAAAAGGCCTGCGATGACTGCTGAGCGACTGGCGGTGGGGCAGTCCGCGGCGGGGCTTGAAAGGCCGACGGCGTCTGCTGCACCGGCACAGGCGGCAATGAATCTGGCAACGACAAATTGGACAAGGGCGAGTGCGTGTACGACAACGGGGCCTGAACTGGCTGCTGCGAGGGGGCCGAAAATGGCACAACCGCAAGCGGCAGCACAGGGGCACTATTAAAAGCAGTATTTCCTAAATTCACTGTTCCATTAAGCAAAACATTTCTTGGAGCGATTTGTTGAAAGCAGTTTCTTACTTTGCTCCATACTAATTGTACAGGAATTCCGATTTTCGGGTTGGCCATAAATTCTAACCCGATCCTTTCCCATGAAGCTAAATCTTTCGTTCCTTCCTTAGGGACCCAGGGACAAATTTCCCCAATGGTTTTAACTAAAAGCTCTACTTCTGATTCAGAGACAGGGTGACCATTTCCTTTCAAAAGGTACAATAAATCTTCACAAAATTTTACTTGAGCAGTTGAGAGTGAGGAGCCCATTTTTTAAACACTTTTCCAAAACTTTTCCTCCCCCACCCGTAGGCTTCTACTAGGGGACACCGGTTCTACCCGTAGGCTTTAACCGAAAAACCTGGCACCCGTAGGCTTTAGCCAGAAAACCTCCGCCCCCACCCGTGGGCTTCTACTAGGGGCTACCGGCCCTACCCGTAGGCTTTGACCGAAAAACCTGGCACCCGTAGGCTTTAGCCAGAAAACCTTTCCCTCCCACCCGTAGGCTTTTTCGGGAGACACCGGCCCTACCCGTAGGCTTTGACCGAAAACCCTGGCACCCGTAGGCTTTTGCCAGACCCTGGCACCCGTAGGCTTTTGCCAGAACCCTTCCCACCCGTAGGCTTTAGGGAAGACCTTACTCTGCCCGTAGGCTTACACTAAACTCCTTGCCGCTCTACCCGGGGACCCCTTGGGGCAAAATACACGCGCGCGACTTCTATTTACACTACTTTGGGCAAGCGGTGGATTCGCGCTACTGCAACGAAATCCTGGATAAACCGGGCCGTTATACCTCACCTCTCAATGTCTGTTTCCGAGCCACTTCCGATATGTTGCCTTCAACCGGAGTCTTCGTGGAAGCGATTTTTGACCACGCTTTGCCTCACACGGGGCACCACTTGTCGGGGTTTGGGTGCTGGAGCTCCTCGTGCACGGCCTTGGATTGGTTATGCACGAGGTACCAGTTGCGGGGAAAGTGGCCAGCGTTCCGCGTGCTTTTGAGCACGGTCGCCGGCCAAGCCTCACAGTCTGAAGGATGATGAGTAAGCCAATTGAAGACTCTGATGGTGTGTGAGTTCCTAGTTGCCTTCTTTAAAGAAAAGTTGCCTCGTGAAATAAAATATGTACCCTGACTCTGAATAGACGGACCAGTTTACTGAAAATTAAAAATTTTACTTTACTCCCCCCTTTAACCCCAAAGGAAGACAGACACCGGTTGTATCTTTAGTGGCTTCGGCAGAACCCGCGTAGGCTCGTCCCCTAAGCTAAGTTCTCCTAAGCTTAAAGTCCCTGCGCGCCCGATCTTCCGCGAGGCTAACTAAATAAACTAAAACCGAAATATCTTCCGCAATTCTAGCCCTAAGCTAAACCTAAAGAAAACCTAACTAAGGCTGAACCGAATGATCTTCCGCGATCTAACTCTAACTAAAGAAAAACCCATCCAACCCGTCCAGCCCGCTCCTAGTCCCTTAAACTAAACTTGACTTCAACTAAAACCCAACTAAAAGAACATAAGAAGAACGTGCCTAAACCCAAACTGAACGCGCCTAAGCGGGGTGCCTCTGCCTTTTATTAGGGAACAAACGTGACATCATCATTAGTACTTTAACCAATAAAATCACTGTTGCTGCCCTCCAAAAAGGCGGGAAGCAAGTTTAACGCTCATTAACAACTTTGAACATGACCGGATCTACAAAATAAAGGCGGATTAATCTTGTAAGTGAATCACACTATTCATTCATGCTTTCACTTTCACTTTTACGCGCAATTATACCAAAAGTAGACCTCGAAAACTTATAAAATAACCAAATAAATATGAATCCATGGCGGATCCGTGAAACGTATTCCGACACTGGGCTAGGTGTCAAAATCTTTTCCACCAGCTCCAGGCTTTACCTATCTACTTCAGCAACATAGTTTCTACTCCTGCACTGCAGCCTCAAATGAAAACACATTTCAAAAACTAAAGCCAAAGTTGCAATGGTTTTAAATATACATCCCATCTAGCAATCAACACACACACTCTCTCCCTCTCCCTCTCTCTCTAAGCAGCTCTGTCAGCTGGAAGGCAAAGGAAAGTTTTAATCAAAATGCATTGCTGTGCCCTCACTTTGACAATGCCTCCTTCCACTGCTCCCAGCCCAGTCTGATGATGCTTCAGGACACACGGTACTGTTCTGACAAATATTTCCTGACTAAGATGATTATTTTTACACTGCCAGACGTACGTGCAGAAGAGAAACAATGGCTTCTCTTAGAAAAAGTGAAGTGTACTTTGGAATTTGCCACTTTCAAAAAGCAGCAGTGTCAAAGAGCAAGCACCAAACCTCAATGCAGATTTTAAAAGCAAGAGTTGATATGGCCCAAAAGGAAATGAAATCATTATTTGGAGACTATCTTTTAATGCACTCCTGCCCTTGCTCCCACAGCTCACCATTAAAAGAAGTTAAAGCTATTGTCAAAGCCTTCTTGCTTATGTACATTGGTGAGCTGCAGCCACTCTGGGATCAAACTTATTTTAGAAAAGATGAGGAGCAAGGTTGCAGCTTTCAAATAACCTTTCCGCCTTCCCCCCCCCCAGGTGAGGTTACATTTCCTACATTCTGATAGCATCCTTCTTCCAGCCTCTTTGTACACTTCTTTTTGCTCAATCTTGCTGCCATATTAATTATATTATGTTATTATATTATATTCGGCAGTTGCTTTCCTCACAAAAGTGACCCAAAGCAACTTAACACAGTAGAAATAAAGAGCCTAAAACATATATATATATATATATATATATATATATATATATATATATATATATATATAATGTGCAAATAAGACCAATTTTACAGATCTCACCACACTAAAAGAGGATACAAATATGTGAAACCCTTTTTTAAAAGGCAAGTATTTGCCTGGCACCTGGCCTCATTGCAGAAGAATCCAGAAGGCAGTCAAAGCTATTGATTCCTCATTCCCCTTACTCATCTTGTTCTACCTCAACATCAAATCTCCTGGACCAGCAGACCATGCCTATCTGACTGCTCCCCTTTTCCCTGCCCATTTCAAGCTGGTCTCGCATATATCAGACATTCCCAGCTGTCGAATATACCCCACAGAGAGAAAACAACTTCTTCATTCACATTGCTCCTTCACTAACTGAGCATGAACTATCGCTATTAATTAAACTGAAGCACCACTGGTGTATTAGTTTGTTTAGTCAAAATACTTACATATTAATTTTCTGCCTGATAACAGGCCCTTAAGGTGGCAGATGATAAGCAAAAATGTGTTTGTGTACACATCAGGTGTGTGTTTTTTTAAAAGAAAATGCTGATGGGAGCTGGGATGAGATGCCCACTTTCTAAGCCTTAGATACTACTGCTGTTGTGGGTGTTCCAACTGATGCTCTTTGTTTTTTTTTTTTATAAGATTTTTATTATTTTCCAATAAAACAAGAGAAAGACATAACATAACATAAACACCAACATTAACACAATAAAAAACACATTACATAAACACAATCGACAAAGAGAACAATTAAAACAAAAACAAAACCAATACATACCTAAACTGGAACACCAATCTATCTCTTACTACTTAACAAAATCTAGTTTCTGATCTTCTAAAGGGACCTCCCCCGCTTTCCCTCCTCTGCCTTCAATACTAATATACTTTGGTAACATCCATTTTTAACATTACAATTCATTATCCAACCTTTTATACTATCATAAAAACTTAACATCTTATAGTATCATGAAATAATTCTTAAATCAATCTTATACTTCTTTTCATTTAAGCTGCTGCTATTAGTCAGTTACATATCTCTTCACTAATTCAAAATTCCCAAAATCGTAACATCAAAATCTTAAAACTTAACATCAAAATCCTAAAATCTTAACACACTATCTTCAGGGTACCATAAATCCATCCTAATTCAATTTTTATCATTTTCACCCTATTCCCCTTCTCACCATTTTTCTGCTCTCTCCCATGCCCCCCCACCATTCATCTTTACATTCCCCTCTGTTGTCCTTGTTCAGTATCATCTTATAGTTTATAAATCTCCTCCTTGGGCGCCTCAAGAGGCACCAGCTCTCCTCTCCCAGCAACTCCATTTCGCAATTTTGATTTCCTTCCACTTGTGTCTTCAAAAATCTTCTCACCTTCATCTCTGGACTCCCACTCCAGAGACTGAATCTTGTAGCTCCAGTCAAAACATCAGCCCTGTGTCTCTCACTACACCAGGGCCGTCCATTTACCTGGGGTTGCTGAATCAATTCGTCCCATTTCTCCAGCACCTCCCCCAGTTCCCTGGAGAAGTCTGCTTCCAAATTATCAAAATTCTCCCAGATCTGGCTGGTCTCTCCTGCTCCACAACAAATTTCTTTGAAATTACGCCCTAACCAGTCCATTTTCCGATTCACAAACTCCAATTGCAGAAGGATTGTTCTTTGTTCCTGGGTAATACCCGGATCTAGAATCAGTTTAAAAGCGAAAGCAAGCATGGTTGGAGAAGACAAAGGGTGTCAAATGTCAGTAATTTTCCATCTTGCGTATTAGTTTTCCAGCGCCATTTTCCCTGAGACAGGGTGCCAAAAATAATTCCAAAAGCCACAGAAGAGATATTTCCAAAATCTTCAATCCCTCAAGTTGGGATTTAATCCATCTTCTCTGTCAAAGTGCTTCGTAGCAACATTGTATCTAGTGATGCAGCTGCAGCCGCTTGAAGCTTAATTACCTCCTCTGCACAACAAAGGAGAGGGACGGGCTTCCTTTTAACATCCCTCCCGGTTGCCAATTATTCAAATGTAAATCCAATTAGTCCCGTACTTACAGCAGCCGGGGTTCTTCTTTTTTCTTTGAAGTTAGCAGGAAAAGCTTGGTGCTCAGGTCTGGCAGAATCGCTGCTTTGATCTCCTGGGGGGGTGCATCCGCCTCTCCAGTCCCGTGTCGGAGCTCCGCTCGCTTGATTTCCCCCCCTTACGAGGGTCAATCAAGAGCAGAGACGGCACGTCTGGGACCCACGAGGCCGCGGTCCACGGGACGCTCTTCCCGTGGCTTTAAGGGGCCCTTGGCGCAGACAAGGAGACCCCTAAAACCCCCCGGGGACTGGAGCTGATTCAGCTCCACTCCGCCATTATCCGGCACCAAACCGGAAGCCCTCCCAACTGATGCTCTTTGGAGAACAGCACACACCCATATACACACCTGGTGTGCACTACCTGGCAACCTTTTGGAAGCAGAACATCTCATAAACTCAACTCAATAGGCTGCAGCTCCTGGATCTTCACTGTGCTATAAAGAAGGTTATTGGGGTGATGATGTCTGCTCCCCAAGCCTTAGATGTTGCTGCTGCTGCTAGGAACATAGAAAGCTGCCTTATACACATCAGACCATTATTGTTTGCACTGAATGACTATCCAGAGTTTCAACAGGAATATTTGTATGCAAAGCATTTGCTATCACCCTTCCCAGTTTGGCTGCTCCAACCACTGCTCTTCCAAAGGTTCTACAGTTAACCAAGAGTATACTAGCTGTTTAACAACAAAAATCTAAATTTAAAAAGTAGTATGACCATAAGTCACTAGGTATGCCTGTTGATAAAACCACATTAATAGCCCTTTCCACTTACAAAAGTATTTTCACTTTGCACTCTCTTATTTATTTTTCCTTGTCTTACATTTTTATCGCACTGTGGAACTCAAGAGAGTGTGCATCTGGTTTTCACCAGAGTCAACTATTGAGACGCTGACCACATCTCAACCTGTTTAGTTTCAACAAGGTGGTGGCCTCGTATTGCCTTCAGACCATAAATGCTTAACTACTATTACAGCTCATACATGCCTTTCAAGCTTAAGACGGTTTATCAGAAGTGGTGCAGACCTTTTTAAAGATTATATGCCCTGTTATTCCAAAACAACTTGGCTATAATTCACTCCTGAATGACTTTTAGCATCAGTAAAGGAAAAGGTAAAGAGGACAGTAAAGACATTAGGAAAGCTAAATCTGCAAGCCCTCCAATTTAATGCTGAAATGAACTTGCTTATTCAGTAAAGATGAAAAAGCTGCATGTTTTTCAGCGTCGAGGAAATAGCTTTCAAGAAATTTATATGAAATAGCTCAGAATGAATGTTGTCAACTCCTCCTTTAAAGTTCCTTTGACAGATAGCAATACATAGGTAGCCAAGTCATTGCTCAATTACATTAACTTCCATAAACTCAGGGGAGCTGTTGAGCAGAGAATTTAGAAGGAGTTCATTACTTACCAGGCACGCTTTAAGGGATATTGTTTATGCTGTACAAGCATTTGAGGTTTAGCTAGACAGATGAGTGGAACAGAACGCGGATGAAGCCTAGAAAAGAAAATCAAGTGATACTCTTACAGAGTGCTTACCATCATCTTCTTTTTTAAAAAAATAACCAGTGGGATTTAATAATAACCACCTTAGAATATTTCCACTGAAATGAGTTTGTGCCACACATCTTTAATCCCAATTAAGGCATTTTTAACAACTACAGTGTTGCAGAAGAGCCATGGGGATTCACTTGAACAAAAGGCTCCATTATTAAAAGGTCAATCTACCCATTATCAGAAACATAGGAAATAGCACTTTCAAAACACTTGAAATGTTTCCATTCCCATTCATAAATTATTTTCTTAAACTACAAAAATCCCATCACAATTACAGTTACCCTATCTAGTCACAGAAGTCAAACAAATTAGTCTGGCCATTCCTTTGAAATATTCTTCTCCACTTGCTTTACCACAGAGCTTTTACGATCTTCCAAAAAATGTTAATGGACAGTATATGAGTGAACTATTTCCAATCCAACCTGTTTGAGGGGTATAGTCCCCTTTCATGTAATTGGGTTTACAAGCAGACTTTGGGGCTTGCAAAGGCATTCTGTTGCAATATATGTACTTTTAAACAAAACAAGATGAACTAGGCTGTCTTGCATGTCTTACCCTTATGCATTTAGCAAAAAATAATTATAGGTTGGGCTATTCTTTTTTGTTTGTTTTTGCCAGGCACTCTGGAGTCATCACACACAAGCCCCCAAAATCAAGCTCTGCTTGAAAGTATCCAAAACATTGGAAGAGTTTCAGCAGATAAAGACCTAGTTTTCACTGAGGAAGCAAGCCTGTGACTGGGCTGTAACACTTCAGCCTCATAGTATTAAATGCTCCTGCATTCATTTAAAAAAAACAACAACCTTTTGAAAACTAGGTGTCAGGATGAAGGATTCCAACCTCACTTTTTCATGGCATGCTAGTTTTCAAGTGCCATGATTTTGATGTTTTTTTGGGGGGCGGGGTTAGTGAGAGCTACAGCCCACACTCAGGTTTACACCTCAGTGAAAAGTAGACCCAAATCAATCTATTTTATTGGCAAACGTCCCCACTGCCAGAAAGCTTACATATGCCAAATTGTGTGGTTGTGTCACAAACATGCTTGGATGTGCCAAACATTTTACTTCTGCCAATATCCGTTCCTGCAACCTGCTGCTGTTGCTTGAGCTAAAAATTCTGGAGAGTTTCAGAAAGATGGATTTCCTAAACAAGAGACTCTCTCACAAACATAGAGCCCTGACTCAACTCATTTCTGCCAGGACTGGCTGACAGTCTAATCCCATTACTTTCAAGGGAGCTGAATTTGTGACAGTCACTCAATAATAATAAAAAATAGAATCAGGGAGCAGAAAACAAGTAATAAAAAGCAGGAGTTTTTGTTTTTCTTAGTGTGTGTGGAGTGTGCTTAAAGTGTAAGTGAATTTACACTGTGTGTAGTAAACGAATAACCTGAACAAGATGAAGGACTGGGTGTAATCGAAATGAGAGGGTAATGGACTGAGCTAGTCGCTATTATATCCTGACTAATTTAACACTTGTGAGAAAGCATGTATTGATCAGTATCTAGATTTATGTTATGCTGGTCATGGTGACGCTATGTGAAACAGCACCTGCATGCACTAAACCAGAGAGTGGCTTGCTTTATAGGGGGCTGCCACCATCTGTATCAAAATGCCATTCTGCATGTGGAGAACTCAGCATTCTTGATAACCTTTACAGTAGCACTCTACCTCCAAGAAGCAGTTGCAGTTCTGTATTACTTTGCCAAGCATGCATAAAAGGATAACAGAATAAATGCTGATGTGAAGTATGGGAAATTTTCCTCATGGACCTCATAGACCCACAATAAGTCTATTTTTCTCTAGACCAGGGGTTAGCAGCCTGAGGCCCATGGGCCGGAAGTGGCCCATGGAGGTTGTTTGACCGGCCCACGAGCCGCCCCCGAACCGAGCTACCTGCTCACGTGCTGCGTTAAACCAGCACGGCACGGCACAGGGACTCGCTTATGCAGCACCAACTAAGAGACCAACTAAGTTTGTTCTTGGTATGACCTTTCATGTGCATGCACACTTCTTCAGATACCTTCAGAAACATGTATGTTCTTTCTCTTCCTGATAATGGAACAGTTTCTCCTGTGTCTAGGCCCCAGAACATTTCTCTTATAACCGATCACTAACTGTTATTTCATTTCTCTCAGAAAAAGGTGTACTACTTTTTTATATTATGGTTTTCGCATAGAAACTTTCATACAAGTCCTATTCATCAGCATTACTTACTTGTAAGACATCTATGCAGTGCTTTTTTCTATTAAAAAAAAAATGTTTAGGGGGTACTCTCATTTTCCTACTCATATTGAAATACTGCCCCTCAATGATGCCAAACCTGGATTCACAAAATGTTTATGTGTATGCGTACCCCTGCATCCCTCCCCCCCCCCCAGAAAAAGAAACACTGCATCTATGTATAGAGCAAGTAGTGAGACCATGCCCCTGTCCATGAGCAAATGTTCACATGTTGGGCTAAAACAAAGCATTGTATCTTCCTTTATGTACTCTTTCATAATACTGCTTTTAACACTATTAAATGACAAAGCATAGATTCTATATACATATACATGCATACACATGCTGTAATATATTTTGAGACTGCTGAATGAGCTGCCAGCAGTGACATAATAAAAGCACTCTAGTAATAAATTAGATTGCCCAGAGATTGTCAAGTGTGTGTGCATGTTATACATACAAGCCCCTTTTGTGCGTCGTATGACTACCATCACTTCTACCTGAATACAAAATCAGTGTTTCAGCTTCACATTTTTGTTTTGGTAGGATCTGAATCAGCTTCAATGTCATCTCTTCTTTGCTTTAGAACTGTTATTATTTTGCAATAAACAGAGCTTAAAAGGCACTTTCCCTGCAAAGGCAAGGATATTGTACCTTGTAATTTGTGACCTTGCATGCATACCCAGTTTTCCTAGTTTTTAAGTTTTCGAAGACCAAACACCTCTCACATAATTGTGTTTCAAGGACTTCATTCTGCCAGAGTTGTCAATAACCAAATCTGTCACTGTCAGGCATGCTAATTCCTATACAAGTCCAGCTATTGTTCTTTCCCACTGCCTCCAGGGACACTGACTTGCTCATAGAAAACATATGCAGAGGTTCAACATGCAGAGGCATCCCCTACTGGCTCATTACTTAGCATCCCCTGCTGATTTTGCCATCCAACAGAGAGAATGATTTGATCCTGGCAAATAAATTTGTCAGGGGTGGACCAGTTCAAATATTATTGTTTGGAAGAAAAACATCTGTGTAATGATGCAGCTATCTGGGCCACCGATACTGAGAAAGCTGATCTAGCAGGGAGAGAGAAAAGGAGAGGGAGGGAAGGAGGGAGGGAGGGAGAGAAAGGACACTGGCACAAGCTTTTAAAATGGCAAACTTATCTAAGCTGTTATATGACCTGACTGCAGCATGGCATTAGGAATGCTATGCTAGTCCCAAGCCTTATAAGACATATGGAGATTTTCATGTTAACAGTTGCAGCAATTACAGAATTTCAGCTCAGGGATATCTTTTGCAGCACTTCATGTGAATCCTGTTCAGGTCACTCGCGGATTATTAACAGAATTAAGGTCCTGGATATTTGTGAAAACCTACACAGAATAATTTCCAATCCAAGCAGATCCCAGGAGAAAGAGTCGTGACATTGCTGTTATGCATATTGTACATTGCCTTGATTTTTTTACATGAGTTGGCAGCATATATATTTTTTATAAAAATAAATCAAATTATAGGGTGCCTTTAAAGTGTTTTTAAGGCTCTAATTTACTTATTTTGTTCCAGAATTGGATGCAGATTGCAGGCATGGCCACCCCTTTTGAGAAGATGAAACCAGCCAAATTTTAGAGAGTTAGGTGCAAGACGTCTTCTGCAAAGGTAGATGTTTGGAGTGAAAGACAGAAATCACATTCCTTTCCCTAGTTATTTGAAAAGGCAAAATGTGCTTCTAGGCAAGAAACCTGCCAAAAAGTTCAGACAAACAGATCCAGGGGCTATAGTGACAAGTGATTTTACCTTTGTTATAAAAACCTTGAAAAGTCACCAGTGGTTTTTTAAATATTATTTCCCTTCTTTAAAGTACACTGCACAAAGAGAGATAGTGCGTAATACTTTTTAATTGTTAGGAAAAAATGATTGTGAAAGAAACTGTTCACCTCAATAGTCTTATGCCTCTTATAGCCAAAACTCAGTGAATGGCAACCCCCATGAAGAACTCTATTCAACATCTCTCCCTGATATCACTGTCATTGGAGTGCCCTGTGAAAAGGCCCTGTCACTAAAAACTAAACCTGCCCATCGAAAGGAAAGATCCCACCCTCCTCTCCACCCATTCACCTCTAAGGCTCTGGGAGTTTTCCCAGTCAACTTGGTTTCATTTCTTGGAAAAGGGGGAAGCTATGCATTTAATGCTTTGGAAAATTGAGGCTAGGGCAACTTGGAAGCTTGTAGAGTCCCTGATCTGCCAACAGATGACGTGTTAATGGGACAATCTGACTCAGGAACATGAGATCATGACCTGTACCCTCCTGCACAGACACAGAGTTGAGACACACTCCTAGTGTATATTTAGGCATACAACTTTAAGCAATCCAGATATACAATACCATTCTAGTTTATTATGAGGATAACATCTACTTTAAAAAAAAAAACCGGATGTTGGGTTACCCACTCAGTGTCCTAATTACCATATTACTTTGAATTATGTTTTATTTTATTTTATTTTTTAAATGTATTTTATTTAATGGGTGGAAGCAATAAAGTGATGCATATTATCTCCTATGGTGCTGAAAGCTTTTCAAAGCTGAAGACCTTGTAGTGCAACCAAACCACACATTTTGGTCACTTCTATTGCCTTTATCTGAACATTTTCCATAAGTTTCTCAAACTATGGCTACTACTTTATGGTTTAAAAAAAAACCCTGAAAAGTTACAGGTAGGAAAATATGCCCTTTGAGTGATCCACTCAAAGTGTAATAAGCGAAATAACTCTGTTCTAAAGGAAGCCATGCAGTGTCTATTCAAGAGAGCTCTCCAGCCACCTTCCCTTATTTTACACATTTCTTTGGACTGTACATGTGCCAAGCGGCTGTTAGTGATGGTGTTAGAAAGGGCCAAGAGAGCATGAAAACAAGGCAGCTAAATTGCTGCAGCTCACAATTCAGTTCTACAACTTTCCAAAAGGATGAAGTCTCTTAGGAGTTTGTCTGAAATTGGGATCTATATTTGTACATGGTGTGAGACCAATCTTTTAGGAAAGTGCGTACAGGCAGAAGCATTATCCTATTTCCGAGATATTGGGAGATGTCATAAAATGTGAAAACCCTGACTGAGACCAGCATTTAAGAGCACATTGCAAAGGCAGCCTTCATTTAAAGGCACACAATTTTACACTCTGGACTTATTCATGGGTATTTTCACGTCTAGAACATTTTTAACAAGACCATCTATTTTTATTTTTACTTTAGGAACAGCCCTGAATTTTAGTTATGCATTTAAACATTTCTCATTCTGTATTTCATGACTGAATCCTAGAGATTAAGGGAAGGGGAACCTTATCAACAATGCTGTGCTGCAGAATCCAGCAAGAAAAGCTTTGTGCTGGTCACACTGGAAAATGGAAAGGGAGGGAACAAACCTAAAAGCAAGCAATGTGTTGGCAGAGGGGAGCCTGAAGGACGAGTAGGTGCTGATAACAGGGCAGCATAAACCTGCCCATTCTGCCCCCAACATAACCAGACACCTTTGGTTGCTCAAAGGAAAGTCACTTTTCATGTGTTCAAGGGCACTTTATTTTAATTGGTTGGCATATATAAACAGCAGTTTCACATGGGCTCCTTACCATCAGCTGGTAACAGAACTGGCCTAGGAAAGGGAACTTTGGAGCTAGAAGCTAGCAGACCTCCAAGTGTCCCTATTTTCCAGGAATGGCCATCCCCAACCTTGTGCCCTCAATGACCATCAGCCCCAGTCTGTGTGGCCAACAATCAGGTGATTGGAGTTGTAGTCCAAAACATATAGAGCAGCAGTTCCCAACTGGTGATCCATGGACTCCAGGGGATCTGTGGCACCGTTCACTCAATGAAAACTACCAAAGGGATATCATTTTTTTTTCAAAAGTAGGAATTCCATGGCTTGGCTTTTGAAAAACAGGGGGCCTGCAGTACTTAGCAAATTGGGAACCACTGATCTAGAGGGTGGAAGGCTGCTGGAAGATCTGAAAGAGAAATTCTGGCTAATACAGTTTCTACTTTCACTTCAGCATTGTGATCTGGCAACACCCAGGGACCAGTAAAGAATGAAAAGCAATATTAACTTGAACAAAACAGCCAATTCTTGGGTCGAGAAATCTGATGCCTTTATTTTATCAAGCATCACGGGGAAGAATAGCATGGCATCTAAGAAGAAAACCTAGATGTCTTAGACTCCAGTGCTGAACATATCAATAAGAATTACTTCAAAGTAAATAGTATGCATATACTTTAATGGGGAAGGCCAGGTAGATATAAAAGAGGAAATGCCTTTTCTCTTCTCATTAAGAATAAAGGATAAAGGATAAAGGGAAACATCATAAATAATCACAATCACTATTTTGTTTGAGGGGAATTCCTTCCGAAAGTTATATATTTCATTACCTTTTCATAAATGTCTTAGGAAGCAAGCCACCCACATATGGAATAGCATTGAGTTTATTAGATTTGTTGGATAGAAATACTATGAACAGCTACTACAAAAATAAAAATGATAAAGCAATATTGGTAAGGAAATCCTTGATGCTAAGGTTTAATGTGCAACTAAATAAAGGTTTGGTATTGGGCATGCGGCTCAACACATGGCAAGAGATGATGGACCATTATCACTGCAGGAACTCTATGCTGGTACTATAGGCAAATGTGCAAAATATATAGGACTGACATATTGGGTCAGGCAACACCAAGGCACAATTTCAGCACAGTTTGCTGCGTGCAAACATGTATCTGGTGCAGGGCTCTAAAGTTAGTAGGTGAGGGGCTCATTTCCTTCTTCCATCCTGTCCTTTCCTGTTCTTTTTATTATATCATTTACATTTATTAGAATTATTTGCTCCTTGACTTTAAAAGCTAAGTTTCTATGAGTTTTATTTCATAGGTCTATTGCTAAGGTCAAATTAAGGTAATCTAAAGAGCTTGATTTCTCTGCTTTATCCCTGGTACTCTATAGAACTGAGATGTCACTATTGCACAATGGACTATTGACTAAATGGTGTGTGAGGAAAGAGTGCCACTTACTGGTTCATCAATAACGTCACTTTGTTTCAGCAGGAAGAAGTCTAAATCAACAAAAGGGACCATCCCTTCTGCCTTTTATTGAATAACTACTAATTACAGCAACTGTCCCCAAAATGCTGACTTCAAGTACTTCCTGAAGTTGCCAATATCTAAACATTTGAGGCAAAGGGATCCATGCAACCTTTAATGAGCCAATGACTAGGTAAGCAAGCACACCATCCCTTAAGCACAATTCCATTCTTGTCAGAGGGGATAGCAGGTAAGGAGAGCTTATCAGATTGCCTTCTAAGGGTAATGAGCCAATACATGCTTTATGTACGTAGAAGTAAAACAGCTGAACGGATTGTGTTGGGTTGGATAACTCTAACTGTATCTGAAGAAGTGTGCATGCACACGAAAGCTCATACCAAGAACAAACTTAGTTGGTCTCTAAGGTGCTACTGGAAGGAATTTTTTATTTTTTGTTTTGTTTTGACTATGGCAGACCAACACAGCTACCTACCTGTAACTGTATTTCATTGATCTACCATTTTGTTTAATTGTTATAGCTTCCCTGAGATCATTTCTAAGGATTCTCACATTGTGAGAGGTGAGGTTACAGTAAACCAGGCAGAGGGCCTTTTTGATTGTTGCACCTGCCCTGTGGAATGCCCTCCCTGCAGATGTCAAACAGATAAAAAGCTATGTGGTTTTTAAAAGACACCTGAAGGCAGCCTTCTTCAGGTACGTTTCTGAATGTGTGATGTTTTATTGTGCTTTTACTATTTTTTGTTGGGAGCTGCCCAGAGTAGATGGATGGCATGTAAAAAAAATTTTTGTTGTTGTTGTTAAATAAATAATGTTTAGCAGTACACACAGGACTGGCCCGACATTTTGGCACCTGAGGTGAACCAGAAAATGGTGTGTGCACAAACACACACCAGGGAAGAAGTGGTGAGTTTGGCATATTCCTTGGAGGCTGGATCTACTGCTCCTGTGGAGCCTGCTGCCTAAGGCAGTTGCCTCACCTTGCCTCATGGATATGCTGGCCCTGAATACACATTCCTAATATTTTGCATGATGCAAGTGGACACACTACACTGTACTTGAGTTATGTTTTAGTGGTGCAGAAATTGGTGGATTATATTCTTAGACTGTACACTCAGGGAACGATTCACCTAAACAGCCCAGCCAACACAAGCCCTGCACAAGGATTTAGCTTACATAAAGGGTCTGTTCCCTCTCCCCAACCCCATGCACCCTGAAATTGGCTCAGGGGGATGAGGAGGATGCCCAGAACAGTAAAAAAAAGGTAAAGAACAGCACATGGGAGAGGAGGGGGTGGTGTTCCTCTGGCAAACTGAAACGTTTGCACAGATGAAACGACTAGAAAAGCATGTTTTTGAACTACACACTCAGTAGTAAAATCATAGCATCATAGAGTTGGAAGTGACCCCAAGGCTCATCTAGTTCAACCCACTGCAATGCAAAAATCACAGTTAATATTTGCATGAATTTCACTATATGAGCTACAAATCAGGAAACTGTTGATTTTTTTCAGTCAACATATGGAAAAATCCATACAAAGGCAGTTGTACTAAAGAGCTAACTAGAATCCAGCTAGGACTCCTTCATTACTATGTGCCCAGTGATCCACAAGAGGCTTGGCTGTTGGATGTTATTTGGGGGAAACTGACACACAATGAACCCATTGGCTAGAGTGCACACAAGCAGTGAAATGCAACATTCCCAAGCAGAACATTCTGTCAGCCCTGGGGATGGTGGTGGAATTTGCTGCAAGCATCAAACTGGCTTACAGTCTGCTTGTCCGCTCTCTTTGCAAAGCAGTCTGCTCGCAGCAACTTTCTGTAGACATCCTTGATACCATTTTGGTTTTGTAAAAGATTTTTTTTCAAGTATGACAACATTAATTCTGATTTGATTTAGTCAGCTACCATCATCATCAGTGTTTGAGCTTAGCTGTCTGCTAACTGGGTACTGCTAAAATGTGTATTCACTTTAATATCAGTCCCATTGATTTAGCCATTAACCACCATTAACATTCATTGTTCTATTGTTAACCTTTCTCTTGCTTTTTGCCTACTGTGTGACTTAAGTCAAATGCACACAGAAAGCACAGTCATTGTCTTTTTGTCTTAATGTGAATTTAGTATATTTACCATTAATGAATGGAGGGACGTGGGTGGCACTGTAGGTTAAACCACTGAGCCTAGGGCTTGTCGATCAGCATGTCGGCGGTTCAAATCCCCGCGACGGGGTGAGCTCCCATTGTTCAGTCCCTGCTCCTGCCAACCTAGCAGTTTGAAAGCATGTCAAAGTGCAAGTAGATAAATAGGTTACCGCTCCGGCGGGAAGGTAAACGGCGTTTCCGTGCACTGCTCTGGTTCGCCAGAAGCAGCTTAGTCATGCTGGCCACATGACCCGGAGGCTGTACACTGGTTCCCTTGGTCAATAAAGAAAGATGAGTGCCGCAACCCCAGAGTCATCCGTGACTGGACCTAATGGTCAGGGGTCCCTTTACCTTTACCTTACAATTAATGAATGGGGGAAAGTTAAGTTGCATAGGGATATATAATAAATAATTAGAATTCCACCTAACTCTCATAGTGTATAACATCTTAAATCACATAAAAATATGCAAAGTTCAGTTTCATTTATAACTAAAGATGTTTCATAAGTTCAAAGCCAGAAGGAACCAGTATTATTCAAATATAACTGTTGTTGTAACAATTAAGGAGTTTTTTTAAATAAAAAGATCACCTAAATTCCAGATATATAGAAGATAGAAAACTCACTCTATCTTTAAAATAAAATAAAAATAAATCATTGATTCAGATAGATATGCCACAATTATGGGTTGTTTACTTTCTATCATACTACAGTTTGAATATGTGAGGGGGAAGTTAACAAGAGGCATTTTCATTAAGGAATTGAGTCAAGTGTTTTAATTGTTAGCAAATATTTGTCATATCAAAGGATACCGGTAAAAATCAATATGGAAGAAATTATTAAGGAGTCAGAGTGCGCTTTTGAAAATGCTGGAGGACATAATTGCATACTGATGTCCCTTATGTAGGCTCAGCAAATATTTGTAACATCACGAAAGCATGAAACATTGTATTCTTTATTGGACAGAAAACACAATTTATTGAGCCACTGTATCCACTACAGGTGAAGCTTACCGAAAACATTCAAATATTTATCTTTCTATATACCTATACTCCCGTGACTCTAACAGAAAGCAGTTGTTTGAAATATATTAATCCTTTTTCTCCTTCTAGCTTTTAAATTGTGCCTAATAATTCGGCAGCAGAGTAGCTTCCAAAGGAGAGGCAAAACTTATGCATCGTAATAGTGACCTCCAGTGGTAGTAGCCAGGAAATGACAGATATCATCCTGGAAAATTGTCAGTGTCAGAAACATACCGGTAAGTTGTCTGTCTAAATATTTCTTGTTTCAATAGTATACTTAAAAAAAAAAAACAGTGAATTTTTCACCGTGTTGAACCTCATTATATTGACAATGGTAGCTAAGTTTTAGCCTGTTTAACATTATCAGTTTCAATTAAAAAATTAAAACTCCATTTGGGATTCCTATAACAATTTTACTAATAAATAAGCATTTAACAGTGTTCTACCTGGAATGTCAGTGAGTGAAATCCTACTAATGAACAAACATGCTACAGTGCAGTCTGCTATATGTCTACTCAGAAATAAATTGAATTCAGTAGGGTTTACTGTGGGTGGAGGATTTCAGCCATATATATAATATGTCTATTATTTAGTTCTATGAAGTATTTATATATCCCATGTAGGCATTATTTCCTTAGTTTAAATCTGATGAGAATGTGCTTGCACAGCTCTGGAGCATTATGTCAACATGATATATCAGCTCTAATGTACAGAACTTTCAAGGCATGGGGAATCTTATCTAATGGCCAAGGTGAGGGTAGTTCTGTTTTTCTGGGGGGGGGGGCTCATCTGATTCCTACTTCAAGCATTGAATTAGCTTGAGTTCCATGCAGTCAGTGCCTTTTGGGATTCTGAACAAAGGACTTTGAGAAAGTGTAGCTGTCAGGAAGGTGATGGGTGGAAGGTGATAGACCTTGTGTGAGAGGATCTCCCAGGGTGGGAGAAGAAAGGAAAGCTCCCAAGTGAGAGCTGATAGGGCCTACCCACTTTTATTTGAGACAAGGGTTCAGGTCTGCCTCTGAGAAAAGACTTTGTATTTTCTTCTTATTTCTCATTTTTCTTTCCTTTTCTTTTGCTTTCTTTTTATTTTTATTTAAACTGTTTTTTCATTGTATCGTATGCTAAATAGTTTCAATTTTAAAAAAAATTAAGGGAAAGTATAGATACTTGAGCCTTGCGCCACTATTAAACCTAAAACCAATCAGCCTGAAGCAAAATCAGCTGCCTTCTCTGCACACAGGTACTATCATGTGGTGAAAGCCCAAGGCCCAATCTTGCAACCCTCCACACACTGAGGGCTCTATGTCGGCAGTGAGGAGCCTGCCATTGAAGTGTTCAGGGATCTAAATCATGCAGGGAGCCTACACAAGTAGAACCGGCATACCCACAGAGCAACACATCTCCCCAACATGTAGAGGGCTTTGGGATCAGTAATGGTGACTGAGGGAAGAGGAGGGCTCTTCATTCCATCACATAATGGTTATTCCATGAGAGGAGGAGGGCTTTAGTCATCCTTTCTTTAGCTCAATTTTTCTGTTTTTTTTTCAGAAAAAAATGGTATTTCTTAACATCCATATAACACTTTGGGGTGCTTCATAAACAATACTTCCACTATTGGCACCACATCTCTAGGTAGGAAGTTCCATAACCTGGGCACCATGACCAAGAGGCCCCCCATCTCGCATCACCATGCTATGGGTAATACCTGTTGGCAGGGACCACAAGCAAGGCCTTGCCTGCTGATCTCAAAGCTTGAGTCAGCAGAGCTTGGGAGACTGGCACCATTAAGCACTTGGATACATAGCCATTCACTATGCCGATACCTGGAATTAAAAAGTAAAGCAAAGGACCCCTGGACAGTTAGGTCCAGTCAAAAGCGACTATGGGGTTGCAGTGCTCATTTCGCTTTCAGGCCGAGGGAGCCAGTGTTTGTCCACAGACAGCTTTCCGGGTCATGTAGCTAGCATGACTAAACCGCTTCTGGTGCAACAGAACACCGTGATGGAGGCCAGAGCACACAGAAACACTGTTTAGCTTCCCGCCACAGCGGTACCTATTTATCTACTTGCACTGGCGTGCTTTCGAACTGCTAGGTTGGCAGGAGCTGAGACAGAGCAATGGGATCTCACTCTATCGCAGGGATTCAAACCACTAACCTTCCGATCAGCAAGCCCAAGAGGCTCAGTTGTTGCTCATAGGCAACCAGAGCACTCATTTAAAGATTGGTGTTATCTTGTTACCCAATTTAACTTGGCAGTGGCAGGTAAGCTTTTTTTCAAATTTAGATATTATTATTACTCTGGGCCAAAGAAGTAGACCAAGGAGCTATGGGATAATTATTGCGGAAGAATATTGTATTTCGAGGAGATAGTGATCTGGCATGGTCAGTAATATCTTGTGAGTGTATGGGAGGCTGTCCTTATTTGATTGGGTTATTCTAGCTTGCCTCCCACAGGGAGGAGGACTGAGGTGTGATCAATATCGATACCTGTGAGGTTAATCTGTGAGGCAAAAGAAAGGCAGGAGGGGCCCAAGACACCACCCTCCAAGGGCAGATATAATCTCTGTAACTATCTCCTATTCTTTTAGCAGGTGCCCTAATGCCATGTAGCTTTGCTATGCTAGTTTTATCCCTATGCAGCGACTCTGAAACCTAAGTGGCAAAGATCCTACACAGTCTTTATGACAACACTGCCAGTGGTGAAAGTGGCTGGTGTCCGCCTCCTCATGTAGAGACAGGACCTGCCACAGTGTGCTGAAACATCCCTTGAAGCTGGAGATCCAGGGAAGCAACAAAGGCCAAGAAGCAACCTGCTGCCAAAGCGCACGCCAATAGAAGAAAGGGAAGGAAAAGAACACTGAATGGGAGGACTGAGTGATCATATTGCCTTAATTTGTGTTGACCAGTTACCAGATAATGTGACCAGTTGAACAGTTTCTGTAATTAGTGTTAGGAATATTTGAAGTAAAAGATCCTTAGTTGTATTTGTTGTATCTGTTGATATTGTGTCACCCATTGTTATTTTGCCTTTGTATTTTCTGTTTAATGTAATGCATGCATATGATTATTTATAAAGTTGTGTCATGGATTCTTTAGCTCATTGCCCTTGCTAGAGAATATCAGTCATTTCCCAGGGACGCGCTGGAGAAAGAATTCCAGCGGTCCAAGAGAACAGGAGGGAATGGAAGGGGTTAATTAGCTAACCTATATATTTACCTGAATGTATTGTTAGTCCAGTGAATGTATTAAGTATAAAAAGTGCCCCTGTTAAGCTTTTCTGTATGAAACTGCTCTGTAAAGCTGTGAACTTTGATCTGCATTGTACTTCTCTCTGGCAAGCTTTGCCTTACTAAGTGTCTGGAGATAAGAACAGTAGACCTTCCACAGACTGTAGCTGTCCTTGCAGAGAGGAACTGTTGCCTAGGTCAAGAGATAGGATGGCCTTGCTGGAGTGCACATGAACCAACTCTGGCTAAATGTCATTTGCCTTATATGTACAACAGGAAATGTTCCTTATATGGACAAGAGGAAGTTTTCTGGGGTGGGAAGAGAGCCAGAGAACTGTCTATAAGAACTGTCTGAAATTTGACTAGTTTTGTACTTGCTTGGCTATCTAAACACCGAAGTACCTCTGCATGCAGAAATTAAATCTTTCTCTCTCTGAAGCCAGAAGCCTCAGGTTTTTTCTGCTTCTATGTTTTCTCACCGGGCGCAACAATGGGAACCCGTAGGGGCAAATAAGGCTCCAATTGTTCTTTTCCTGCATATGGCTAAGGTTACAATACTAAACACAGTCCACCAGCAATGTCTATGTGATCCCTGTACATTTACTGGGACTTGAACTGAAGTTGGTGTACCCACTATCTAGACTTAATGTAGAAGAGGGGTAGCTGATCTATGGCCCCCTGCATGTTGCTGGACTACACATTGCTTCTATTTCCCTTGATGTGGCTACAAAATTGGTCCCTGAAGTCAAGGGGAAGGGAAATGTAGCGATTGTGCCCCCCTCACCTCCCATCCCAGCTGCAGTGAGTCAGCAGTGCTGTGAATTGACCCCACACCTCTACACAAGATTGGATTGCTCTGCCATGAATGGGCTCCCATACAGTATAAGCTGGCCTGAATATTCAATTCATAGACAGAGCTAGGAAGAAGGAAGTGGCTTATTTCTGTAGGCATTCCCAGACACTGGAGCTCTGTACTTAAGCAGATTCTTTTAGGCTGCTTCTTGTTGGTGTTTTGCCAAAGCATTAAGACTTTCCTAGTTAGGAAAGCTTTTGACCTTTAGAGACTGCATTTTACTGCTTGCTTTGTCATAACTGATTTGTGACCCTTCTGGGTTTTATGATGTTTTGAAACTGCTTCTGTTTTGAAACTGCTGCCTTGCTATTGTTGCTTTTATTGTAATCATTTATTATTTGTTAGCTGCCCTGAACTTAGAGATGGATGGGATCAGCTGATTTCTGTTCCATCTCCATTCTGTATGCTTTCAGTAATGGACCTGTTATGTCCCATTCACTGCCGATTTTAAATAAATAAATGAATTGCACACATTCCCTTCTAAAATACACATTTTATATACATTTCCCCTGTAAAATATGCATTATGCATGTGTCTCAAAATTCAGAGAGACACGAAGTCTACACTTTTTATCAATGTATAAGTCTCAGCACTGCAAATTAGGTCAGTTTACTTTAAAACAGACAACACAATTCTTCTCCATCCCTACTTGAACTCCACAAGGAAAGGCAGGGGATACTTTAAATAAACAAAACAGACTGAGAGTTTTACTCTAAAGCAAGCCTGTGTTTAAAGGCATGGGGAGTAGTGGAAAGAGAGCTAATTCATTAGGCCAAATGATGACAACTGAAAGCTTGGGTTGGGACAACACCACGGCAGGTCACCTGGTGGTAGGTAACCTGTGACCTTCAGGTGCTATTAGACTACATCTCCTATCACCCTTCACCATAGCCATGCTAGCTGGGGCTGGTTAGCCACCCTTGCTGTATACTATCCCTTAAGACTGGAGGTATACTGTCTCAGTGCAAAATATTTCATTCTTCTTTACAGAAGTGTCCAACTCTAATTCAGGTTCCACATGAACAGCACAATTTCCTGTTCTATTTAGTCATTTCTAAATCTAAGTGCAAACCCTTTGGGCTTTCCAAATGTTTAACCTTGTGTTGCTTGTGTGTGCAGCCAAGCTGGAAGATCCAGGTGGCCACAAATTTCACTCTGTGTCACTGCAAGCCATGCTGTTTTTGCTCTTGGGGTGTGATGGACCTCTCTGCCCCTATGTGTGTTTTATGCTATATCTAAGCAGCAGCAGGTGTTCTAGAAAGCATCATATGTTCCTAAAGCTTTTCAGGAAAAACCCATGATGGACACATTTCACTGAGCTTTACATAATTGTAAGAACATTACTAGATTCTCCTTGGTAGGTGCAAGGTTGTTTTGCTTTTCTTTATTCATATCTAGCTAATTAAGGATGTTTGAACATTGTCTTGCCTTTTATGAATCCATCTGTTAACTAAGTAGATACTCCAGCATCTCAATATAGGGAGTATTCTGAACACATTTCATCATGATAGTTACCACCCATTGAGACGCAAATCATTTTTTGTTTCAGAAATCTTTTTAGGAACAAATGTGACAAAATTGCTAGACAGAATGCATTTGTGCACCAAAAATAGCATGTTAAGTCAGGTGGGAGGAAATTCTGTTTGACGGTCACATGCATGCATTTTTGCTCTGCCTATGGAGCCAATAGGGATTAAGTTTTTATTAGCAAGTGCACATTCCAAGCATCTTGTTTGGGAATTTGTTGCTGGCACTGCAAATCTTCTCCAACCTGCTGTAGAGAAGAGGCAATGAGAGGTAGGTTGGCGCAATGTCCCCATCCAAGAGGGAGACATCCCTTTCTTACAAAATGTAGAATATGAAATTACTAGTGATTAACTAGGCAACATTATAGTGATCCAACCAGTCTAAAAGCCTAATAATTCTACTCTTACAAGTGTCATCCATAAAGCATTAGGTTGATCCATTAATAATCCTAGAGTTGAAAGAGATGATCCTCTAAGCACTTTTTGAGGGTTCAAACATACTAAACATCCATTGGCATTCAGTTTATTTTAACAAGGAAAGACTAGAAATTAGAAGATGTAGTTTAAAATAGATTGCTTTGGCCATATTGTTACTGTACTGATACTAAATAATAAGAAACACAAATTAAATATTTAATTGAAGCTGCTTCCAATGAGGAAGGAGGATCCATGTTCCTCTAAGTTACAGGCTGTTTGGGTAGCTAATAAAAGCATTGTTTTCCTAATGAATTAGATTTATCCTCAGCTTCACACTTTTTCACTTGAGAAATACAATAATATATCAAAATATATTTGGTGTAAAACTTTTAATCAGAACATTTGCAATGCTTTTGCAACAACACAGTAATGGCTGTTGTAGGAGAGAGAATATAATACTGTACCACTCTGTGTGAAAGTTTAATGCAAGCAAGAGTTTTCCTCTAGGAGCAGATTTTGACCTTGCAGTTCAACAACTGAAATTGTAATTCTTTGCTTGCTGCTGCTCTGAAAAGCAAAGGATACTTCATGTCTCCTGCCTCAAGACCCAATTGCTGTTGTTCTTTGTAACCATCAATCTTCATTTGGCTTGCTTTGCAAAGAAATTAACCTTCCTGTAGTGTTGCCTTCCCACTCCCCCCCCCCCACTTCTTTTATCGAAGTGTAACATAACCCTTGAATAGCCATATATGCTTCATGAACATTCCGTGTTACTGTTTAAAAAGATATAGTGGCAATGTAAGCACTGAATCAGCATTGAGATTCACATGATCAATTTATTTTCTTGTCAAATAAAGCTCTTTAATGGTTTGCATTTTGTACGGTTGGCTGTTTCAATAAAATCTATTTAATTAACTATCAAGATCTGACGGAACACACTTAGGCACTGTCATTCATTTCAAATGAACAATAATTTCCATCAAAGACAACATGCCAACCATTTTAATGAGATATTTCAACCTTAGCAGGGTTTCATGTTAATGATCAAAAATAAATATCTCAGTGGTTTTTTTATATATCAAACTATCATTACTAACCACTTCTCATTAATATTGTGATAGACTGTCACTGCTTATTCACCAAATGCTCTATGCTTAGAACAAATCCTAAAGTGATTATGCAAATCACAGGTAAATGTGGGGTGGGGGTGGCCAGCAACATTAGTCTTGATTCATCCTTCAATACCTGATACCATTATTGCTTTATTCCCACGGAAGAAACATATAAGAGTGCATCAAAGTCCATAGCTCAGGAGTAACCACATACTTTCCAGTCATAAAGTATTGGCATCCCCTGTTAAAGGACCTCACATAGACCTTGAAAGTCATTGTCAGCCAAACTAGGTACCACCAGGTAAGATGGACCAATAGGGTGCCTCAGGAAAAGGCAGGTTCATGTGAGATGTGACTTTCAAAAGCAAATGATTTATATGGGGTAAAAATTAATCAACTCACCCACCTTCAGATTTTTTATTTGATTTTTTAGTATTGCAGATTTCTGGAAGGATCAGCTAAATCTAACAGAGTTAAGCATCAGCTAAATCTAACAGAGTGCAGACAGAGTGATTAAAACTGATTGTGGCATCCTCTCAGATTTTAAATTCAAAGCATGGGAAATGGTCAGAGGGAGAATGAAAGCAAAGACACACACAAGAGGATTGTGCTTCAAAAGCCTTCATAATAAAATATAGTAATTAGTTTAAAGGAAACCTCATAATTGTTGTTTTTTGTGGGGGGCAGTTTACAGGGATTCAAATTGCAGACAGATAGAACAAATTACTTTACACAGAGTAATGAGCAAGCCATTACAAGGTCCTGCCCACATTCCTTCCTGACTACATAGTTCACATCCCATTTCCTAAAAACGCTCTACTTAAAAAAAAAAAAAACCCAGAAATTAAAACTTGTTCCTTCCACTATACAATAGCTAGGGAACTAGAACTGTTAGCAGAGGACCTCATGAATGGTGACATGAATGCATACACTTGAGGGCAATTAGCTATCATGCATGTTTTTGCTTAAAGTATGGCGATCTTTGTCTGAAGAATAATGTTTTTAACCAGAGCTTTCCAAACTGTGTGTCGCGACACATTAGTGTGTCGGGTGCAGTGCTCTTGGGACTAGAAAGAGGTTGGTTTAACTTCCAGTTTGCTAGTAAAACTGAATTACTGTGTTGCAAAATGATGCGTGCCTAAAAAGTGTGTCACCAACATGAACAGTTTGGAAAGCTCTGTTTTTAGCAATGAGCCATTTTTCACAATCTCTTTGAAGTCAGCTGAATACAGCAATAAATATCAATAAAAATAAATTGTTGTAGTTGTTTTGTATTTGTTTACAAATGTACATGCAATGTTTCTTTCCACCAACCTATGCTACAAAATACAGATAGAGACATTTGGAGGGCTATATTTGGCACTTGGGTCTGAGGGTACCATTCCTGTGCTAGAGCAAGAACAATTTACATTGAAAAATCACAAGTACTGTAGCCCAGAAAGATATGGGGTATGCATCTGCTATGCACAGTGCATTAAATAGGTTAGCTTCCCTAAAAAGCAGTCTGATAGATATTTAGCCAAAAATGCTGGGAGAGGAGGCAAGTGTTCCTGTCACCACTGGCTCTGTGATGCCATTTGTGCCTGCAGCAGGTCCACTTCAGGATATGAATTCAGATTGGAAGGAAAATGGGCTACAGATTCTTAGGAATTCATCTAGGCGATTAGTGTATATTATCAGCAAAGAAGATGGTTTCATTTTCTTCCTCTCCTATCTATGCTTTTTCGTGCAGACCAACAATGGAGGAAATAAAACGCAAGAGCTTAGATAAGAAACTAATCATATCTGAACAAGTACAGGAACTGTAAGAGAACAGAAAGGAAAGGTCATAGTACAGATCAATTACACAGTCACTGATTGAATAAAAGACAGTAATTCAGTTGGAAAAGCCTTTCTTCATTCTTGTGGTTTATGAAGAGCCGCAGAGGCCTGCAATTGAATTGAAACCGCCTAGAGTTCCCTTTGGGGCTACCAAATGATACTGTTAATCACTGTTACTGTTAGTACAAAAACTGTAGCCAGATATAAAACAAATAATGAAAAGACTCCACCGCACCTAGGGCATTGGATACCTTAAGGAACTGGGGAGGCGTATAGTATTGTATTGCATACCAAAGCCATATTTCAGACAATTGGACTCTACCAGTGCTTGATAATAGTGTCTCCCCTCTCTACCTACCCTCTATTTACATAGTCCTTGTCTCTGTGGAACCTCGTTGTGAGGCTGTAAAGCAGCAGCAGAGCTCTCGGGACAGTAATCCAATCTCAATAACTAATCTCTTAATCTAGTTTGAAATACTGATTCAGCGCTGGCCACCTTGGGTTGAGCTTTCTATTATATTATAATATCAGCAAAGCTGCTGCCTTGGAAGACAGATGTAACCCTTTCAGCGCTAACTCTTCATCTCTGGGGGAAATGTCAACAGGACGACTTCGGCCTTCAATCCCTCACCCACTATCCCCACCCGCCCACCAAGAAGAGGAAGACTGCAGTCTTTCATACACTTAGCTGAGAGTAACTCTCATTTAACTCAATGGGAATTGCTTCTGAATAGACAAGCACCTGTGTTCTAAACATTGAAGCCCTATACATGTCTACTCAGAGGTAAGCCCCACTCAGCTTACTGGGACTTCCTCTATGGAGTTTCAACCATCAAGTCCCAAAGGTGCTGTATGTTTGTTTGCTTGCTTGCTTGCTTTGGAATATTTATAATCAAAATTCTCAAGGTGACTCACTTAAAACACAATAAAATAGGCAGTGGTATACTTGTTACCAGAGCAGGACAAAGGTGTATATAAAGGTGTATACACTATATAAAGGTGTATATGGGAGGGAAGGTGTGCAGTGGTACCTCGGGTTACAAACACTTCGGGTTACAGACTCCAGTAACCCGGAAGTAGTACCTCGGCTTAAGAACTTTACCTCAGGATGAGAACAGAAATCACGCAGTGGCAGCAGTGGGAGGTCCCATTAGCTAAAGTGGTACCTCAAGTTAAGAACGGTTTCAGGTTAAGAACGGACCTCCAGAACAAATTAAGTACGTAACCAGAGGTACCACTGTATACAGTTCTCTAATGTTTCAAGAAGTGCCATTCCACAACTGACTTCCTGACCTGGAATTGACTATTGAAGCAAATGGATGTTGGTCCCTCACACACTAGGGCTTCCTCACTGGGCTGCATTTGATGTCTCTTATAGCTCCAGCTCTGGTTCCAGAAGCAGGGGGCACTGGAGGAGCAATGAAGCCTCTCTCACACACCTCCAAAGTTGGAAATGTAAATGTGTTGCATTTTATTGTAACAAATGCAATGCATTTCAAGTGCTTCTCTTCTACAGCAGAACAATAATAATTTCCATCTCTACATATCATCATAAGGAACTCACAGTAATTGTCATTTGCATTTGACACTTTTCAAAGAACTAGCTTTCTTTATTGTCCCTTTTATAATATAGTCAACACTGTCATTTGGCTCATCCACAGGGGGAGGAAATTGCCTCAAAGATCTTATCGCTATACAACACTGTGCAGTACTGCACTTATGCTCACACTACTATGTGTCTCTTACCCCTCTGAGTGTCATCCCATGGATTTCATCAAAGGTGTCACCAGCTCATTCAGAGCCTCGTATTTCAGAATATCCATTTTTTCTATTTTAAATGCTGATCCACAGACAAACTTATTGAAGCAAATGCCATCATATTAGTAATGTAGCAAGAGAAAAAATATTGGTATTACTGAAGTAGAAAGGGGGGGGGGGGAATTATGCTTGGAATTCTTATTTAACACAACTGCCATGAAGCAGAAAAACTATTAAGCAGTTAATGAAAAAAGACAGAGGCTATTACATTAGTAATATATAATGGGGCAGATGGGGTAGAATCATCATTATTAACTACAACCTCAAAGCCAGCCCTTCTATTAGATGAGCTGCTCAGCTGTTGAGAGTATCTCTTCAGAGTATCTTGCTGTGAGGAAAGGGGTCCTTCTGCAGAGTGAGGCATTCTGGGTGAAGTGGTCCAGGAGAGCACCTGCACGGCTACCATTTTCCCACAGCTTCTGGAAATTATTTTTTAAAATAAATTAAAATTTTAATATTAGGTAACTTTACTCTTTTAACTAGATCTAAAATAAAAAATTATAGCTGATGCAGAAATGTGTTAGCACAGGCGCTCTGCCAGGTGGGGTCTCCCAGAACACCTTACTCGTCTCAAGGATCTTTGAGGCGCAGCGGAGGGGCAATGAGAACAGACTGGCAGAGCTGCCTCTGCATTACAAGCAGCAAAAATATTTAAATGTAAGCAGGGAAAGGAAGGTGGAAGGGAAGCAGCAGGGTTGCCTCAGCTGTGCCATGCCTTACCCCAATCTAGTATATTCTGTTTATTTATTTAACAAAAATGATTCTAAAAACCAGTCTCAAACCATATTAAAATATGGTTAAAATCAACACCAGCTTAAAAAAAGAAAATAATACATGCATCCTCTCTAAGGTCTGGCTAGGCTTGCCTAAACAAAAAATGTTTTAAAAAGGCATCAAACAAAATACAGTGCAGTTGCCTGTCTGGTGTCAACAGGCAGGGAGTTCCAAAGCATAGGTGCTGCCACACCAAAATATCAGTTTATTACAAGTGCAGAATGGGTATAATATTAGCACCTGTAAGAGGCAAACTCAGCCCTCCAGATGTTTTGGGACTACAACTCCCATCATCCCTAGCTAACAGGACCAGTGGTCAGGAATAATGGGAGTTGTAGTCCCAAAACATCTGGAGGGCCGAGTTCGCCTATGCCTGTGTAAGAGAGCCACTTCCACAGATCAAAGCAGTTGAGTGAGCCATCCTGCAAGTAAACTGGTCCCGAGCTATTAAGGGCTTTATACACTAATAGAAACACACTGAATTTGGCCAGGTAGCAAATGGGCAAATAGTGCAGATCTCTGAGCAGAGATGTTACATACAGACACCTCTTCCTGGCACAAAGCAAAACACTAAGTAATAGGAATGTGCCTATAAACTGAAACACACTACTTAAGATTGGCTGCTTCTGCTTCTGCTTCTTTTACATATAAAATATTTCATTTACTAAACATTAAGTTTCAGGCAATAATGCTTGGACTTCTCATCATTTTTGACATTACTTAATACATCTTGGTTTTCACTGAACTGTGAAATATTATTGCCAAATAGAAATCATATTAATGACACTGCTTGGGGGGGGGCATTATATAATATAATTTGTACCTCAGGTTTGCGAGATGAATATTTGTCATTGAAGGTTTTTCCACCCGGTAGTTATCAATTTAATTAGCTTCTTTCTGTTCTTACAAATGATTTTTAGCCATCCTCAGGTATTCTTTCTCCCCACCAACAAATGTTCCTGTTAGGATTGATGAGAAATCAATACCTTTCGCAAGTGTTCACTGAAAGAATGCAGTTGTCTCCAATAGCTGCAAATGAGAGGGGATTTAAGCTACGAGCATTTGCCATTCAAGCATGAAAACAGCACTGGTGCTCCTGCTGGTAAGCAGCATGGTCCCTAATGGGAGAGCATATCTCATTGCAGGTCCACACCAGTATTATTTACCCTGGGGGGAAACCATGAATAGCATAACGCACGGCAAACGCAATGCACAGAACCTCTTAGAATAAACCCCAGCATGGAAAGACAAAATGATTACAGTCACATTGCCTCAACAATTAGCTTAGTCTAAAAGATGATTTTATTTTCCCCCCTTGATTCAGGAAATTGTGCTTCACAAAAGTTCCTTAATAGCAAATCTTGAATCTGAGAATTAATCTTATATACACCCTCTGCTCCTGTTCCATTCTTTTGAAGCCCCTGGAAACTAATACTACAGTCAATGGACTAAATGGGGGATATGGAGTACTCTTTCTTCCCTCCTCTTCGCTATGCTAATGAAATATTAACCATTGTCCTTCCCATGACAGGCACAATCTTACAGTACAGTGCAGCTTGTCCAAATGGCCTTGGGACATATGACCTCAGTCCAGTTCTCCATGCTTGCACAGCTGTGGGCTGCCATCTATATGTCTACTGCTATCCAACGAGATGTCAAGTCAAATGGCTGCTGATAAAGTTAACCATTCGTTTTGGAAAGAAGAAAGAGAAATATTCAAGATGTTACCACACAAAGTCTGTCTGTCCTGGTGTCAGTACTCTAGGCAAGTCTTTCCCAATCTTGAGTCCCCAGATGCTGTTGTACTGCAATTCCCATCTTTCCTTACCACTGGGTTGTGCTGGCTGGGGCTGATGGATGTTGTAGTACAAAAATGTCTGGGGACCACAGTTGAGAAAAGCTGCTCTAGGCTTTTCCCAACACTCTCACAGGTGCTCATAGGCAGAGTCATAACATATTTAATGGGCAATATTTGCTTAGCACCTAACCTTCATTCCTTGCTGTTCAGACAGGATTTATTCATCAGGAACATAAAAGTGCAAACCAGAGGATGGCTTGCATCTTATTCCAAGTATACATAGAAGTCCAAAGACAAGCCATGTCTAAAAAATATAGAGATAGAGAGCTATATTTTTAGAAAATGAAAAGCAATCTTCTGCGTGTCTCTGAAAGAACAGTGAACTAACATGGTAACATTTGAGTCACTGCTGCTGCCATGTATACAAAAGAATTGACAATGTTGCAAGTGGGAATGACTACAAGTAGGTAATATGTTACACTTTTTATATGGCTTCATAAATTAAATTCTTTACAAACTATACCCTGGACCAACTCTGGAACTTTACCTACTAACAGAGGAATTTATGGGGTTGCATTAGCCCTGTTATCAGAAATCCAACAATATCACAAACTATTTACAACTGAAAAGTAAACTTGAGAAAGAAAATTATCAGTATCTTTGGCATTCTCCTTAGGAAAGTCATTCATTGACTGGCAGAAGCTCAAATTCTTGCATGAAAAAATGCATAGTGAGAATCAGCTTATTTTCCTACACCGTGAGCTGTCCCTAAAGTCTACCCTGTAACTGTAACAAACTGTAACATACCAAACAACCCATATTTTGCACCACAAAGCTTTGCTCTGGTATTTGAGTGGCAAACTCAGGCAGGTTGTTGACTGTTCTACTACAGTAGTACCTCTGCTTAAGAACTTAATTCGTTCCGGAGGTCCATTCTTAACCTGAAACTGTTCTTAACCTGAGGTACCACTTTAGCTAATGGGGCCTCCCGCTGCCGCCACGCCGCCGCCACACAATTTCTGTTCTCATCCTGAAGCAAAGTTCTTCCGAGGTACTACTTCCAGGTTAGCAGAGTCTGCAACCTGAAGCGTTTGTAACCCGAAGCATTTGAAACTCGAGGTAACACTGTATTTGGAATTTGCTGGTGAGGACATTGTGACTAGCTTCCCCACCCACCCTCATACACACACTATTTATTACATTCATATTCCAACTTTCTTCAGTAGGGAGAATTGGGATACCTAAGCAGTCACACAGCAGGATGGAAATATGATTGCAACAGCATGCCACACATTCTGAAGAAACCATGTGACCACCATCAATCCAGTAGTCCAATTCGACCTGGTATTATTCACTTACACCTGTATGTGAATATATACTGTTCTAAAATCCACAGCTTAGGTTCAAACCATAACTGAAGTTCAAGCTAGAAGATTATTAGTGGGCAGTTCATATTATTCTGCAGGAAAGCACTTTAACTAGGACCAGGTTCATAGTTTGGGGGTACTTACTGATCCATCCATTAACCAGGCCCCAATCAGATGCAATGCCATCAAGTGAGGACAGGAGGCCAGCTCAGGATTCATAGACCCTGGCCCAGCTTAACCCTAAACCCAGACTGCTCTGTTTTGATGCTTTCACCCATGCATACTTTCAGCAGGTGGATTAGGCAGCTCGGCACTTGCAGAGACCTGCAGAGCTGTTCCAGGCTTGGCTGAATGAGGCCCCCATCCCATCCAACCCACTAGATTTTGTAAAAAGCTGATAGAAACCAAATTGTGTAGCATTACCTAATGGTCAGAGGAAATGGAACCCACAAAATGTAAAAGGCTGAATGCAAGATAGCACTTAAGGTGAATGTTCCATTAGTGCAAAGATTTCTCCTTGTGCAATGGAAAATTCTCCCTCCTCTCTTCCTCCTGCATGTCCTCTAAATGTGTTCTTAGGGCTCCTCCCAACCCTCCAGAGCATATTTGGGGAGGGGAGGAAAGCCCATTGCACTACTGCTAATATTTGCACTAGTGTAACTATTTCATTGTATACCACCAAAAGTCCCATCTTCAGGTGGTAGAAAACCCTGCTTCTGAACAGCTAGACTGTATGTTCTCTAACACACACACACACACACACACACACACAAACACACACCAAAACAACAACAACAACTAAGGACACCATGTTGGTCCTTAAGAAAAAAGCCAAAATGGAGTCAGACAATTATTAGGACAAAGTAATATATATATATATATATAAGAGTGAACAAGCTTTCAAGTTCTCCAGAACTCTTCATCAGGCTGGATGTTAAACAAAGTGTGTTGCAGGGGGCAGGAGAGTGAGGGATTTTGATAACTGTATTGCTCCTGGTCTCCTGACCTGAATAAAACAGCATACACCCACACAGTTCCCTTAAGGGCACAATATTCTAAAGGTCTCTGAACAAATTTAACATGCATTAACTATCCTATTACCTTTCTATTTAGGGAACTTAATTCAAAGCATAGCAAATGTTAATGTGTTCAATTACATATGCAATCGTATTAAACAGACAGCTAGTTCCAACATTTCAGCTGCTTCAGGCATCAATATACATTAATTGGCTATTGAGTAGGACTGTTCTTGCCATGATATCTTATCCAGATATCTATGTGAATAACAAAACAATATTTCAGCACTCGTGATAAGTTAGCTGCTTCACCGTTCTTCAAAGGAGCAGGATTGCTTTTAATTGTTAAATGCTCTTGATGAATGTTTAGACTATTATACCTTAAAAATTAAAGGTACCCCTGACTATTAGGTCCAGTCGCGGACGACTCTGGGGTTGCGGCGCTCATCTCGCTCTATAGGCCGAGGGAGCTGCCATTTGTCCGCAGACAGCTTCCGGGTCATGTGGCCAGCATGACTAAGCTGCTTCTGGTGAACCAGAGCAGCACACAGAAATGCCATTTACCATCCTGCTGGAGCAGTACCTATTTATCTACTTGCACTTTGATGTGCTTTCAAACTGCTAGGTGGGCAGGAGCTGAGACCGAACAACGGGAGCTCACCCCTTCGCAGGGATTTGAACTGCCAACCTTCTGACTGGCAAGCCCAAGGCTCAGTGGTTTAGACCACAGCACCACCCACGTCCCTTATATACCTTATGGTTGCCCAAATAAGAGTTGCTTCAATTAGCAAAGCTGATTATCCTGAATACTTCAGGTATGGTTACCTGCTCACATCTTACAATATTGTAAATTTTACAGTGGGGGTTGGGAAGCCGTGGCCCTCCAGATGGACTCCAGTTCCCATCACCCTGATCAGCATGGGCAGAGATAGCCAGGTATGATAGGAGTTGTAGTCCAACAATATCTGGGTGGAGAATGCACTTCAGGAATGCTACTTTTGGTGGGATCTCTATGGCAGTCCTAACAATGGGCTATGACTCTTAGAGACCATGATTGGAAGGAAGACCATGAGGTAGTGACAGTCTATTTCTTTCTAAGAGCAGCCACTGTTATTGAAAAGGAACTGAGTGAGATGCAAATAAATCATTTTGATCTAGAAAACCATCTCTTGTGGCATTTGAAGGCCAGCTAGGGGTCCTTGGGACTTCACTGGCAAGGAAAATCAATGTCTCCTTCGGAAAATTATGTTTGTATGGGATGATCTCCCATTTATCAATACCATTCTAAGCATCCTTTTGTTGATCTAGATCAGGCATGGCCAAACTTGTCCCTCCAGCTGTTCTGGGACTACAATTCCCATCATCTCTGACCACTGGTCCAGTTAGCTAGGGATGATGGGAGTTGTAATCCCAAAACAGCTGGAGGGTGAAGTTTGGCCATGCCTGATCTTGAGTTACCCAGATAATTACAGGCAGTGTGGATTTAAGCCCATATATGAGAAACAACATTTTTTCAAGTGCCAGTTGCTACCCAGAAGTAATTTAAGGCATGAACTGTGGACTAGGCTGAGAATTGTGTTGAAAAAGAAGCACAGCTGGAAAATGGAGATTAAAACTATTTCATTGGCCATTGGGTCTGGCAGGGTAGAAGTCATAGAGCCCAACACTCACCAAAGATATGTTGCACACATTCACATGACTGGTCTCCTGTATGGTATCCAACAATACGATACAAAATGGGCCAACATTCAGGCTTGAGAACATATCTGGCATTAAAAGCAGACTGCTCTCTGTCATAGTACTTCACATTTGAATATTTAGCAAGTGCCCATCTTGGGCTTCAGCACATTTCTATGTTTTATAAACAGTTTGACAAACAAGAAGCCAGATACCATCACCTGAAAGCACTAGTTTCCTGGAGCGGGGAATCATTACCAAAAAGGAATTATAGACTACATTCAGGAAACAAACTGAAATTGCTGTCCCTTTTCAGCATAGCATCTCACATTTTTTCAGCCACATGGCAATTGCTAATAGGATTGCATTTCAGACAACTAAATGATGGATTTTTAAGCTCTCTTATGATTTGAGACCTCAACTTTAGTTCAAGGGCATCATAATTTATCACTAATTTAAATCTCTTTGAAATATGGATGAAATTCTAGTAGCATTAAAGTCAATGGTATACAAATAGAACTGTTTCACTTGAGCAGAACATTTCTACTATGAATAAATGGAATAATACATTTCAAGAACACTTGTAACTAAGATGCAATGGAACCACTTTGCATCTAGGGGCTATTTGTGCAAACATAGGTGATTCCCACATGCAAGTTTCAGCAGACACACACACATAAAGTAAATAACTTGTGCTGGCAGATGCATAACCACTTTTCAAAGGATAGAAAGTACTGTGGATACAACCGAAGAATGAGAATTGATGCCCAGACAAGGAGTGGAAACTTAGGGAGTCACACAAACCTTCCCTATGAACTTGGTGAAGAGTTAAGAGCGGAGCAAAAGCAGTAGCTATGTAAAGAAAAGACAGCTTCAGTTTTTAAAAATAAATAAATTACAGCCTTTTATTTACTTCTTTAGATGTATGCGAATAGGCAGCATAAGGAGTGGGGGGGGGGAAGCATAAAGGGTATTTAAGAGTGTCTTGTTGTGTAAGTATTTCCATAGGAATCATACTTAAAGGTTTCATAGAAACATATAGATTACATATTTTAATGAAGTAATTATGTATTATGCAAATAAGACATAATTGTTTAATAATGGTACATAATTACCATAAATAATACATAATTACCACCCATGACTTTATACTACTAAAAATATTACCACCTGATGTCAGGTATAGAGCAGGTAGGTGTGGCTTGGCCAGAATGGCCTGGTGGCCTAGATGGGGAGGACTGATGAGCCAGAGTACACCCATGGGTCAGAGGCTCCCCACCCCTGGTTTATAAAATGGGTCTCACATTAAAATCTCAGTGTGCTAAATGGTGTATTTTCTGCTCCAGGCTTGGCCCATCTTCAGGAAGAGCACAGGATTGGATAATGACAATTCACAATAATTGAGAGCACTGTTTTGACATGCTTCAAATCATAACAGTAAAAGCATGCCTTCATAATAAAATATAGATGGAGATGGAAAAACATAGAACAACAATAAATATAATGGAAGATATCTGAAATAATTTTGACAGTTTCCCTAAACAATAGTGTTTATGTAAATTGGTAAACTGGAAGGAATCTATTCATGGGGTGTAGGGAAACAAGAAAATTGTTTAAAGAGCAACAGCTTGAACAGCAATCCATGATACAATAAGCAAAGTTGCAGATGGGAAATGATTATCTCAGGGCAAAGTGCACCAGGAAGTTTCTAAAATAATTTTCTAGTGGTATCGCCATATAGCCAGTTCAGATTGATGCAATGAGACATGTATTAAAAAATCAATTATATATAAGAGAGCACCAGTGAGAAATAAAAATAATGCAGTATGTGGTTTGTATAGAGAAGGATTAATCACCAACGCCCCAGTTCTGAACCCTCTTGTGTTCCCATTGCTACTGTAGATTAACAAATTTACTCCGCTTTGGCAAAGCACTTTGTGATAAGTGTACGGTAACTGTAGTTGTAAATGCAATGGAAACAACTTCATACCTAAGGGCTTCTCAATATTGCCTCCTTAGGCCTTCCTCATATTACACTAACACAATGTACTATATGGCTGCTTTGAACAATGGATCCTGTCAGATACTCTTCATTGCCCACACCTTAGCCAAGCCCAATAAACAAAGCAATCCTAAGTGGGGTTGGGGCACAGCAAAGTCCTGCTGGCTTGTGTCACCAAGGGCAGAATATGGAGCCTGTTTTATCAAGCTTTTCAAGCCGGCAGATCTTTTCATTTCATTTCTCCCCATTCAAAGCAATGCAGGAGCACTAACTACACCAGCTACAGGGCTGGAATAGTTTAGGGGCTGGAATGACTGCCTTTCAGGGGAATCATGCAGCTTTGGATCCAGCAGATTCATAGCCTGTTTCTACCTTGGAACATCTCGTTTCATGGCTCTGTGCTTACAGCCACCAGCAGGAACACTACTGGTCAGTGGCATGGCATGGGTTGCCAGTGCCCCGGGCCACACAGAGTGTGGTAGGTGGGAGGGAATGAAATGGACTGAGTACACGGCTTCCGGCGGCGACGACATCGCGGAGCGGTCGTGGGTTGCCTCGGCTGCGAGGCGACCCAGTCCGTCCCGGGGGTTGGAGCCCCGCTACCGCAAAGCGGGGCTCCGATGGGGTGCGGGAAGAGCGTCCCGCACCCTGGGCTCCCCGGCTATGCCCACTATGGCTCCGAACCCTTCCCTCGCTCCCCCTGTAAAGGGGGAGTGGGGGTGAAGGGAAAACGGAGCCGGGCTTCAGGGGACATGCCCCAACCGGGACGCGAAGCGGCGGTTGCCCCCGCGATGAGCGTTAACGTTCTACCTGTCAAAGTTGGAGTTTAAGAATCCCGGTGTCGTGAGTATTGGACTGGATCTGTTTTTGTGCTTTGTTGACGACCTGGGGGACATTTGGAAAGGGAGCCTGCCTTTTTCCCCTCGGGAGATAGAAAATAACCAGCTTAAGAGACTGCTGTTACAGCGATGGCTACAAAGTATTTAAAATTTGACAAGTGAGACTTTTGGATTTCCCTTTGGGGATTAAACAGGAGGACAGTATCTCTTTTTAAAATTTTCGATTCTTGCGCCCTGGATTCAGGGAAAATGGCCGTGAAAGACTTGGACTGAATGGAAAGTTACTGGCAAGATGGAGAAGTCTGAGAACCGAAACTGCAATTTGACACCTATGCCCGCTTCTGCCATGCTCGGCTTTGTTTTTGACTTGGTTATGAACTGTGAAAGGACCCATGAAAAAAGGATTATTTTATTGAGACTGGAACTGCTCAACCGAAAATTGGAAATATTGAACTGTCATATGTCAAAAAAGCTATATCCCACAGAGGAGACTGTACAGGAAATGGCTGTATTGGAGGAGAGCCTTGGCACAGAACTGAAGGGGCTGATTGAACAACAGGATGAAAAGGCATGGCTACTCCGGAGTAATGGATCGTCTTTTGGGGGTGGCAGACCCAGGACGGAGAAAATTGTTATATCTAACTCCCAAGGTGAGAGCTTGGGAGCGAAGGTGAGAACTTTATGTTTATGTCTACAAATAAAAGAAGAATGTGATGATGAACCGGAGAGGCTGGGAGAAAAGGTGCGCACCCTGATGTTCTATGCAAGGACTATTTTGGATTTAGTCTGGATCTGTGGTTATGTAAAGAAAAAGGATACTTCGAGGAGCAGCTCTGGAGCAAGACGACCAAAGAAAATGGACAGAAGGGGGATAGGGTGAACGATATTAAGGTATAAAGGCAAAGAATGTATTATGGTAACCTGAAACCGGTGTGTCAAGACTTTAAGCTTTTAGAGAAAGAAAAGAGGTATTTTAAATTTTTGTTATTAACAGCAGTTATAGTGAATGAAGATATTTGTTATGATGCATATTGAAAATAAGGGGATAAGAACTAGAATCTTGTGTGGAATTAATATGAAGTTATAACATGTTTTGATTTATGTTAAGTTAAGAATGGGAAAATATTGTTTATTACGAAACAGGATTTGTTAAAAAGAAGCTTTTGAATTTTAATTTTTAGATATTTGGATTTTTTAAGATTATGATGGTATAAGATGTTATTAAAGTAATATTTGGGATTGGAACCGAAGGTGAAAAGGCAGGGGAAGTCTGTACCAAGATTCGACCAAGATTTTTTTTTTTTACAGCATAAGAAGAAGAATTATTGGTATTTGTGTATTTGTTTACTTCTAGTTGGGGGTGGGTTAATGTGGGTGTTATATTTGTAGGTTGTTCGTTGTAAAACCAATAAATTCTTATTAAAAAAAAAAAAAAGAAATGGACTGAGTACACATGCGCATTCAACTGCCTAATGGCATCCACGTCACCCTGGAGATTACAGTCACAGAGATAAGAAAATAAGAGTTGTTCTGGAGATGTGACTTCCTGGTTTGCATGGACAAGCCGTTTTCAACGGAACCCATTGATGGAAGAGCATAGCTGTATTGAGGGAGTACCGTGTGTTGAAATTGTGCGCCCCTTAACAAATTTTGCACCCAGGGCAACCAGCCCTGTGGCCCTCCCCCACACTATGCCACTGCTACTGGTGGTAACTTTCCAATTGCTCAGAACATTGCAGGTGCTGTAGTGAAGCCCCTCTCCCCTTCTGTCAGCAGAGTCTGACAGAGGGGCACTTCCACCATTTCCTAAACTCCTGGTTGGACATGCACATCCGCTATATGACATTTTAACACAGTTTAAAAGTCTGGTTTACATATGCATGTTCGTCACTTAGTGATTCCAATGAGAAGGAATGGCATGGTCCATCAATGATATAATATAATATCTCAAATGGAATGTTTCTCCATTGAATTAGTTCACACATTTGGCTGCCAGTCAATAAGCATCTTAGTGAGTACAGAAGCAAAGTGATGTAACTGCAAGTGTACACTAGGCCCTGATAGAACAAGTTGCTTCTTTGGAACTGTTCTTCTGATGGTCTGACCAAAGTCAGTGCATCTGAACAAGTAACAGCAGAGATGTACACATTATATCCAAGAATGTGCTGGAAAGGAAACAATATTATCAACTAAAGGGATCCTCTGACTTCCAGCCATTCCAAACAGTTCTGCCAAAGTCCCACGTTTATTTCAGAAGAGGGCACTGTGGGATGCAATGCTGTTAAAAAATCAAACAAATCAGCCCAAGACTCTACACCAGTTGCCAATACCATGTAATTTGCAGTTAATTACTTTTGTTTTTGTTTAGAGAACTATGCATGCAATTTATTTTGTACAAATAAATTATCGTTCGTGCTCATACTCAGTTGAGAGAGAAGGACTGCTTTGCACCATAAAAAGCAAAAATATTTCTAAACTATCAGAGAGACTTTTCACTTTTTTTAATCAGCTCTCATAATGCAGACAGATCCTTACTCCCTGCCAAGTTCCACATGCTTCAGAACTATCTCATTATGTATGGAGAGTGCGCAATTATTAGGAAACGTGTCTTATTTAAGAACATTGATTAAAGGGTGGGAAACCCAAACATCAAATTCAGGGAAGAGGGGAGGAGAAACAAGCACCAGCAAGACAGTTGTATCAATGGAAATTAACAGACCATACAGTCTTGTTCAGGTGTTGGTGCTGGTGTGCTTCTCAACAGGTGAACAGAGAGCAGAGTTGTGCCAACTTGTCCCACCCCTTTGCTTTCCTGTAATGATTATGACTGTAGGTAGTGATGAATCCTTTGCACATACGTAAAGCTGTATGAACAAAGGCTGCCTTCTGACCCAGAACCCCTATAGCACTGTATTATAACAGTAGGAGCAATGGTCATCCAATGTGACTGGATGCTAGGGTGGCAGTACACAGCACCTAGCTAAACTGTGGAATTGTCTCCTTCAAAATGTAGTGGTTGCTACCACCATGGATGGCTATAAAATGGGATTAGACAAATTCATTAAAGATAAGGCTATCAATGGCTACTAGCCATGGTGGCTAGCTACATTATACCTCCATTACCAGAGGCAGTCACCTCTGAATGCCAGTTGCTGGGAATCACCAGTAGAGAGATTCCTGCTTTGTGGCTTTCCATAGGTAACTGGTTGTCCACAGTGAGAACAGGACACTGGACTACATGGGCCACTTGTCTGATCCACCAGGGCTCTTCTTATGTTCAATTGCGATGAAGGATGTTCCAGCCCCATGATCATTTTGGTTGCCCTTAGTACAACCTTAGTACAACACCCTCCGAGTTGTGGCAACCAGATGATTTGTGGCTTTATGTTTGGCTATACTGTATATTAATATTTATTTTATATTCTTACAGTAGCTGCAAATAAAATATTGAACTCATTTTGAAACCTACCTATGCATTAGGAGTATCAGCAGAGGTCACTTTCAATTATCCCTCTTTAGGTAAAGTACGTAGTGTATATACAAGAGAGACAGACTTTCCTATGGCGGTGCCACAACTATGGAATGCTATCTCAAGAGAGATGCATATTGCACCAACAATATATATCTTTTTTTTAAAAAAAAGTATCCATTTTGAGTTGGTAGGATACTTCTAAAATAAATTAGTAAGTGAAAATTGTAATAAGAATTCACTAAAGAAGAAATCAAATTAGAATCATAGAGTATCATGCTCTGCCAGGTACAATGTAAGTACATTGTTTTAAATCAGATGAATTTCTACCAATCAAATAAAACCATTCTAGCACAACCCAGTTGAATAAAAAGCTTCATTACAAAGTTCACTCAAAACACAGTAGAAAAGGCTTAGCAAATCTTCTTGAAGGGCTGCCACACGGAAGGGCTGCCACACACACACACACAAACAAACAACCAGAACTGAGTTATACTCAGCCTCAGACAGCGGTGCCATATGTGGCTGTCTTTCAAAGATCATAACTCACAGGTGGAGGAATATATATGGAGAAAGTCTTCCCAAAATATCCCAGATTTGGTGCTTTGTACTCCTTGGAATAAATATTTGAGACGTCAGTCTACTGCCCATTTCTGGCACTGTTTTATTTATGATCTGTATTCTTCAAGTGTAGCACAATCAATACATTGTTCAAGATATTAATGGAAGTTTCCTCCTGGGACTAATAGCCACCACAGGGGTGGACACGGTTTTCATCAGGACCACAGCAGGGTAGAAAAGGGTTGAGCCCCCTCCCTGTGCACCATGGGCTTGATGGAAATCACCCATGCTTGCTTTTAGCAATTAAAAAAACGAAGCATCCAGTGATGCATTTAGCATCTGGTCTATCTAGCTTGGTCTTGAGACTACTGGTGCATGGCACTTAGTAAAGGTCATCCTTTACGATTCTGCATATATTTACTCAAAAGTAAGCTTCACTGTGTTGAATGGGATTACTCCCAAGTAAATACATAGCCACTTACCTGAAGCCCCATTGAACTCAGTGGTGACTTACCTCCAAGAAGACATTAGTATTGTTGAGCCGAAAGGATTTGGCTGGCTGAGATTTCCTAGCAAATGCTAGAACTTCAACACAGTATTCACTGATGGCCTTCTAAAATGTTGAGACTACCTTATTTCCTTTCAAAACACAGTTCAACATCAAAAGATGAACTTTAATCTCTAAATCATAGAGTTTTGTCATGCCATTTAACTAATCTATTTGTATATTGAGTGGGGGGGGGGGAGAATTTATCCTTGTTCTCTCCCAGAACAAAGCAACCAGAGAGATTATGCAAGGGATGTGGTGGGAATATATTTGCGAGAGAAAATGTCTATATTTTATTCAGGTTAAGCCAACATTAAATTCTTGCTTTTCTCTCTTTCTCAATTGCATTTTTATCCCGCCTTTCCTCCAAGGAGCTCAAGTACATGGTTCTCCTTTCTCTTAGTGCTATCCTTACAATTACCATGTGAGGTAAGTTAGGCTGACAGACAGGGTCACTGGCCCAAGGCCATCCAGTGAGCTTCAGAGCTGAGTTGGTATGTGAACCTGGATCTCCCTGGCTCCTTTCAGCACTCTAAGCACTACACAGCCTCTCATTATATAATATGAGAAATTATGCAGTAAAGGCTCGCAAATGGTCTTTACCTGACACCATAGCTATTCCATGCCACACAGTAGTCATATTCCCTTGAGGTCAAGCAAGAACTTCTTTTCCCAATACCTCTACCCATATGTGTTAAATGTGGGACTTCAGGAACCCTGATGTACTTGGCTGCATCCCAGACTCAGCCAGAGGAATGTTGTTTTCATATATACATTTATTGGGATAGAAAACAGGAGGTCAGCAATGACAAATGTATTTATTGGGGAGTTGGCTAGCAAACAGTGCAATTTATTCCATCGTCCAAATAATAATATTTTCTTGCCCCCTCTGTTCAACTATGCACATAAGGTGCACAGTTTGCATTACCAAACTGTCAATTTGATATTTTTTTCTTACAGGATCTTCATTTTTGCAAATGTCTACACTTAACTCCAGCCCACCCACCCTCCCCACACATGAAATTATAAAAAGCCTCCTGGCATTTTAAAGGCAAGCATTTGCATCTATAATTTAACATCGCTACAAAATTGCATCTGCAAACATGGAGGTTTTTTGAAAGCCTATTATGCTATGCTTTTTGCTTCTTATTATATATAGTTTTCCTACCCTTTTCTTCTCTTTTGCTCCCCAAGGAATTATGCAAACAAATCACTAACTGCTTTGAAAAAAAATTATTCCCCTTTTTTCTTTTCACTGTTTAATATGACTAAATCCAATAGTGCTTTCACTCCCAACATGCTTGTTCATTATAAGTGTGGGAAGTTATGGCATGCCAGCATAAAAATAGTCAGGAACAGACATGCCTTTGGGTTTTATTAATGCATGGAAAAGTGACACTCAGAAATCATGCGTAGCCTTTTTATTATGAAAATTCTGTAATGTACTGTCTTCCTCCCCCTTGCAATAACAACAATAGGGAACAAGGTTGCTTAGTCAAACAACATGTTGATATTCTAAAGCACAAAATGAGTGTATGAATTATACTAATATACCCAGTAATCACTATTCAAGTATTTCTGCTTGAACGAAGAATTGCGGCAAAGAAAAAGAAATCATTCAGGGAACGGCATGGTGTTATATTCTTTAAATGAATTAACTGTGTTTGTTCAGGCATAAAAGTGTTGGTCAATGAGAGACTCTCTTTCCACCTCCTCCTCCCAATGCCCAACAGTCCCCAGCAGGCAGCTGCCCACTGTCATCTGCAGTGCAAAGAGGTCCTGCAACAGCATATGGAGGAACCTCAAGCTGTGGCTTTAATGTCCTTCAATGGAAAGGGGTCAAGTACTAGATGCGGCTTGCTTTTTTGCTGCTCATTGGTTTACGGGGTGTGTGTGTAAATTAGCTTAAAGTGAAAGAAAAAGCTATACACAGATGTATGTATCAGTGTCAAAGATTCAGTTAAATTTACCAACAAGGAAGGGGGAAGTAAGAACATCAGCAGAGACCGCTGGATCAGGTCAAAGGACAATCTAGTCCAGCATCCTGTTCTCAACCAGATGCCTGTGGTAAGCCCATAAGCAGGATCTGAGCATAACATTCTTCCCACTTGTGATTCCCAGCAACTGGCATTCAAAAGCATACTGCTCCTAGCAGTGGAAATAGGCTGCAGCCATTGTGACCTCTGATACTAAGCATGCAAGCAGTGGCAGTTATCATGGTGGGCCCTTCCATTCACTAGCGAGACAACTGCACCAGGGTAGAGTTGTTGTTGGGGAGCAACAGCAACAGCCTCCAGCTGTTTCCTCTGAGGCCTTTCTCTCAGCAATTTCCCTCTGTTGCTGAAGGGTTTCTTCTGAGGGGCCTCAACTGACTCACTGCCTTCGGTGCAGTGGGAGATGCTATCCCAGTGTTGTTCAGCTTCCTTACCTGAAACAGGGAGGTGCATCATCGTGTCCATCACCTTAGACAGCCAGGCCTGAATCCAGGTTGGAATGGCTCTAAATAATTCATGAGGGGACTCCCTAGAACATGTCGAGGTAGCCTCACTACCACCTAAAGGGGGCCCCATGCACATACAGTTGAACTTGTATGGGGCTCCCTAATTCTGGATGCAAAGCCTGGTAAACGAAGTTTCACAATCCTGTGGAGGGAATGGTGCATGTATTCCTCCATAGGCATGCAAGCCCTCTTCAGTCTGATTCCAAACGTGCGCCATCAGGAACACGGCTAGCCATGGACATTGTAAAGAACCCCTTCACATGCCCAGTACTCACAGGCACCAAATAACTAGGCTAGGGTTGTGTGAGAAAGGGAAATGTAAGCAGAAATACAAAGGAAGGAGAAGACTGAGGAGAAAAATAGATGTCTGTGAGGAAAGGTGAATGAGAAAGCTGGGCTAGTTTATGAGAATTCATATATGGGTTTAGAAACCGTTCTTGCCAGGGAGGGAATGTAAATGAAAGTAGCATAGAAAATACAGCTGCAAATGTATTATGGGGAAAGTAAATTTGGAATGGGATCACATTTACCGTCTTATTTATTGAATTTATATTCTCCCCTTCCTCCCCCAAGGAGCCCAGATGGACTCCACTTCCAGGTGGGTGGACAGTTAATACACTGTTTTGATTTTGGAAATCATAGAGCCTGTCCATGTCCAACCCATGACCCAGTGAGAAGGAAAGATGTCTCTGTACTGTTAGTGGGCTGAACCTCCAGTTTGTCTGGAGCTTCCCCTTCTAAAAGGCTTCTTCTACTTCTTTCCCTCCATTGGTGAAGGGAATTTTTTATAGTACTTATAAATCTATAATTCAAAAGGACATATTTTCACACACACCGAATAGCAAGAATTCAGTTTCACTAACAGAACATTCAACTTTAGGTAGATACTTACTAAATCCCTTTCTCATGTATGATCTAGTTGAGATTCCTGCATTGCAAGGGGTTGGATTAGATGACCGTTGGGGTCCCTTCCAACTCTATGATTCTATGATTTATTATTTTAGATTCACACAACCTTTGCTGGTGAATAACATACATTCTTATATCATAAAGCACAGTAAACCTGAATTTAGCAAGCTTTACTTTTCATTCATATTAGCAACTTTATGGGATGCTGTGTGCACACAAATCAGGTAATGGAGCATTTAACAAGCCACTTTCAGAGGTTAATCAGCCGTAGGGTATTATATATGCACATACTAACGATTCAGAAAGTTTGGCCTCTAGTGACCACCGTCTACCAGTTCATTTAACTAGAATTGCATTCATATCAGAAACTGAAGTTCATGAACCTGAAAGTCACCATAGTAGAACCCCCCCCCCCATCCCTCTGCAACTTTGTTTTCAGACAGAATTCAATTACCTTGGTAATCTTGTTCTACCAAGGCACCTTTAACTTATTTATTAACTATTGAAATCAAAAAGTAGAGTTGTATGCCAAGGTTTTTAAAATACAATAATGTATTTTAATAATTGACTGTCCTTCAGGACTGCACTTAGCATGGGTTCAAACTCCTGGTTTCATCTCTTGATATACAAATGAAATTGATGGTCTGGATTAGAGATGATGCAGACACAGCATGCTAAATTCATTAATCATTACTAAATTATCATTTGGTTGCAACTGGACACTTCTTTCAGGTCACCTTTCCTGGTGGCTCTGGAAAGGTGCTTGAAGGATGCTTCACACACCATGCTTTTCCCTACTTAGATGTAAAGATGTTGGAGGGGGGTGGAATAACTGTGTACACTGTAATGTGGAGGTCCCCATTGTGTTATCCATGTTTGAGGGGGGCTGTTTAAAATCATGACTAGTGCTGGGCTGGGTTGGAAGCAAAGTGCTAGCAGCCCACCACCCCTTCCTTTCCTCAGAATGTCTCTGGGGCTCTTGTGGGATGCATTTCCTGCTTTGTTTGTTTGTTTGTTTGCTGTGTGCTTCACCTGCTTCTTCTTCAGCTTGGCTGAGGGGTTGCCTGTTAGTGTGGCCTAATGAGTAATTGTTTTTTGTCTGTGTTTTGGTGCAGGGTTTCTTTTTTGTTGGTTTTTTTGTTTTTTGTTTTTGCTTGTAGTTGATTTTAGGGGTGTGGGGTCAGAACGTCACTCGTTTTCCCTTTGCGCAATTTATATTTTGCATTGCTTGCAACAATTTTTTAGATTTCCAAATGTGCCCCTGGTCCCCAAAAAGGGTGGGTGATTCCTGCTGCAGTGGGTGATTGCATGTGCATCATCACTTTAGCATCCATTGTGTCCAGTGTTGAGGAGGCAGCAAATGAAAGATTGGAGACCACCTCAAGCACTTTAACTGGGCATCGTTCAGATGCCAAGTTGTTCAGTCTTTCTCTGACAATCCTTCCCCAAGCTCTTTACTGCTCTCTCCACACTGCTGCAAGCAGTATTGAGTCCTTTGCATCAACCACATTGCAGCACGCATGGGTGGAATGGTACAGATTTGGGGTTAACTGATTAAAACCTTAATCTAAACCTGTTATGGGTCATATCAGGAAAGGGATTGAAAAAGAAAACTGTCAATATCATAATGCCATTACACAACTCTATATTGAAATCACATTTGTAATCCAAGGTGGATTTAGGGAAGCGACCTGTTCAGAAGCACTGGACCCAGAGCCTTGGGGAAACTGCAAAGGGTGCTGCAACGATAATGTAGAATGGAAGGTGAGAGATGGGAGCACTGAAACCCGAGACCCCAGGGCCTGCCACTGTCATAATACTATATATAGTTCTGGTCATCTCACCTCAGTAGTGCTAGAAAGGACTCAACCAATATGATCAAGGGGGTGAAGCAACTTCTATATGAGGAAAAGTTACAACATTTGATGCTATGGGGTTTAGAAAAGAGGTGAACAAGGGAGGACAGGTGTATAAGAATATGAATGGTGGGGAGAAAGCAGACAGGGAGATCTTTTGGTCCCTCTTTGATAATACTAGAGCTCAGAGGTATCCACTAAAGCTGAATGTTGGAAGATTCAAGACAGAAAAGTAAAGTACTTCTTCACACAGCACATATCTAAAACTATGAAACTCACTTCCACTAAATGTAGCGATGACCATCAATTCAGATGACTTATAGGGAGGAGTGTGTGTGTGTGTGTGTGTGTGTGTGTGTGAAATGGCCAACAGAGATTGGCATCAGAACTTACTGATACTTCTTGTCTGCACAGAAAACACATTAATAGCTTAGAAAGTGTTGCTGTGCCACCTTGTACAGTTCCAAAAAATGCATTGCCATGTAAGATAACTGACAGCCTGGTTGTGATTGACATGCAGTTAAAATTATACAGAGCTCCATATTACACCTCTTCCCTATGAATCAATTTAGATTCAATATCTTCTGCATGCTGCACCACTGAAAACCTTTATCATAACATATGCAGCTGCAATAACATTTTAAAAGGTTTTAGTCTGAGTGCCAGCCTGTATGCTTATAGCACATACAGCACCTGCATCTCAGCTGCTGTTTGGGCTGCACATTACTGGCATTTAGAAGCTTTTTGCACAGACACTAGTAAACGGGGTACAACCCTTTAAGGAAAAGGGTGCAGACAAGGTGTTGCTGGACTACAACTTCCATTATTCCTCACCTTTGTCCATACTGGCTAGGGATGATGGGAGCTGGAGTTCAACAATATATGGAGGGCCACAGGTTCTCCATCCTTGCTTTAACATGATTTGGAAAGGTGGCTTTCATGATGGCATTGGAGCATTGCTTCCCATGGGAAACGTATAAATTTGTCACTCAATTCAAGAACTCTTTGTCAATTGATAGACCAAAATCTGATGTGCATAAAAGAAAAGGCATACTTTGTTTTTGAGGTGATGCTTGTGTGTGGTGTAGCAAGCATTATCCTAGTACAGGTATTCCCTTGTGAGACAAAAGAAATAGCACTTCCTTTTAGATGTTGCTTACTATTTGTAGCTTCATTTGTATTTTTATTTAATCCCCCCCCCAAAAAAAAATCAAGCTTGACTAATCAGAATATGTTGGCTCCCTCACTGTAAGAAGTGAGGTTAGAGGGAACCAGGCAGAGGGCCTTTTCAGTAGTGGCACCCGCCATCAGATGTCAAGAAGATAAATAACTATACAACATTTTGAAGACAGTCCTGTATTGGGAAGTTTTTAATGTTTAATGTTTTAATGTGTTTTTGTATATGCCAGAAGCCACCCAGAGTGGCTGGGGCAACCCAGTCAGATGGGCAGGGTACAAATATCATCAACATCATCATTTCAAGACGTTTAAAAGAAGATTGGACCAGATGACCCTCGGGGGTTCCTTCCAACTCTAGAGTTCTATAAAAAAAAAAATATCTCAAAAGGACAGTAAGACTGTGCAAAATTGGACTTTTTCTATCATGCGCTGTGACAATGAGAAAACTGGTTTTAGATTAATTGTAAAGAATAACTGAAGAATAGATGAACAATAGGGCTTGCACAATTTGCCTTCCCTTTTCATTTGGCAAATTGGTGACAATAGCGACACACCCAGCCCGTCATATCCATTCCCCCACATGCTAAGCAGACGTACCTTTCTATCATGGCAGAACCCCAGCGCCTTTAGGAGAAAATGAGAGTAACCCTTTCTTCCAGCCTGCCAGGGGATTCTGTAACCTTGTAATTATCTGGCTTTAGATTGAAGAGATACATTGTAATTGTGTACAAAAGAGGTCACAGGTTTATGCATTGTCTGACAGGCTACTGAGAAAGAGCTACAATGGAGCGTTTCCAGCAGACCTTTTACATTTATTTTCCCCAACTGCACTGAATGTTAATGCCATCGGCCTGACTCACATGCAAGTATTTTTATGAACATGTGATTAACTGGTGCCACATACACAGAAAAAGACAGAGAGCCCAAAATGTCAGACTGTATTTGCTGAAATGGTTCTGTAGGTTCTTTTGCTGTTATTCTTTCCTCTCACCAAATGCAGATGCGCATTGGAAAAGTTGACCTATTCTGTGTAAAGTTGGTCAAGAAATGCCTTTAAAACATGTGTAACCCTCCTTGTTTTTTTAACACAGATAATAATTCATTTACACAAGTAATAGGAACCATTAACAAACAAACAAAAAATGTTAGAAACTGCCATCTATTTATTTAGTAATTTGAGAATTATGCATAATCCTGTTAAATGGCTTGTACAACATTCACTCTTCATTTGGCCTCCTAAAATCTCTTAGGAGCCTCAGCACAAATCAGGTAGCCTTTGAGGAAAATGGAGCTCTCTGGATACTTTTTCACCCGCATACCCTGCTTCTTGGGTGACCTCTTTTGCTTTTATGCTGACAGCTCCCTTGCCCTTTTCTTTTTTCATCTTCATCATGAACTTCCTTTTAAAGCCTTTCTTTCAGCTCAGGTAACATTTCTCAACCCATTCTTCTTACACTATCACTGATTCATACCAATTACTGGTCACTGCTGAAGATGCTGTCATCTCTTACACCACTGAAGCATACAAAACTATGATCATATTTGGTTCATCCTTCTTCTCCTTCCTTATCCAAAAAAAAAAAAATCACATGGTCCTCCTACTTCACTTTCAGCCTCTCCATTATCTACCCATTCCCTTCCATAACTATTGATAAAATAGTTGTCTGTGCTCTTGATTTTTCTCATCTAGACTTTGGCAGCTTCCCTGCTGGCATTCCCACTTGCTATGTTTCTCACTTGCTATATTTTGCTCCACTCGTCTTTCTTTCCTATTGTTATTCATATGTCACCTCTGTTCTCAAGTCTAACTCTGGCTACCAATGAGCTTTCATATTGATTTCAATATACTAATCTATACACACAAAGCTATTTGTTTCTCTCTCACTGTGTATATCTCCCTCTCATACTTCTTCTATTCAATCCACACAAGCTAATTTGCTGTTGACTTCTGTGGTCTCTGTGCCTTTTGCATTTTATTTCCTATGCTGGAAACTTCTCTCCATCTTCCACACACATCAGGCCTCTGCCCCTTCATTCTTCAAAACCCTTCCTTCTGATCTATCTCTTTAGCAAAGCCTCAACAAACCACTTGCTCATTTGTATTCCTCTGGTTCAGCAAAATGTGTTTCAGATTTCCTGGTATCCCATCCTATCATGGCCACCTATTGTAGATTGGAATTGCTCTTAGAAAGGGCCACATCACATCCCTGCTCTGTTAAACAGCAAGAACTAGGTCCAATATACATAAATTTTGAAGAATAGGAGGAGAGGTAGCCAAAGAGATCATATTAGGCCATTCCTAAATACATTTTCTATGCATGGAGGAAGAAATCAAGTGTAGGATGAGTAGTGAAAGTGTTGAATGGATTTTTGCTGTGCAGTCAGCATACACTAACTATAACATTACAACAGTAACATCATATCAAGAGAATATCTACTGGTAGACAATGACAGCCATTAAAAATAGAGCAAAAGCTGAAGACTGTTTTGTTGTAGAAACATCTTCAAATGAAACTAACTCCAAAAATTCTCTCTATTTGATATTGTTTTTACTAAACATCTTTGTTAAAATTAACAGGGGAGGGAGCCGAGCTTACTTATCACAAAGAATGGTTGTATTCTTAGAAGACTGCACATGGCATAAAACCCCAGTGGCTATATCTATTCTGCATATAAGTAAGTTAATCATACATTGTTCTCTTACAATAATATTAACTGACTCTGCCCATGTAGCAATGGGGTGAACTCCTGCAGTCAGGCTTGAAATTAGGCTTAGAGCACTGAACTATTGCACAAAACCTTGTAAAACAGCTTAGGGGTGTATCTGCTTGAACAGTGGGGCTTCGTCTCCCTCTCTTCCCCTGCCCCCACCCCTCCAATCTGCTATACATGGTTGAGGGGAACCTAAAACAGATTTGAGAGACACATGGGAGGGGGGGAGTTGCATTGTACAAGCAGAAGTCCTTGTGCAAACAATTTGATTTTGTTTGATACAATCCTTAATTTAGCCACAATGATCCTATTGAGAATTTGACAGGATGTACGCTTTCCCCAAACCCTGCCTAGTCAACTCACCAATCTACCTCTTGTCATCTTTGAAACCTGCTCTCTACCCCCTTGCTAGAACGTTCCTGGTTTTATTTATATCATGTCAGGACTTTTGGTCAAGAATGTTTGTTCATTGTTTGTATACCAGTAGTTAATAAAACCAGGCCAAATGTCTGGGAACTTCTCAGGCTTTGATCGTCCTCTGATAACTCTAAGATGATGTTTCCATTGTTCCAGTACTGCTGCTATCCATATTTCCCCATACCATCCAGAGTTAGACCTATAATCCTTCAAAATATGGGTGATTAATAAATGTGACACTACTTGTGACAACGTCACTAGAACTTTGAAAATTGCATTCAGATTACCGGTACTTCATTCAAATATGGAGAGCAGACCTAGTCATTAAGTCTTTTACAATTTGTAGGTATGTTCATTTCAGTCAAGACTTTTTCCCAAAAGGCTTCTGTTGGAGGGCAGGTCATCATCTTAAATTCAAATTAATCAATGTGACTCACTGGAGTGTAGTACCATTTATGAATAAGCTTGAAGGACTGACTTGCACATTACCAGAAAGCGTGCACAGAGGTTGCTAGCCCCAAACTGGGTCTCACCATTTCAAGTTTAAAGGTACATATTCCTAAAGTCCTTCTTTCCATTCAGATTGAAGACCCAGAAAACCTCAAGTGGCAATATCAAGCATATCCCCTCCCCACTGAAACTTAACTCTCTAAGTTGGCAGAAGCAAACCTTTACATGCGTAATTTTCTCAAACTGCAATCACAACTTTTGAAACAGGCTTATAAAAGCAACCGATCACTGCAGTGAGAAACACAGGCACATACAACTCTACATTCTGGGTTTTTTTCGTTAAAAGAGCAGGTCTTTTATATAGTAATATTTATACCTTTCCTCCACCTTCCCCCTTCAATCGTCAGCACAATATGTGCTCATTTCTTCGGGGGGGGGGGACAGTTCTGTATTTCATTAGTCTTCCTGAATTGCAAGGAAAAATGTAAAATCAATGCCTAACAACAGAAAGCTTCATGCAGGGTCTCAGAAGAATGAGGAGACACGAAGCAGGGCAACATTGTACTAAGCCTGGGCCTCAGCCAAACTTCTCTGTTTCTTGCCATTTTCAAAGCCTCAGGGAGTTTGTTTTGGGGCCTTTCTATTGCCTAAATCGAGTTGTAAAATGATCTCAAATTTAATATTTAGCCTGCAGTTCCTTTCCATTTATGTATATTTTGGAAGGGTTTTCCCCCCTCCTTTTTTGCCCATAAGAGCTGCTATGAAATAACACACTGAATATTAAGAAAGGATGGAAGAAAGAAATGGATCTTTTCTTAAATAACCACCAAGAACTATAATGATCAAACCAGGTCAGCTTTGGGGAAGGGGGAGAGTTTTATTCTATCCCTCTTCCCCTAATCTACAATCTAATAAGGCTCCCTCTACCCTGCTGTGCGCATTTGGAAGTAAAAGAAATGATATAGAATGTATTATTGATCATTCCTAGCAGAGCATCAGGAATGGTAAATCATACGGAACTGCACAGTTCATTAGACATTGACAGAAGAAGCTGCACTTCTGAAACCTGTAGAGATGACAGCAAGTTCTTGCATTATAAATACCATATTTTACCCTCTGGAGAACTTTCTAAAACTAAAGCATAATTCTTCTCGCAAAACTTTCTCCCCCTTTTAGGGAGATTAGGCACTCAAGCTAAATGATGGAGTTTTGCCAAAGCTTCAGGAGACAAACTCCTTTTCCCCCTAGAGGGAGGATACACTTGCAGAATTATTTCTTATAACCATAGTGTTAGCAATGATGACTACATTTACAATTGTTCACTCTCCAACATTCCTTATTTTACAATAAACCCAGAAGATAAATATTTGACCAGAGATCCACCCTCCACTTCTGCACTTGTCTTCCCAGGCTATAACCACACTGCCTATTCCAAGCTCTAGATGCAAAATGAAAAGCCATTGTGATACCAGTTGCAGAAACTTATCAGAAAACAAATGCACCACATTTTCAGGCAATTTACTCATAGCTACCAGGTTCAATGCTTTTTAACTCAGAAATCATATAATGAGCATTCACCATAAAGGGAAGATGCATAGTTTAAAAATGCACAGCCTCAGGTTAACATGACAAGTGGAAAGTCACACTTTCCCCATGATTATTTATACATCTAATGATGCCATTGCTATGCATATGTATGCAATGTCTTTCAACTAGTAATTGTTACTTGCTTTTCTTGCCACTACACAAATAGTATATCCTAGTACAGAATCACACACGTCAGTGTGGTATATGTCACACCCACAAAAGGATTAATCAGCTCTCATTAGTTGCTAGGAAACTGTGTCTTGACCTTGGAGTATGTTCAACCACTGAGGGCATTCGGATGAGGTAATGCCTCCTCATTGTTACTGCAAAGTCTTGTCCTTTGCTGAGGGGAATTGCGGGGTCTGAGCTTCTATCTAGAAACTGCACTGCAGTGATTAAACGCCCTATAAATAGATTAATTAGATAATAATAATCTTCCACGGTTGGCCTTCTTGTGCATTCTTCTGCCGCATCTGTTACTAGGCATTCATAGATGAATAGTTTTACTTTGAGTGGTTTTCATTTCCATGATAAAACCTATCTACACTCTCACACACTAGCAAGAGTTATGAAGGACACTCCATTTGTATTGTACCTGTCTGCTGTGGTCAGCAATTATATTGCAGTTCATGAAAAATGACTAGCATGACTGGCACAAATTTATGCTGCTATGTGTCTTCTTTCTTTGGTGATCACTTGTAGCCGAGTAACGTTGTCTTCCATAAACACGGTTTTAACAATGAGTCCATAAGTGACTGTGGAGGCCAATTCTGGATCCACACGTCCTTCCACAGTGGGAACATTGGTTTCTGGGCAGGAGTTAATCACGGTGTGGATTTGTCAAGCGTGCCTTCCTCTTAGCACGTTTCTCCCTTGCATCCTGAGTTCAAGTGTCTTCGAAGTCCAATGACACCTTTGGTAAAGGCTGTTCTCCAACTGGAGCGCTCACAGGCCAGTGTTTCCCAGTTGTCGGTGTTTATACTACATTTTTAAAGATTTGCCTTTAAACCTCTTTTGCTATGTGTACTATGCAAAGTGATGTGCAGTAGAAAGAAAGGAGTTTATGGCAAATGAACTCCAGATTGATTGGGTGTGGTTGCAACTGGAAAGGGTGTATCAATTATCCCAGAGTCTGTATTACAAGGATGCTTGTTATTCCCACATACATTTTGGGATTCAATTATTCACTATCTACAGGGGGGGGGAGGTCATGTTGCCAATGTGAAGCCTCCCTTAATTACCTCAAGGTTCAGGCGCACATAGAGGAAAAAGGGAAGGACCTCTTTGGGGTATCCAGAAGCCAGACTATTTGGGGTTTTAAAGACTGAAACCAGCACTTGAATGCAGCTAGATTTCTAAGTGGTAACTATTGTAGCTCTTTAGAACTGGTACTATATGTTGTTGTTTCGGGGGGGGGGGCAGTGCTTATTAGCAAACTTACAACCACTTTTTGAATCAGTATCAGTTCCCAAACACTTTTTACAGACAGTCCTGTGTAGAAAACATTGGCATAGTGATGCAAATGGCAGAATTCCAAACAAAGATGCACTCTCCCAAGCCCACATTCGGAACATTTTCCTGTCTCAGCAATGTCTACTCTGGTTTGGACATGTCCACAGAATGGCAAGATCCCCAAGGATATGCTCTACAGGGAGCTGGCTTCCAGCACCAGGCCAGTTGTCTGCAAACGTGAGATGAAGGATGGCAACATCAACCCTACCATGTGGGAATCTCTTGTGAATGACAGCCGTGCCTGTTTCCATAGTAGTGTATCCATAGCAGTGACCAGAGGAGAAATTACCCCTGGGACAGAGCCGTCTCATCCATTGGGGCTGGTGGCGCGGCGCGCCAGGGCGCAATGGCCTGGAGGGCGCCTCCGTCCTCCAGCCCCGCTGGCAGCGCCTGCCGGCAGCACCCTCTGACTCCCGGCAAGGGAGCTGGCCGGCCACGCCACGCCCTCTGGCTGCCCAGCAGAGCACAGGAGCACAGCTCTGCGCGCCCTTCCAGCGCTTCCGGGACGGGAGGCGAGGGCGGCCGGCTCGCGCTCCCGCGCACAGCCGGGTGGCGCGGCGCAGCTCGCGCTCCGCGCGCAGCCGGCCACCCACCCGATGGAGCACAAGCTGCCCGGCTGCGCCGCGCCATCCGGATGCGCGCGGGAGCGGGAGCCGGCCGCCCTCGCCTCCCGTCCCGGAAGCGCTGGAAGGGCGCGCAGAGCCCCGCGCCGCTCCAGCGCCACGCCCCTCATCCCCCACTTGCCCACCCCCCTCCCAAGGGGCGGCAAGCGCGGGAGGGAGGCGGCGGAGAGGCGGCATGGTGGGGGCGCCGGAGGGATAGCCGCGCCAGGGCGGCAGATCCCCTTAAGACGGCTCTGCCCTGGGAGGAGCGCAAAGAGACGAAATGCCATGGTGCATCTGCAGCAGCACAATTGGGCACCTTCATCTGCCCCAGCTGCAACTACACAGCACTCCCACATTGGTCTCTACAGCCACAGCAGTTTGACCTCACCCCCCAAGGCACACTCCTCCATTGTCTCCAGAGACAGACAGATGCCAGTGGTTCATTAGTGGGCTTATCGTGTGTTTGCAGTATAGTGCTTAATGGAATCTGCCCCTGAGGTCTTTAAATCTTGGTTGTCCAAATCCATAATTATAAAAGTAGATTAAATAGTGCATCAAACTATTCATACTATGCATTTCTAGACTTGCTTCTTAACTAAGCTTGAAGGGCAGCATTACAACTGCAACCGTTTATTTCCTTCTTTGATTATTTACAGGACTATGCTAAAAAATACTTAGGAAAAACATTTTGAGAAGAAACAATAAATGAACTTGGACTTGATTGGTTTAGAAAAGGTTAACAATAAACTCAGTCTTATGCATGTTTACTTAGAAGTGCTCCCACTGAATTCAATGAAACTTGTTCCCATGCTTGCGAGCATAGGTTTGCAGCCTAAATCAATTAGGCAAAGCTGATGTGCCGCCAGCATGTGTTAATTAGAGGAAATTTTGTTTTTAAAATATTTCAAACTATACTCAAAAGAGTATGGCAGGAAGGAAACAAAATTAATTCTGTTGATTTGGGGTGGATGTTTTAGGAAGGTTAAGCTCTTTCCAATGTGTACTTTAAAAGAAGGATAAAAGTCCATTTCGTAATCTTTTTAGGCCAGAAAGCAAGAGGCTATCCTGAGGAAATGAAATCCTGCAAGCTTTTTGTTGTTGTTGTTTTTTTCAAGATGCCCTAACAATAATGCAGTTGGGTGAAAAGATCAGGAACACTTTATACACATTGTGCTAATTACTGCAAGTACTTAAAGTTGTAATTAGCTTATTATACTGCAGAGAACCTAACATGGCATGTCTTTCAAAAGAATTTCTCTCCAGATCATTAGTGGGAAAGCTCACATCTGCTTCAAATAAAATCAACCAATTAGCACAGGCAACTTCACATAGTTTGCAATCAGAGAATTATATTGTGCCAAGTGCTAATTTCAATGTGAATACTATCTCCTTCTTATATCCCACGCTTATCTGCCAGCACAGCTGGTGTTTAACACTACTGACTTCAGTCAAGTCTCCAAAAACTTATGTTAATTTGAAAGAACCTAATCAGAGTGTGCAACACAGAGTGAGGTTGATCTCTGCTTAATTAAAAGTGACCTTGTCATTTCACTGCCTATAAAACACCATTTATAGTTCAGTTACCATAAATATTCAGGTTTGTGTGTGAGAGCTGGAAGACAGGCTTTAAACTATTTTCAGGTAGCAAAGTTGGAATGTGACATGCTGATAAGTTGCGATTCAGTTTGGGATGCCATTAGGGTTTGGAGCCATAGTGCCTGGAGAATGTAGCTTGCTTTACTTAAGATTCAGATTCCATTTTCATTCCCAAATGGGTGCCCTTCCCATCTTTGTGGACATTTTCAGAGAGGTGGAAGGCAGAGATTTAAAAAAATCACTCCCAGTTCTTTCTTTCCTAGATTCCTTCCTTCTCATCCACAAAATCCCACAAAACAGGGCAAATCTAGTAGTTATCCTTTCCATTTGATGTCATTTTCTTTGCCTGCATCTGAACATGGGACAAGAGCAAATAGCAGCAGCTAAGATATAGACTGCTAATATCATAATGTCGTTATACAAATCAATGGCCCCATGAGGAAAGGTTACAACATTGGGGCTTTTTTGTTTAGCGAAAGCACAAGTAACAGGTGACATTACAGAAGTGTGTCAAATTATGCAATGTGTGGAGAAAGTGGATAGAGATGCATTTTATTATCTCTCTCATAGTAGAATTGGCAGACCTCTGATGAAGCTGAATGTTGGAAGATTCAGGACAGACAAAGGTTATTATTCACATGGTATGTATTTAAACTACGGAATATGGTCCCATAGGAGACAGTGATGGCCAGCAACTTGGATAGCTTGAAAAGCACATTAGACAAATTAATGGAAAATAAGAATGCAGGTGCCTAATAGCAACGATGCTTCCATACAACTTCCACTGTCAAAGGCAGTGTGGCTCTGAATAACAGTTGCTGGGCATCACAAGAAGTGTTTCACTTAGGTCCTGCTTACAGGCTTGTGTTGGGCATTTGGCTGGCCACTGTGATAACAGAATGCCATGGTCTCCAATTCCCATGAAAAATAGAAAATAATCTGAAGTCCTGGAAAACTAAGTGGGTAAAAAGTGTAGTCTGAAACCACTTAATACATGACACTTTGCTCAGGCTTAGCAGGTCAGTGCCTGGACTGAAGACTGTGTGGGATCCCACCCATGCTGCCTTGAGTTTTATAGTGGGATAAATATAAACACACTGCATATATATATATATATATATATATATATATATATATATATATATATATCCTGTGGTCCAGAGACAAATATAGCAGTTAAACTAACAAAAACGTGTTGATTACAGGTGTTCAGACTATCCACGTGAAAAGTGGCATCATACATTTCAGTAAGGGCATGGGAAATCAGAGGATTGTGACTGTCTACAATACAGGGCAGGTGCCATGATCTAAGAAGCAGGATAACCAAAGAAGATTTGTTGCCTGCAGTGTAGAGCAAGAGGAATACATCTCAGCAATATGACACAAAGAGCTGATGGTCAAGGATGTGGATTTAAGCAGCTCAGTGCTACAAAGGATTTGAGTCATTTGTGCTCTGTTAAGCATAATCCATTCTTAAGAAAATCAGCCCTAAAGCTGAGGCACCAATACTTTGGCCACCTCATGAGAAGACTCCCTGGAAAAGACCCTGATGTTGGGAAAGATTGAGAGCACAAGGAGAAGGGGAAAGACAGAGGGTGAGATGGTTGGACAGTGTTCTCGAAGCTACCAACATGAGTCTGACCAAACTGCGGGAAGCAGTGGAAGACGAGTGCCTGGTGTGCTCTGGTCCATGGGGTCACGAAGAGTCGGACATGACTAAATGACTAAACAACAATAAAGCATCGTATGTTCTGGGGGGAAAATAGCACTACTTGGTTCAATACTTTGTGGTTCATACTTTTTCTGCTTTGGATATCACATTAAACAAAGGATATTGGAAAAGGCTACATAAATGATAACTTGGTAATAGAAGTGTCCATGGTAAGTCAAGGCAATGATAAACAGAAAGTGTTGACTACCGGTATGTTTATCACAGATTAAAAAAATTGAAAAATAACATGGGGCAACTTACTTCTCATAATATATAATAACGTACTCCTCCACCCGTTTTCTGGTCAACTTCTTGTTATTAGTCCCTGGACAGAGGTCACAGTCTTCAGTTAGTCATGCCAAAGACCAACCAAACCAATGCAATAGGCCAGTGTTTCCCAAACTTGGGTTTTCAGCTGTTTTTGGACTACAGTTCCCATCATCCCTGACCACTGATCCTGCTAGCTAGGGCTGATGGGAGTTGTAGTCCAAAAACAGCTAGAGACCCAAGTCTGGGAAACCCTGCAATAGGCCATACATACATACATGGCAGTAAGCCCCACTGAAGTCAATGGCACTTACTTATGAGTGGCCATGCATAGGGTTGTGCTGTAAATTGCCATTCATTCAAGCCTCATTAATTTCACTGTAGCATACTGGCAACTTTTGGTGGATTGTACCAAAACTATTCTTTCAGTAACAAGCATAACATTCTAAGGCTTCCTCCTCCTTTCCTGATTTATCCCCAAAAAGACATTTACTTTGTCCTATATAGCTTTTATGTGCAAAACTGCACAGAGTTAAGTGGTTAAAATATCACACACCTTAAAATGTGAACAGAACAGAGCTCTCCATAGAACAAGCAGGAAATTACATAAGCATTAACCTTTCTTAAATAAAAACGACATTTTAGTTGGATACAAAGCAACACTGGGGGATTTAATTACATATAAAAAAGAGTTAAATAATTCAAGGTTTTTCATAGCTGGAGCTAACAAGCATTTATTATTTATTATTCCTTAGGCAAAAACAACAAAAACATGGTGATTTTTGTCTTATGTGTTAAAAAATACGAAGTCCTAATCTTGCTGCCACTGGTTGCAAATTCACTTTTTGAAGATTGACAAAGACTGTACAAGGCCAACAAATCTTCCAAGTTTACAATTTGCATCTTCAAAATAACTCCCACCTCATCTGGGACTCAGGTGGCGGAACTCAAACCAGAATAATTTCTGCCTATGGAAGTCCCAAGAAAAGAACATGGTGAGGTGGGACAGGGCAAGATGGACTTATTTGAAACCCTTTTCTGCTGAGTGACATGACTAGCAACACAACAGAAATTGGCTGGTAAAAGGAGTGGAATAGTGTAAATTAAACCAGCATAAAATTATGCCACCATAAATTACACTAGCTTCAAAAGATAGGATTGGTCAGTAAATGTCAGTATCAAACCTCAGATGGCTGCACATAAGCCAAAGAAAGGAATCTGGTTCAAGCAGAAGCAAGAATAGAGAGCAAGGATGAAATAAAGTTCATGTGAGACACATGATGGATGGCATTCTTGTGATGTAAAGACAATGCAGGAGAGTAGAGTCAAAATGGGATTTTGCTGCCTAATGTATTAGTATTTGGGATGGAGGTGAAGAATGCATTGATTCTTACATACTACTGGGCTCTCCTCAATGACTTAACAGCATGATGTCTGACACCTACTGGTTAATAGACATACTTTCAATATGATCAATACAGGCTCATCACACAGCTGGCAGTACTGAGGATCTTTTTCATGGTTCAGCATGCAGCATTTATATTCTTTCTTGGTTGCCTAATTCTTACCTTGTGGGTTTTGATGACATTGCAATAACTGTGGGGATTTTTAAAGAGATGTTGAATAATAATGGATAGCAATAAAGATCCTGGACAATCCAACATGTTCCGTAAGTTTGAATTCATATTCAAACTTCAAGTACATTATCCTATCACCCGGTGAATAAAGATAGCGATAACTAGGATAAACAAAATAAATATGAGAATTTCAAGAGAATATAGCACACACCAGTTTGAAATCAGAGAGATGTTAATGCAGCAGTACTTATTTGGTGAAATAATATCCAACAATATTTCCCTGCTGTATTTTGTTGTATTTTTCATAGCAAACAACAAAAATAAAAACTTCACAAAAATGAATAGCCACATAAAGGAATCCATATCTCTTCTTGTGTCAGGCTGGGCAGGTGTATGCATGTGGATGTATCTAGCCTCTGTCATTCTCCCGATATCACTTTGCTAGCTGGGACATCTTAGTTCTATGTGGCAAATGTGTGGGTGGACAAAAGTGTCACCAGCAGGATCCCCACTAGCAGCAGCTGACAGAATCAGCTCCACTGCTGTCATGTGGTAGCACCAGGCCCAGTATGTGTGCAGCAATCTGCCTGCCCCTCCACCTTTCCCGCCAGTCACTACATGCAGTAGGGCTGCACATGTGGCAGTGGCCCTACCACTCCATAAATCCCCACTGGATAGGGGGGGTGGACAGGAGATGAGGTTCCACTGCTCCCTAGTTGGTTTCATTTTTAAAATAAGAACTGAAACTAAGTAACCTCCTTCCTTTCATAAAGCACTGAAAAGCGTTACCCAACTAGAATAACTGCAACACAATATTGACATGCCCTATTTTAAATATTTTTCTTCTCATTAGTGGAAGGTACAATTAAATCTGTCTCAAGGCACCTATCAGACAGGGCATCACCTAAAGGGTACTTAGCATTTTACACACTCTTGATGTAACTAAGCTGAAAAGTGCTCGCTATGTCATTATATATATATATATATATATATATATATATATATATATATATATAACACACACACACACGTGCCAAACTAGAGACTCTGAGTGGCTCCAGGGGACCAAGGCACTGTTGTCCCTCAATCTTTTTCTTTTTTGAAAGGGCCGGGGTGCCCATTGTTAGAGCTGGGCACAGAGCAACATCTGGATGTTGTGTTGGGTCTCCTTAATGTGCTTCAGAAGGTGGTGCCTCTGGGTGGATCTGTCAACTTCAGTTTCTCATTTTTCAGCCCTGCCCTGCCTCTCTCAACCTGGCTTGGGGCGGGGCCTGGTAGGCTCCATAAAGGACTAGGACTGCTGCTGCGGCTCGACAGAGAGGGCTCCTTTTTAAATATTGTTTTATTTTTTATCTATGTCATTTTAAATTGTTATTGATATTAATGTTGTATTTTTAGTTTTAGATTTTATGATTTATGTGGAAATTGTTTTCTGTTTGGCTGTGTACCTTTTGACATGTTTTTATTGTTTATGACTTCCATTATGTTTGTAATTATGTAAATCTTGTCATGTTATAAGCCGGCTTGAGCATTGTTTTAACTATGGAAAGGCGGCATACGAATAAAATGATGGTGGTGGTGGTGAAACTCAGTTCACTCCATTTCCACACCATTTTGTGACTCATTTCTCCTAATATGTGTGCACACTTCTCTAATATATATACCATATATTTGTGTGTGTGGTTGTTTGGTTGTTGTTAGCTTTTTAGAATGTACCACAAAATTTAGAGAAGAGTGAATGTTGAAGAGTAGCTGTGTTTTGATTTGCATATAGGTTCAAGGAATGCAGATACAGTGTGAACCAAATTTCTCCACTATCCCTTCTTCCAACACATAGATATTAATATCATTTGTAGTCATGTGAATGTGCCTGAAAACTCTGAGCCAGTGTGGACTAGTGGTTAAAACTTTGGACTAGGACTTGGGAGACCATGATTCAAATCCCAACTCAGCCATGACTTTGGGTCAGCCACTGTTCCAGCCTAACCTACCTCACAGGGTTGTTGTCAGGATAAAATGAGAGGAAGAGAACTGAGTTTAGAGTGGGGTGCAGTTGTTTGTACCACCTATTGCTATGCCAAACTTGTAGTAGATAAAAATGTCACAGAAGACAAAGGGCTACTTGCAAAAGCTTTCGTTCTCTTTTTCAGAAACAAATAATAGTAATAAATATGAGGTTCATATTCCTGACATTAATACTAGCAGGTGTTTAAATCCTTGTTTGTTTAAAATCTACATACTATTCCCCCATTTTACTCTTCTCTAAATTGCATTCATAGTGATAGGAGCTATGTGCTTAAAACTGAAGGTCCACATATCTTACAAGGATTTTATGCTGTGCATAAAATGATGAAGACAAGAGAACATGTTTGATATATGTACATTTTGTACAAATAAATTCCATTCTTACATCCTTGACAATGCTGGACTTCACTTCATGTTTTCTAGGTATGCTTTTGTGTTGGAGAATACTTCTTCAAATACTTTATTAAGTCTCTGATTAGATGGTTTATTTGTTGGTACTTTGCTGTTGTGCTGGTTATCTCTATTGGTATCTTCTTGCCTGACAATTAGGATTTTTAATTATTTAAACTGAACACAATGGTAAAAAGAACTAAGCACTACTCAAAAACAACCTTCTTTTCAAGATGGAATCTGAGCTTTGCTCTCTGCAGGAAGACTGCAGCTCTTACATTCTGCCAACAACTCTTCCACACAATGGACAACCTCAATTAAAAAAACTCAAAAGATTTCAAAGGCAAGAAGACTGTCTAAATATTTCCCCAAAACATTGCCAGTAAGCATTTTACAGGAAACTTAATTAAATTTCCCTAAACAGCACAGGGTTTAATTTTCCAGCTACATGATTACAGTACAGTATGATACATTACTGTAGCATCTAGCAGTCAGCTCCTGTCAGCATTATGTGACTTAGAATATGATGAGCTCTCATAGATAACGAGAATTTACAGATGCTATTGATTGGACTTTATTAACCTAATTACTCTTAATAGATGTAAACACAGTGCTAGTAGTGGAGATGTATACTACTTTTTTCACCATTAGGGGCTTGCTTGTGAAACTTTGCATTCTGGGTCCAGTTCGCACTTTCCTGCTCTGCCTCATCAAATCCTGTGTCCTGGTTTGAACATAATGCTAAACTATGGTTTGTTTAACAAACCATGTGGGAACCATAGATTGTTTGACCAAACAAACAAACCATGGCCTGTTTTTTCAAAATTTTGATTGTTTTCCAGTGACTGCTGCCTCCTGCCTTTGTAGCTTGATGAGCATCTAGAGTGGGGTTTGCAAATAAACCATGGTTAAGGAACCATAGCAGGGTTTACACATAACACCAAGTCATAGTTAAAACAAACCAGGGCTTCAACCATGGTTTGTTGGCAATCAGATCAGCGAGGGTTAATGGGAGTTGGAGTCAAGCAACACCTGGGAGGGCTTGCAGGTTTCCAATCCCTGTTTTAAATAAAGAAATAAAATGTGTGCTACTTTGAGAGTAACTGAGGATGCAAACTTAGTCTTTCCAACCAATGCCTGAAGTTGGTATTGCTTGTGATGACAAAGCAACAATATTCTGATGAGCTGCCCAAACTGTTCTGAATCTGAACTTCTTTGATTGTTTCCCCATCCCCCTTACACCCTCCAATGAAACAAAACATTGCCAAGAAGAGTAATTTCACACTTGGCAAAACTTGGCATTTGGCAGCAATTCGTATAGCCCTGCAGAAAAACAGAAAGTGACTCATCAGCTATCCTTAAGCTCTACACCAGTTCTCTTCTCTCTTGGCAATGCACACATTTTATGATTTTCTTGTAATTTGAATACATTTTATCACTTACGAAATGCTAAACTGAGCTTAAAAGGAAGTGATCTCCTCTGCATTTAACATTCAGAGTGCAATCAGCTTTACAGCAGGTCAACTACTTCCACTAAAAGCAGTATGTTCAGATGATAAAGTGAGGAAGGCAAGACTGGAGCTCTTGTGGAGCAGTGGCATGCTTTACTAGCTCTCTCTGCCCATGACTTCCAAGTCATGAGGTTGTGCCACAGCTGATCAGCATGATCAGTTGCTGGAGGCAGATATAAAGAATGCTCTGAAATTCCATTGAGTTTAACATGGATATAGAATTTCCAGTTAGCGAATGGCAATTTATGGGCAAGATTATGCAAGGGAGGGACCAGGCAAAAGGACCGCAACAAAGGAGGTAGAGAGGTGATAGAAGAGAGACCCAATAAGGAAAGAAAGTTCAGAAGGAAGAACACATGGGAAGTAGGGCCTTTCTGCTATTGTGAAGAGTAGCAATGCCATTATTTCGTTATTATATTTGCAGACCACCTTTTACACAAAATGGCGTGCAGGGTGGCTAACAGAATACAGAGTAAAACACAAAACAATCAAAACAAAAACAGATAGTTAAAAGACTCATCAATATATAATCAATAAACACAACATCCAATTGAGCAAATTATGGCATTTACAGTGGCCATAGCAAATCAGCTTACAAGGTGTTATATTTTTGTCATATATTATTATTCTACAGTACTATAGTTTTCCTTTATGCTATAAGATTTGGCCACAACTTTGCAGGAAACCGGCATATCCTTAAACTGATTATGATGGTATTTCATATTAGGAAAGGGAAGTTTGCATTGTGAATCTAATTTGAGTGTTTATGTAACACCTGAGTGTGGTGCATTGGTTAGAGTGTTAACTTATACCTGGGAGGCCAGAGTTCAATTCCACTCAGCCATGAAGCTCTCTGGATGACCTCAGATCAGTCACTCACTCTCAGTCTAACCTACCTCACAGAGTCTTTGTGAGAATAAAATCAGGAGTTAAAGCACACCACCTTCAACTCCTTGGAGGAATGATGAGATATAGGTGTAAAAATAATAATTAAAAAATCAATGTGTGGATATGTAGAGTACAACGTGCCACTAATTTGGAAACTGAAAACACTGTAGGAAGCAGCAAAGTAAACTTTCTCACACTGTGCAATGAAAGACAACTCATTTTAATTCAGAAAGGGCCCTTTCCAGTAATGAAAGCAAGACTGTTCTCAGTGCCCTCTAAATCCTTGATTTCTGCTGCCATTTTCCACTCGAGCTATTGGAGCTAGAGGAAGGAATATTTCTAACAGATTTGAAATGCTGTCTTGATGAACTGTTTTCGTGTGTTTGTGTGTGTGTGTGTGAAACAAAGTGCTGCATGGATGCATTATGTTCTCATGGTCAGGCTCATTTAAAGGAACATTCATACCAAGCACTGCTGCAGCTCTTTAAATGGCTTCTTTATAATTTTTTCTTCTTGTTATTGTGCCTCTGCAGGGACTATATTGAGAGAAATCAGAGGATGAACAGAATACTGCACCTGTTTCAGAGCCTTTGTCTGGGCCTGTATAGTTGTATTAATATGAACAGTATTTCACCAAATCCCATTCGTCATTATTTCAGGCCATTACCTCAGTGGGTTATCGCACAATACCAAGGACAAGTTGGGTTGACTATTGCCTGAGTGAAGTGGAGAATAAAAGAACATGTTCTGCAGGTAGAAAGAAACCTGTTACAGCTGAAAAGGAAGAAAATTGCCACACCGTGCATATGCTCATCTAAACAGATACAGTCATTGCTGTGTAATAAGCTCACCAGTCTTCTATTTAGTTCATTGTTCGTCTTCTTTTTTTAGTGAAGTACCATAATAGGTACACTATTACTAAATTCTGTTGACCCTTTTTCATTACAGATGTCTTCAAAATAGAAGGAAATCACAATGGAAAGAGTCTGTGGGTCCTCCATTCCACAGGATTTGACTTCTATTTAAAAAAAAAAACACCTCCAAATATTATGGTCACCTACAGCCAGCTACTGCATATCAAATACCCTGGGCTCTAATGGAAACCACTAAAGACAATCCTGTCTCTTGCCTTAAGACTGTCTTAGATGACAGAGGAGTTTGAAACTAACATTTGAGGCCCTTATTTTCAAGAGCAGTCATGTTGAACGAATAGGGCAAGTACTACTTCTTTTAAAACAGGAGTCTGCTTTGGAAGAATGGAGCTTGTAGCAGGAGCCATTTTGTCCTGAATCTCAAATGAAGAATTAAGGCCTACAGCAGAATTGTTGCTGGACTACAATTCCCATCACCCCAGAACATTGGCCAGGCTGGCTAGGGCAGGTAGACGTTGGAGTCCAACAACATCCAAGGACTACAGGTTCCTCATTCTCGATTTACATTATCTGTAGTAGAAGTTCTAAAGTTAGAACCATCTTTGGAGGTGTGACTCAATCATTCCGTTTGTACAGTGTGAACAGACAACTGCACAGGTTCCTTAAGTGAAGACTGCAGCCAATGAACTCCTCACTTGGTCTTGCCACTGCTGCGCTACTTGGGGCCAAGACATCATTTGGCTTAGCATTATGTCTGAACATGGGCTTGTGGTTTGTCTTTCTCCAGACAAAGCACTAGCTGTAACCAAAGTTGGTTCTTGGTATGCCACTCATGATCTGTCTGGGGGAGAGCAACCACAAGTCCAAGTTTGAATATAATGCTAAGCCAAATGATGTCTTATCCCAGGTAGTGTAGCAGCAGGAGGAGTACAGTGATCGCTAGCTTCATTCCATGAACCTGCATGTTTGCTTGCTTACATGCGAACCAGCTCAATATGACAGAAATATCAAACTTATCCTTCCTTTTTGAACCTGAAAACTAGTTTTATCAGATGATAAAATCATTTGAAGAATGTAACATAAATGATTCTATCTATACAGTATGTGATATATTTGCATCTTTTGCCGAACAGAGACAGAGAGAGAGAGAGAGAGAGAGAATATGTGCACAAGAATAAAGTATTGCTGCACAGGTTGAGGCAAGCGTGTTCGGGAACACGGGATCCACTAATTCTCTTGTACTTGATTTTGTTTTTCAGCATCTGATGCTGTCAACAACCCAGCTGTGTGAAAAAAATCAAGGACAGATGGAGTGGGAAAGTATCGTATTTGAATTCATATTTTTAAAAATGGTTTAAACTTAGGGTCTAGGGACTTCCGGTTGAGCGTGGAGCCGCCATCAGTCGCAGGTTTCGCTCGGCTGAGCAAACCTGAGTGCGGCAGGGACGGGGTGTCTTCTACAGCGCAGAAGACCCCCAAGGAACCCCAAATCGAGAGTTTTGGGGGCATGGTCGTCCGGCGGGTGCTAGAAGGGTGCTCCTCCCTCCCCGGTAAGGCTCTGTTTTGAGCCCCCGAGAGCGAGGGAGTGGAGCCCCGGCACATCGGACATACCGCTTTCCCTGCCTGCACGAAGCTGCGATACTGAGAGGCTACAGCGTTTCAATTCTTCCAAGTAAACAAAAAATGGACAAATAAACAAATCTGAAGAGAAAACTAAGTAATTTGATTTGATTTGGCTTCGGAGGGGATTCTAAAAACGGAAGTCAATCCCTCTCTGCTGAGACTAAGAGACAGTGCGACTTTGTAGCTGAAGCTATTTTCAATGCAATTGAAACAAAGAAACTTTTGTATGGGTGTTTTTAGCTTTAAAAGTGGATTGGATCTATTTTCCTCTTTCCCGGAGGTCCAGATGGAGTGGATACTATAAATTTTAGCAATAATTAAAAACAAAAATGGCGTACTTATGCAGTAAGGCTCTACGTAGCAAGAAATAAATTGTTGTGACTAGCAACTTGAAGCTCGACCTTGAGATGACAAAGGGAAAACTGTCCTCGCGGTTTGTAAAGCAAGCTTTGGAACTTTTGCAGCAAGTAGCCGTGGGAATCAACAGCATTGCACAATTGGCACATAAAGAATTGGAGATTGAGACTGAGAACAATTTGGAGGACTTTACATTGGAACAGAAGGAAAAGGAAGAAGGGAACAGTGACAATGCTGAAAAAGAGGAGCTGGAACAGGATACACCAATTGGAGCTTTTACGCAAGAAGAATCTGACAGTGTTAAAGACTGGTTCCTGTTGCCACTGGATTGTGAAAAGACTACAGGCCTGCGATTAGTTGGACAGTTACAGGATTTTCTTTTTTATGTCTCATGGGCCGGGTTCTTTGAAAGGGAGGGTATAGGGTAAAATATTAGAATTTTAAAACGAAATGGTATTTCATTATGGTTATGACAATTGGATATGGATACTGCGATAACGGACAATGCTTTGAAAGATAAACTCTGGGACCATAAGGGAGGGAGGTGCATGAACAATATGAAAAATTTTGGTTTAAGATAATGAGAAATTACAGAAGTATTTTGAGGCGGAAGTAGAGAAATGTTTAATAGGTAAAATGATGAGATGGATTTTAAATTAGAGTTTAAAGGCAGGGGCATTTCTAGCCCCTTGGCTGCCAGGGGCGGCAAGCCAAGAGGCACCCCTGGGGGCGGGGCATTGCGGCATGTGCATGCGTCATGACATCATGACGCACGTGCACAGCGCGATGCCACGCCCCTGGGGATGCCCCTGCAGAGGGGGAAAAGGAAAGCAAAGCGGGCGCTTGAACGCGCCCACTTTGCTTCCTTTTCTCTCCCTTTTGGCGCCGAAAGGGGCGGCCGAAAGGGGGGGGGGAGAAGCAAACAGGCGCATTTAAGCGGCCGAAAGGGGGGGAGCGCCCGTTTGCTCCCCCCCTTTCCCTTTTGGACGCTTCTTTCGGCACCGAAAGAAGCGACCGAAAGGGGAGAAAAGCGCCCGTTTGCTTTCCCCCCTTTTCACTTTCGGACGAAAGGGAAAAGGGGGGGAAGCAAACTGGCGCTTTTCTCCCCTTTCGGACGCTTCTTTCAATGCTTTGCTTCTCCCCCCCCCCCTTTCGGCCGCCCCTTTCGGCGCTGGCTGGGCTGCGGAGCTGAAAGGGGCGGCCGAAAGGGGGGGGAGAGGCAAACAGGCGTGTTTAAGCGACCAAAAGGGGAGAAAAGTGCCCGTTTGCTTCCCCCCCCTTTTCATTTTTGGACGCTTCTTCCGGTGCTGGCTGGGCTGCGGCTATGCAGCCCAGCCAGCATTGAAAGAAGCGTCCGAAAGGGGAGAAAAGCGCCAGTTTGCTTCCCCCCCTTCCCTTTCGTCGTCTTATTAGTTCAGTCCTATTTAATTTATACTAATTTTATCTCAGCTGTACATTTTGACTTTGCAAAAGCAGTGGGGCCATCCTAATTAGTGCTGTTAATATTTGTATCTGCACAGTATACCTACATAGTTAAAATTTATTCAACAGTGGTTACTTAAAATGAAATGTGGGTTTAAAAAAAACAAACCAAAGCTTAGTTTTAGATCATACACAAATCAAGGATAGTGTTCTAGCTGACTGAAAGTACTTACAGGATAAAGGCAGCCATGGTATTAATTGGGGATAGGGGCAGAAAAGTTGACATGTTTACCCATTACACTTGTAGTGGCAACAGCAAAAGAACAGAACTACCTGCATGCAGAAAACATTTTCCTGCCTTGTCTAGTACCCTAACACATTTTACTCCTGAACTTTCTCTCACTGTTGAGGCCAGAGGAATGCTTCCTGATCAACTTGCAAATGTCGTATTGTCAGCCTCTACTCTGTTCTCTCATGCATCATTTTATGTAGTAACTCTGCTGGATTTTATTGGTTTTGTGGACCTCACTGCTAAACTTTCATGTTTGCTCTTTTGTTTCATCTTACTAATTGGTTGCATGTCAGCTTTAAGAGTTTTCTACTGAAACAACCAAGGAAACAGATCAGCAAAAAATAAACCACTTTGGTAGGGTACCTTACTGAGGTCAAAGTCGTTATTAAGGGAGTTATCACTTTACATAAGATGGTCAGCTTCATAATTGGTAGTCTGTGTCTTAAGAGTGCATATGATTTATTTTTTAATCTGGATGAGAGAATTAGCACACTGGACCAATCTAGGTCTTACCCCAATTGTGTGGTTACAACTATATCTAATTATTTTTAAATAAATAATACTAGGCAGGGGGGCAAATTTCATTGAGACCATGATGCATTAGAAGCACTTCCCTCTGCAGCGGTGATCTCAATGAACATTATTCCCCATGCAACCATTAGCCTTTGAGATAATGCTCTTATCCTCACTGCCTCAAAAGGAGTTGGGTGGCTGGTGTGGGAATAGTTGCACCTTCCTTTCCCACTCACTGTTCCCAATTAAATATTCCCCCATCCCACCCTGAACCAAGTATTAAAGATTATTGTTATTTCAAACCACGCAATAAGAGAAGATGGAGAAAGTTTGTTTTCTCCTGCTCTCGAGGGTAGGACGCTAACCAATGGGTTTGGGAGATTCTGATGAAACACCAGGAAGACCTTTCTGACAGTAAGAGCTGTTCAACAGTGGAACGGTCTCCCTTGGAAGCTTGTAGACTTTCTTTCATTGGAGGTTTTAAAGCTGAAGTTGAATGGCCATCTGTCATGGATGCTTTAGCTGAGATTCCTGCATTGCAGGGGGTTGGACTAGATGACCCTCAGTGGTCCCTTCCAACTCTACAATTCTATGAAAATTCTAATTGAACCCACAGAAATACAGCAAAGTGCTACAGCAGGTCTATTTGCAGACTGATGTGACTAATGACTAAAAGCCATATGGTGTTCTCTGTTCAGCATTTTAAAATATCAAAGTGCATGGCAGATCACAACTGGATGGAATCAGAGAGAGAAACTTATTGCTTGCAATTAGAAAATCTAAACAGCACATCTGATCAAGTAGACCACAACCTGCAATGCTTACTAATGCCTTAAAATATTTATCAGTAGGTTTCCATTTGCTTATAGGGACAAGGCTAACCTTCAAACACATAGGCAAGAATCAGAGAGTTGTTGCTGTAATGAAGTAGCTGAACTTCTATCTGATTAGGGGCTGTAACAGCATGACATACCTATATACCCCCTTCCAATTATTAAATCCTATCTGAAGTCGTAGTCCTGACAGGAAGTAATAAAGCTCAAGGGGACAGCTGAGAAAGCGAATGATATGCCTAACAGTGAACTGACTAGCAGTTGAATAGATAGATGAATTAGCAAAGGAAAAACTCCTAAAATAAAGTATCTTACCCCCACCACCCCTTGAAATAATATCTGGAGTCAGGGTTGCTGATTTAAATAAAATATTGGAGGGCCCAGGTAAGCCCCACCCCACATAATCAGAAGACAGAGCGCGTGCACACCATTTGAATGGCAATGCCCATCAACTTTTGGGGGCTCTGAGGGGACCTTGGCTCCTATGGTCGCTCCCAATATATGTTGGCAGTACTGAAATACATGGACTCAGTATGTGCCAGCTTCTTATGCTTCCGTTTCAGCAGTGGCATAATATGATGAAGATATCCTGCCCCAGTCAAGTCTTCATATTTTGCTGTAGCTGAAGCTTCCAGGTCAACTTAAGGGCTGTCCTAGATTACATGTGCCCTATTTAAATATATGGCAAACAAAATTGTTGATGAACTTTGCAATCTAGCAAGTTTTATTCTTCTGAAAACAAGCAATAATGATAATATTTTAATTATTTTCCTATGAAAGGCAGCTCATTAAAATGCAATGGCTCCGTCAAAAGCTCATTAACAAATTTAATTTTATACTGACCAGTGTAAGTGGAACTACTCACCTATGTAAATCTGAATGTATATAGTCAGTTTGCTGGATTGAGGCCAACAATGGCATAATTTGTGAGCTTTCAAATTGAAAGCATTCATTTACCAAGCCTATAATTAAGAAAAACTTCAGTCCAACCCATATTATAACTATAATAGATTTCACACTTCATAGAAAGACAAGGAAGTGTAGCTGCATATTGCAGAGAATTAAGATTTGTTTTGTGTAGTGTGCATTTTAAAATTAGAATAATATCTTTTCAAGTTTGTTTGTTCGGGGGGGGGGGGAGAAGAATATGTGACGGTTCCGATATGCACAAACTGCTTAAAGGGCCCAGTCCAAATATTGCCCACCCAACTCAGCTCCCAACCCTGAAAATCAAGCAGCAATTGTGCTAATTGAGTTATTTGGAAGTGAGAAAAGATGAAGGACTAAACCCTGAGTAAACACAGTGTTCCTCTTTGAACAACAAGTCTGAGCTATGATCACTTAAAAACAAGGCTATGCACATCTATCCATAGCTGGATGATGAACTGGGTGCTCAAACACAGTGTTCCTTCATGCATATTCCCCCTACCTAGCATAGCAGCTGGGGCTGTGCATATGCAAAATTGGCTGTAATGATGCTAAACTGTTTGAGCTTCAGCACATGTGCATACAGTACTAGCTGAACTGGGCCAACAATCTGGAACCCAAGAATGCCAGAAGTTTGCTACATTGTTAGCAAAAAGTCAGCCTTGGATTGAATACCTGGCATGGCATCCCTCTATACTCACTGGTGATGTTTGAAGTTGACAAATATAGCTATAGTTGACTGGGGGCAGGGAGAGGGGAGAGAGCTTTTGCATCTTTCTGTATTTCTCTGCAGCACAACCACTTTCTCGTCCTCAGAGCTGTGAGGATCCAGTTGGAACATGCTGCTGGGGATTCAAAGTGCAGTGGTTTCCAGGGGGCCAGTTACAATTCCATTATTATTATTAAAATCTGGTAGGACTGCCAGGGGTATGATACCTAACTGACCATCTTTGCAGCTATCTTAGCACTTTTCAAATGACAGCTGCACATACAGCAAATGCCCCTTTCCTCTGACTTACACCCATTCGTTGTGCCATCAGAACAGTGTCTACACACTGTAAATGCAATTGAGGAGAAATGCAAAAAGCAAGATCCATGGGTGGGCATACAACACCTGTGTCCTATGCACTTACAGCTTGTACACTTGTAAGCATTGTTCAGATGGTAGAGTGAGTGCATGATCCCAATTCATCCCCGTGCATATTCACGGTTCGTGCATGGCTTTGGCTACCCCCTGTGAACATATACAACACTCTTATCTATATAACCTCATTCAAACAAGCCATACTTTATCCTACCCACTCTAAATTGTTTTCCATAAGTCAATGCCACATGCCTGCTCTGTGTTAATACAAGTTGTCCCTGCTGTGCCTTTCTATGCTGGGTTCTGTCTATGAAACCAATGTCGTCATACACATGCCCACCCAAATCAGCTCCCCTAGATCAGCTTCCATAATGGAAAAGCAATTGGGGGGAAATGCACATTATCCCCCTCACTCCAATAATGGAAATGGAGCAATTCAGCAAAGATGCTTGTAATGCCGATGACACTTATGCCTTTCAGTTTTACTGTACAAATAGAAGGTGGGGGTAGAGGGCTTCAGCATAGTAATGCAGTTACAGACACAACACAGAACTGGATCTGCACCAAATATGATGGATGCAGGAGAACCACATAGCCAAAACTCCATGTACCCATTTCAGTAATTACCTGAGTAAGAGTACAACAATCCCTATTGTGAACAGATGTCACATGCTCTGAGCTGGACCCAGTTTGAAGCAGCAAACACTCACTCACCTGCTGACTGATGGAAATGACAGACTCCAGGGAACAAGCTGTAAAATCAGTTATTCACATCTACTCCACTTCTGCCACCTACACATCCAGCAGAAGCACTGTGCAAACTGAGAATGTTCCAGCTTGGTTTTAAGGTGTTGCCCACACACAGGTTAAGGCTGCAATTCTGTGCACACTTATGGGGATGTCTCACTGAAGTCTGTGGGGTTTCCATCAAAGATAAACATGCTTGGCTTCATGATGCATGGCTATTTCTGTGATGAGGGATTTTAAAAAGTGAACGAATGTAAAATTTGACTTCATAGAAAAAACTATGGTCCAATAAGCATGGAAAGAGAGCAGAGAGCAATGAAGCTCATCTTCAGCATAATAAGCTATTTCCAAATATTAATGCTATTCTAGGCTGCATCAACAGAACTATAGTTTCCCGATCAAAGGAAGTAATAATATTGCTCTATTCTGCCTTGGCCAGGCCACACCTGGAATACTGTGTCTTGTTTTGGGTGCCACAATTTAATAAGGATATTGATAAGCTGATGTGCAAAGGAGGGTGACCAAGATAAAGGGTCTGGAAGCCAAGCCGTATGAGGAATGGCTGAGGGAGTTGGGTATGTTTAGCATGGAAAAGAGGAGACTGATAGGAGATACAATAGTCATCTTCAAATTTCTAAAGGGCTGTCACACGGAAGATGGAACGAGCTTGTTTTCTCCTCCTCTGGAGGGTAGGACCCAAATCAGTGGATTCAAGTTATAAGAAAGGAGATTCCAACTAAACATCTTGAATAACTTTCTGATGGTAAGAGCTGTTCAACAGTGGAATGGACCCCCTCAGGTGGTGGTGGACTCTTCTTCTTTGGAGCTTTTAAAGCAGATGTTGGGTGGCCATCTGTATGTATGCTTTAGTCGAGATTACTACACTTCAGGGAGTTGAACCAGATGACCCTTGTGTCCCTTCCAACTCTACAATTATAGGATTCTATAAACCAGGCAAAATAATTTGCACCTTTCCTGGGTCTGGGCAGTGCCCAGTTGGGTTATGATCTAGAAACCACATATACACTGCCTAGGGTTCCATGATGGAAGAAAAGCAGGATGCAAAAGTAAGTAAATACATAAAAATACTTGTGTCCCAAGATACTGTGGCCTGCCAGGTGCTACCTTATTTTTGCAGTTCCAGGAAGGCAGCACAAACCATCAGTGGGGTTGTCATACATGGCTGACAGACTTGCCTTGGCTTGCTGTGTTATGCCATCTACTCCTAACACTCTGGTGATGGGTGTTCACACAGACTACAAGGAAAACTTGTAGAGGTAGAGATCCCTTAACCTCCCTTGATAATTACCATATATACTTGAGTATAAGCCTAGTTTTTCAGCACATTTTTTTTGCTGAAAAAGCTGCCCTCGGCTTATACTCGAGTGAGGCAGGCGGTGGGGGCGGCGAGAAAGAAGCCCTTTCTCTCCGCTCGTGCCGCCACCCGCTCTCCCCAGTCAACCATTCCTTAAGAAGTGTACAAGAATGGCGGTTCTTTACTGTCCCCAGGCAGCTTGTTCCATTCCTGAACTGCTCGCATAAATGCAAACTTGGCAAAGGAAGAAGAGGAAGGAGCAGCCCAAAGGGCTGCTTTCGGGCTGCTCGTTCCTCCTCCTCCTCCACAGCAGCAAAGGTGAACCGGCTTATACTAGAGTCAATAAGCTTTCCCAGGTTTTTGTAGGAAAATTAGGTGCCTCGGTTTATATTTGAGTCGGCTTATACTCGGGTATATACGGTATTACATTCCAGTGGTTAGCTGAAATCTGCCTTATCAGCTAGAATCAAGTGAATCCTTCTCTATGTATAATCTTCGTAAATTAAAATTTCTATACCAGAACTTGATTTCTAAGATGGTGGATTAAGAATTTACAAATGAGGCCGGTAATATTTTAAATACACACATGTGTATGTATCCAGGTCTTGCTTATACAGTGGTACCTCAGGTTAAGTACTTAATTCGTTCTGGAGGTCCGTTCTTAACCTGAAGCATACTTAACCTGAAGCACCACTTTAGCTAATGGAACCTCCTGCTGCCGCTGCGCCGCCAGAGCACGATTTCTGTTCCTAAGCGGAGTTCTTAACGTGAAGCGTACTTAACCTGAAGCGTACTTAACCCAAGGTACCACTGTATTCTTTAAAAAAAAAAACCTTAGTACATATTTTTCCCCAGTCCCAATAAGACTGCCATCGGGGTTATGCAACCTGTTTCTGATGAGTGGTCACACAGACTGTAATGAAAAGCACATATGCTGCAAAAGGTACAGCCCATTCACACTTTTTAATCTAAACACTATTACCACAGACATGCAATAGGTCACAACTGAGTTCAATAATGTTTGAGGTAGTGTGGCCCTGTACACCTGTTGCTGGGAATCACAAGTAGGGAAAATGCTGTTGTGCTTCTATCCTGTTTGTGGGCTTCCTTCCCATAGGCATCAGTGGTTGGCCACTGAGAACAGGATGCTATACTAGGTGGGCCATTGGCCTGACTCAGCATTATGTACAAACTAAGGTGGGTCACACTGTCAGCACCAAGATTTATTTATTTTTACTAGAAGGAAGAAGGAAATAGACATAATGTAAAAAAAAAAAAATTAAGTGTATTCTGTATTAGAGGCTGGGGACCTTGGCAAGATAATGCCAAAGGCTACTGCTCTAAGCAATCTCTGATACATGCATTCCTGAGATCCAGTGGAAATGCATTCACAATGACCCAGCATCCTGCTATGGATTATATCTATTAAGTTGCTACATTCCCACGTGCAGCAAAAGGATGTTGTGCCCATGGATGTTGCAAAGTAGGTCACTCAGAGGCAAATGGGAGGGTTTCAGCTGGCATCCTAAAATGGACCGCATGGGATTTATGACTGACTTTACTTGGATATTTTTCCACAATCTACCCAGAGAAATGCTTCATCCTCTGTATGTAATCGAGAATCCTTTTATCTTTGCACATCTCTCAAGCTGCAAAGGGAATAAAAGCAAGTCAGCAGCACAGTGACAATTCAAAGTTGAGCTAGGCCAAGCACAGCCTAAAGCAACTTAACCTCCACTGCGCACCTGACTGTATGAAGCAGAGTCATCAAAGCAGCACTAATATGGCCACCCAGCTTAAATCATAAGTCATGCTGCTCCTTTCATTGGAATGTACGAAGCACTGGGAGTACACAAGGACGTGCTGTTCTGAACTAAAATAAAGAAAACTCAGCAGTGGCGACGTCTATTAATCTTTTTTCAGCAATGCTATGGGTAATTCAACCCCCTTCCCCAAGAAAAAATGATAGGCAAGTAACTATCCCTGCCTTATAAAGCAGAAGTTTTAACTTTTCTTGCCTGCCGCAAATACTTTGAGTCTCTGCACTATTGTTTTATTCAGGCCCCTAGTTAAAGTATTTAGCAGGAGCAAAATAACAGCTATGAGAGTTCATGCAGGATACAGTAAAAAATCCAGTTCTGGATCCATTGCCTTTTAAAATAATGATAATCATATTTCAATACTATGCTCACCTACCTAGGAGTAACCTTCATTGAAAACGGTAAGACTTATTCTGAATACACAAGTATAGGATTGCACAGTTATGTTGCAATGCTATCTCCACTTACCCGAGACTAAATCCTATGGAACTCAATGGATTTAATTATTAATAGATACGTATAGGATTGCTCTGTTAATATACTACCCCTACCAATACCAGTCTACATCTCACATACTCCAAGTATAGGCTATTCAACATGTACTTCCATTAAGCCAAACTTCGTTGCACATGTATTTTCAAAATGGGTAATAGCACGGGATCCCCCTGCTTCCCTGCACCTTGAATGTGTCTGCTCTCCGACGCTACCCACAAATAGGGTTAGACAAATCTGTCAATTTTGTTTTTCACATTTTCTTCTTTTTCAGTCTAAAATTTGGTTCTCCATATTTCCACATCAGTTTGCAATCTTAAAATGAAACAAAAAAGTCCTCATGAAAATTTAACATTTTAGAGCAATTTTCTCCAATAAGTACAGGCAAACATTTTAAGAGGGGTAGAGATTGCATGGACTACATGCTTTGGATTTGTGGGCCACAATTAAGTATTGTGTCCAGTATGTGGGCATGGTAACTTTAAGCTCTGGACTTATCTAGGAAGAAAGTGAAGAAGGCCATTCGCTAGATATTATTCCAAATCTGAAAATGTTCAGCTGCAGAGAACAGTCATTTTGCTCTTTTTAAAAAAAATCTCACCACACCAGGAGCTTTACAGCCATGTCATCTACCATGTCTTCATAATCCTTTACCATAACCTAATTACCAAGAAGCTTTTAGGAAAAACTTGCTGCTCTTGCTGAATTGGGTCAAAAGCTCATCTATCCAACCATCTATCTTCCACAGTGAGCAGACAGCTGCCTCTGAGGAGAAGATTAAATGTGCACTTAATATATAGGACACAACTACACATTTCGTTTCTCCTAAACTAATTACATGGGGGACCCCAATTCTCATTAGAAAGGCAGCATGTTGGGAAAGGAGGCATAGCTCTTCACTCCCCAACTGTGAATGGAACAAAGTTCTGCCTCTTCCCTGGTATGGCTTCTTCAGGATACTTCACTGTGTTGTGGACAAATTTTCCCTATCGGAATTTTGTCACAGTTCATGGTAGGTACTGAAACAAGCAAGATGGTTGGCATTCCAGAGCCTGAGGGTATAGCCCACTGGAGACCTGGACTTTTGCCTACAAGTCCAGCTGTAATGGGCAGTGTTGTGTGGTCGTAAGGTGGAGAAAGGTAATCCCACTTATCTATAATACTCTAAATGCTTTTGGGAATGTGTATATATTACTTTCAATGTATTGTTTTTGTTTGTTTGTTTGTTTGTTTGCTAAATTTGTATACCACCCTTCATCCGTAGATCTCAGAGCATTTCACAACAAAATTACAATATTACAAAAACACAAAATACAAAATAAAAATAAGAATAAAAATAAAGCAATAATTCTCCCCCCCCCCAACACATTTAAAAGGCTATATGAAAGATGAGGAGCCCTGTGTGGGAGGCAGGGCAGAAAGGATCTCCCAGGGTGGGAGGCTGGAGAAAGAAACACAAGCTCCCAAGTGAGAACTGGGAGAGTCTACCTTTCTGTGTATGGATATAGGGATATGATATAATTGTGATAGAGGACTTTTGTAAGCATTTCTTTTTTTTCTTTCTTGCTTTTCTATTTTGGTACTTCTTTGTTCTTTTCCCTTAGATTAGTTTGGATTTTATTGTATTCCAAGTTGAACATTATCAATAAAAATATTTATAGAGCAGGGTAGGTATAATATGTTTATCAGCAAAAGACCTGGTTGAAGGGGAACACTTTCACCTGGCGCCTAAAGGCATATAATGAAGACGCCAGCTGAACCTCCCTGGGTAGGGCATTCCACAAATGGGAAGCCGTTCTCATGTTGCCACCCTCTCGTGGAGGAGGCACACGAAGAAGGGCCACAGATGATGATCTCAGGAATACTATGCTTGATCACTGTTGACATTAGCTGATACTAATTTAACTAACTGAACACTGATAGCCAGTTTCCCATAGATAGAAATAAGGAAGTGACACCATTCACTTCTATCAGTGAACAAAACTAATTTGAGCTATAGGAATATTTGAAATGTGCAGCAATACCCATTAGACATCACAAGTGTTAAAATGAGTTTCAGCTACCTGTCTAATCCACTACTGTACATAGATTAACAGGAGTGTCATCTTCCCTCCTCGTGCAGCCAAATTTCCTGTTCCAGCTGTGACAATGTCCCCCAAAGTTTCCAGACTGAACTGGCAGCTGTGCTTTACAGTTATGTGATATTTGTTATAATAATCTACCATTCCTTTGGCTGTGCATTTGAGAAAAATACTGGGCAGCCAGCAGGATAATCTTAGGAAGTTAATTAACTCTCCCTTGTATACTTTGGCAATGAAAATTGGACTGAACACTGTACCATAAACACTAAATGCTACAATATGCAGTGTGGAGTTTTGACTCTAAGACATACCTTTCAGGACCTGCTGCTTTTGCCATGAGTATCAGCATAGCACCCTACTCTCTTTGAGCTTTCATCTCCATGGAATGAAAATAATCCAGGTCACTTAAGTCTGGAGTCATGGACATACTTCCTTGGGACTAAGCCCCATAGATTTGCAGGTAACCGCTAAGTAAAGAGTGGTATGCAAGTATCTACTTCATTGAAAAAAAGAAACCTTTCAAATTGCTTTCACTGACCTTCAAATCTAGGCCTGAATGGTGGAAGCATCCTTGTCTCCCCTTTATGCAACCATGAGAGCTGACCTGGCTGTGGTTACTTATAGCTTGGCTAGCCATGCCAGGATGCAGAGACCAGCACTATCTTTCCCAATGTCCTGAACCCCAGCGTACCTGGTGACCAGTCCCACTGGCGTATTCAGTCCCAAGGGCTAGCAAGTAGTTCAGCAGTCCAACACATCAGGAAACGCAGTCCAGGTTAAATAAAGCAAGCCAAGTCCAAAATCCAACAGTCAGGAAATGCAGTCAAGGTTCAATCCAGCAAGCAAAGTCCCAAAAAAGTCAGGCCAGGTTCCCACCACTGCAGCCAATCCAGGGTCAGGGAACCTGGAGTTCAGTCCCCCAAAAGCAGTGTCCCATGCAGCTCCTAGGACACTCAAGCATGGCCCATGACCATGAGAAGCTGAACAGACACAGCACCTCAGCTCTGCTTCCCTTTTATACCTTGAGTCTGATTACAACATCTGGGCTTGATGAGACATGTGACCCTCACCTGAGCCTAGTCCAGCTGAGGAATCACACACCTCCTCCCACAGCTAATTGGCCCCACCTGGCCAACTAATGAACTGGGCTGTTTGCCCTTGCCTGCCTAAGCCTCCTAGAGTGTACCTCCCATTGCTCCTTACACCTCAGAGCCCACCGTGTTCATGGAAACTGGTTCCGGTGATGGGACCTATTCCTCTGCTTCCTGTGCACTGACTTGCATCCCCTCACCATCCTCTGTCACCCCATGGGTACTTTCTTTCCCCCTAACATCATCTTCTCCATCCTTAGCTTGTCTCAGTGTGTACCAGTTGTGGCTACACCCCTTGCCAGGATCCTCTTCCTCCTTCCTGTTGTCCTGCCAGTTCATGACACCCAATGGCATGCAATAAAAAGAGTATTGTTTATTATATTGTTTATTATTTTGTTATCCACAAAACAAAATGATGCAATTGCTAGTTACATTTTACAACTTTTTCTCTTTCAACTATAACATCACTAAAAAGTAAAAAGTTCCACTAGAGAAAGTTCAAGGGACACTATGGAAACTTGCTCGTTTCTGAACGCTGTCCCCTGCGAAGTGAATATTCTTACAGCCCTTGAGCATAACTCCCCAGTTTCTTAACTGTCTTCCCTGTGACTCTCAAATCCAAAACTATGCCTCACACCCTAGGCGGCAATCAACCACCACAGGTGGCTTATGCCTTAAGAGGAAAGGAGGGGAATGCACATTCCAGTAGCCCCAAATGCAGCTTTTAAAATTAAAGAACACAACCCTAATTGCAAATTAAAAGGAACACAGAAGTGTTCTGGCAATTGTTTACAAAATACAATTACTTCACTCCCTCCAACAGCTAGGCTTTCTTTGAGAGAATCAGCTGGGACCTCCATGCATACCACAGCCTTTGAATGCACTTCAACAGCTGAAGGCCAAAAAGCAACTGTTTTCTATCAAAAGAAAGTGATGCAAGAGATAGGCATCCTTACCATGAGAGAGACCCTTAGATCATCAACCACCCCCTGGTACCCACCAAGGATAACAACAACAGGCTAAAAGAAAATAGACTGCAAACGCAGTGGAATTTAGTTTTGCAGAGTGTAGTGACAAGAGCTTTGGTAAAATTTCAAACAGAGAGCTGTATTGCTATGTCTTTCCACTGAGCCCCATTTATAGTTATTGCTTTCTTACTGCTGGAAGCTGGCCTCTATAGGCATCTGTAGAATTCAGCCAATATAGGGAAGTGGCCTGTTGTTTCTTCTTTCTTCCAGCTATATTATTGATATTTTTAAGAGTAATTGAACTTCGCAGTGCTAACTTATTTTCTCCTTGAACTACTATCCCCTGTTGATATGTGTGTTTGCAGGGCATATACTAAAGCAACTGCAAATCCGGCACCTAAACGGCACTTGTATTATTATATTTTTAATCAGCCTTTGCAGAAAAAAGAAAAGCATCCTGAACTCTTAAAAGAGTCGGAGGAGCGGGTCTTGTCAGAAGCATGCTGTTATTTCAAAAGATAAATTATAAAAATTAAACCAACAGCCTGGCTTTACTGCAGAATCACTGACACAATCCAGTTAAAGTATAATACTCTTAAGAACCATATATTCAATAACCAAGATTTAAAAACAAGTTTCTTTCTCTCATTGCAATCAGGATTGGTATCAGAGGGCCATTCATATCCTTTTTGGAAGCAAAACCTAGTTCCACCCCATCCAATCTATCCCATCCAGCAATTACCCTTCTTTGTGCCAGAGATCTAGAAAGAAGCAAGCAATTGCTACACTGCAGGGGATTGGACTAAATGACCCTTGGGGTCCCTTCCAACTCTACAATTCTATGATTCTGTGAAAAAGGCAAACAGAATAGAGAGCATAATCTGTAATGAACTGAACAAGATAGTCGTGAGCTAACAGGAATTCTAAAAATATGTAATGAAACATACAAACTTGACTCCCATGCTTAATGTGAATTTACTCTCATCTTCTTTCAACTTTTAGACTAGATTTTCTACTTCTGCAAAATGGGCAGAACGCTAGTTCTGGGTCTACTCTATAACTTAGATGGATATCTCCCATGGATTTGGAGAACATATTAGTTACATGGCCCAAATTTAAGACGTTACTGTTATTAGTATATAAAGCCCTAAGCTAGTGATGGGGGAGAAATTCAGTCCACACAGAATTTAAAGGTGAATCTAATTCACACCTCCCAAAACAATATGCGAACTGAAAAGTAGCCCTCCAAAATTCACATAGTTCCCAAGCCAAGTAATGAGCACAAAAATGCATATACCAGGGTAAAGTGTGCATAGCTATGCATACAGTGTTTTTTTTCCTTTAAAAATGTTTAAAGGTACTCTCATTTTGACTCAAGAAAATCAGAATTTTATAGTTCAAATTGGGAAAAATAAATACAGTAAATAGACAAAAGTACAAAGATTCACAAAATGTTATGAGGTATGCGTACCCCTGCATCCCCCCAGAAAAAAGCACTGGATGCATATATTAGTGAAGCTAATGCTCACATGTATTAGATAAAGAGAAATGGTATTGTTCTGCAAAGTACTATGCTAAACTGCAATACGCATCCATGTGTGCTATATAAAGAGGGATAATAACACCTATCAAAAGCTTTATCAGCTCTCATAGGTTGTTCTTCCCAAACTCTGTGAGGCAGAGGAAGTAAACTGCCAACCATGAAGCATTCTGAGAACCTGCTCATCTCTAGCCATAGGCTTCGAAGTCAGGCCCACAATCATCTCTCCCTCGCTAGGGCTGATATCTCATGGCTGTACATTTCTCGTTGCATGAGAAATTCAGCTCTGTAACTTCCTAATTCACATGTCCAAAAATAATATGCAGACTAAAACACAGCTATCCCTTGAAAGTCACATTTCTCTGAATTTTGCAATGCAGTGCTCCAGCCAGGTAATGTGCAAATATATATGGAAAGTGTGCATAAAAATGCTTACATTTTTGAAAATAACATTAGAAAATGCATTGGAACTGGGAGGGATTGCTTTACAAAAGTGTGTCTGTTAGGCCAAATTGCATACAAAATTGTGTATATTGGGAGAAGTTTGCACTAAAATGCTGATAAATTTTCATGAAGACATTTTTTTAAAATGCAGAATGATGTGGAAATGTGGAGAAGTGAATTTAAGGCTGGAAAAATGAGAAGGAAAGAGTCTGGCTTTTATAGCTAAGTCTTCATGGATTAAAAACAGAGTTGGAAGAAATGTGTTTTGGCAAACAGAGGACATGAGTAGAATACAGGTTAAGCAAGCGAGAACAGCAGTTAGATGCATCAAGAGCCTGCTGAATGTGGTGAAGAAGATGCCTGGCATTCAATACAATGACAATCACACTCACAAGCTTCGAAACTATAAGAATCTTTATACAGTCAAATGCAATTGGGCTATGTGAAAGTTGAAAGGTGATGAAAAAGACCTCTGCCTGACTTCCTAGAGCCAGTGTCCATCTGAGGTCCTGCTAGTCAGAGTCAATAGACAATTCCTGGACTACCTGTAGATAAACAGTCTGAACCAGATTAAGGCAATTTCCTGTATTTCTGTTAATACAAACCCACTAGGTGTCATGTAAAGGTCTTCTTCTTCTTCTTCGGCAATCATTTGTAGCCGAATAAGATTGTCTTCCATAAACACTGTTTTAACAATGAGTCCGTAAGTGACTGTGGAGGCTAATTCTGGATCCACACTTCCTTCCACAGTGAGGACATTGGTTTCTGGGTGGGAGTTGATCATGGTGTGGATTTGCCAAGCGTGCCTTCCTCTTAGCACGTTTCTCCCTTGCATCCTGAGTTCGAGTGTCTTCGAAGTCCATGACACCTTTGGTAAAGGCTGTTCTCCAACTGGAGCGCTCGCAGGCCAGTGTTTCCCAGTTGTCAGTGTTTATACTACATTTTTTAATATTTGCTTTGAGACAGTCTTTTAAACCTCTTTTGTTGACCACCAGCATTACGCTTTCCATCTTTAAGTTCGGAATAGAGTAGTTGCTTTGGAAGACGATCACCAGGTATCCGCACAACATGACCAGTCCAAAGAAGTTGATGTTGAAGAATCATTGCTTCAACACTGGTGATCTTTGCTTCTTCCAGTACACTGATATTAGTTCACCTGTCTTCCCAAGTGATGTGTAAAACTTTTCGGAGACACTGTTGATGGAATCTTTCGAGGAGTTGGAGATGGCGTTTATAAGTGGTCCATGTTTCACAAGCATACAGTAAGGTTGGTAGTACAATAGCTTTGTAAACTAGCATTTTGGTTTCCCTGCAAATGTGCCGGTCCTCAAACACTCTGTGCTTCAATCAGGAGAAAGCCACACTCGCAGAGCTCAGACGATGCTGGATTTCGGCATCAATTTTGGCCCTTGTGGAAAGATAACTGTCTAGGTAGGAGAAGTGATCGACATTTTCCAACATTACACCATTGAGTTGGATTTGTGGTGCTGCAGAGGGGTTATTTTGTACTTGTTGGTGCAGCACTTTGGTTTTTTGGATGTTGAGTGATAGGCCAAGCTTTTCATAAGTTTCTGCAAAGATATTTAGGATGGTTTGGAGGTCATCCTCTGAGTGTGCACACACTACGTTGTCACCAGCATACATTCCATCTATGACGGAAGTTACGGTAACCTTACTCTTTGCTTTCAGCCTGCTCAGATTGAAGAGCTTTCCATCTGTTCGATATATGATTTCTACTCTGGTGGGGAGTTTCCCTTCAACAAAGTGTAGGATCATGGCAGTAAAGCCCCCATCTCTTCCCCTACTACCACACTAGGACCAACAGATTTCCAAATTCCTGCTGTAGTTTTGGCAACAAGCACAACCATCAATGCTATTCTTCCTGTTGCAATATGGAAGCAGAAGCAGGATCTACTGCTAGACATAGCACATAGGATCAGTTCATTAGTTCAGAATGCAGGGTAACTATATTAGTGCATGGGGAAACATGTTTTTGAAAGTGTCTAATGGTGCTACACTAAAGCCTGGGGGCTGAAATTAAATCTCAAGTGCACTTTTCATTGCAGATTTTACACAGATAGATCTACAATTTAGTATTTCCTTTGTGTCCTAGCCAATCTTAATGTGTTGGGGTAAGATTTTTTCAGCAGAAGCTCAACAAGCAGTGCAGATTTAAGTGCCCAGGCAGAGTGTTGTGTTTGAAAACCGAAAAGAGGATGAGACAAAAAACAACAAAACAACAACAACCCCATGCTAATAAATCTATTGATTTTTGCCTCTGGAGTGCTTTTCTCTCTCAGTGTTAATTTATTGGAATAATTAAAAAAAGTCCCATACAATTTTTAAACAAAAACTGAACTCAGAAATAAGACTTCTCCTGATTTCATCCTTGGTTTGGGTATTAGAACTTTTTACTTTCCCAGGATACATGAGGATATATAGCTTGGAGCCAAGGGAAAATTCACGTTACAAAAACCTTTTGGGATTAACGTGCAGCATTTCATGTTCACTCAAGTTCCAAAATGACATCTGATAAGGGCCACACCCTTAACAGACACAGTATCTGGCTGTCAGTGGCAGAGGGGTGACCAAAGTCTCAGGTTTGTGTGTTCACCTGAATAGACACATGGAGTCTATGCTAGTGTAGGTATCATGCAACTGAAGCTTACATTCCACGTTACAAATGCCCAACTGACCCTATAATCCCTTTGTTAAATATTTTTAGGTCTCAGGAAGTCATATATCATTTACTTCAGTATGTCTAGGCCAGCTTGAAAGGTTTGTAGTTCATGCTAATTTACTTCAGCATTACTAGATGGGGCCTCCCAGTGCCAGTATACTGCCTTAATTGGTTTGTAAATCATACTGTAAAAATTAACCAAGCCGTTGCATCAGGCTGATATACTAGCTGCACTGATTTACTTGAGAAAACACATGAATTATTGTCATGTCTGGTTTATATGTCTGGTACAGCTTTTAAAATGAGGACTGAAGCTTTGAGACAGCTCCGTGTCCAAGAGACACAACAGCCAGAATAAATGACTTGCTGCCACCTATTGACCATCTACCCTGCAATATAAGATGCTCCTTCAGAAATGACTGTGTGCAATTAATAAAGCTACAATAATTGAGCAAATGTGGAAGCTAAGAATTACACAATATAAAACAATATCTATCTGTTTAAATTTAAGGGTCTGCTACCAGGAAATGTTCTCATATTTCTCATATATTAGTCACCAAGGAATTTTGGCTGGGGTCATTTCTTGCAAACGTTGTGTATTTAAGCTGCAACGTGTCTGCCTCATTTGGGGATGGATTGTGAGATGTGATGCAGTCTAGTCTCAAGGACATAACATGGTTTCTACCTGAGCCTGACAAATGATTTTTTTAATAGATTTTTTTCCCCGCCACTACTGCCAAATCCCAGGCCTTTCTGTAAAATAAAACAAAATAAGCTTGCAGCAAATCTCCCTGACAAAAATTATGGCCATGTCTCCAAATGAACCATTTTTAGGGTGGTTGTTTGCCAAGACTTTAAAATAGCAAATCACTTCTAACAAAATTGTCTCCCTGAAGTAATGGGCTTTAGCCTGATTTCTGATAGGGCACTTGTTCCTCTAAATGACACCGACAGCCTGATACTCATTTATTTTGAAAATTTTCCATTAGACAAACAACCACTGCACTAAGAAATGACCCCCTCTTTTGTGTCATCAAGTGCAGCTGTTTACACATCATTTGTAGTCAGGAGATAGCAATGTCTCCATTGAAAGTGACAACTTGAGGTGAAATACTTAAGAATTAGACAATAATCTGTGTCTTCTAGGCCTCTACTTCCCACAATCTTAATTTTAAAACTTACTTCTGTTTTGCACAGTGAATCCTATTGTTTGGATCAAGGTGGCTAACGTGCAGCCTTCCATATGTTGCTGAACTAGAACTCCCATCAGCCCCAGCCAGCATGGTCAACGATCTGGGATGGTATAGGGCTTATAGTATAGGGCTTCACCCAGTCATTGAGTAGTAGGTAGGACAGGAAACTCTCTCACTAACGGGGTATCAATATTTTGAAGCTACTTTGCCACAGTTGAAATTTCAGGTGCATACCCACCCTGTTTACAAGAAAATTCTGAAACTGCGATGTTGTTACCAGGGTTATGATTAATCAGGGATCTCTTATCTGTGGAGGGAGCCATGCAAAGTACACTTGTGGGGGTCCCTTCAACACTGATCATGCATCCTCTGGGGTGGCCAATGTCCACCGTGGCAGCCAGGGAGAGAGGCTAATAAGCATGTCCCCTTTATGCATTCATTGCTGAACACCTGAAGTTGACAACTCAGAATTGTTCACATGATTTTTAAAGGTCACTCTTGGGTAAACTATTGGGTCTCTTCCTTCTTAGTAGAGGATGGAAGTGAGCATTCAGTGTTTAAATTTTTGTATCATTGACTGGGAGCGGCCACCGAGACCACATAACCCCTGCATTGGCTCCCAGTACGTTTCCGAGCACAATTCAAAGTGTTGGTGCTGACCTTTAAAGGCCTAAACAGCCTCAGTCCAGTATACCTGAAGGAGCATCTCCACCCCCATCATCCAACCTGGACACTGAGGTCCAGCACCGAGGACCTTCCGGCAGTTCCCTCACTGAGAGAAGCGAAGTTACAAGGAACCAGGCAGAGGGCCTTCTTGGTAGTAGCGCCCACCCTATGGAATGCCCTCTCACCAGATGTCAAAGGAAAAAACAACTATATGACTTTTAGAAGACATCTGAAGGCAACCCTGTTTAGGAAAGTTTTTAATATTTGATGAATTATTGTATTTTAATCTTTTGTTGGAAGCCACAAAACCCAGGCAGATGGATGGGGTATAAATAAATAAATAAATAAATATCATCATCATCATCGGTTTTTATACTTGTAAGCCATTGAGAAGCCTAATTTTGCATTAAGTGGTATATGTTGGTGGTGGTGGTATCCGTCTGTCTCAAGAGACAATGGAGTGTGCCTCTGAGAATGAAGTCAAACTGTGTTAGTAGCCAGCCAGCGGCAGAGCATATGCCCATGCTGCTCAGGACGGGCGCGCTTCCGAGGGGTGTGGGGCATGGAGGGTGCCCTCCCAGGCACAGGGTAGCCGCTTGGGTCCATGGAGTGGCACACATGCCCTGCAGCTGTGGGCGGAGTGAGCCGCCAATGGCGGACATTCAGCGCACCTCCCACCCGCAACTCCCAAGCCTCCCCCGAGGTATCAAAACAAAGGGGGAAGGGGGGAATGCTGCCAGCAAAGCATTGCAGCTCCCCCTTCGCCCAACAGCTCGAGATAGGCTTGGGAGTCGTGGGTGGACGGCACCCCAAATGTCACCCCCCTCAGTGAAGACACCCAGGGCAGTCCACCCTCACCGCATCCCCCTTCCTCCTCCCCAGTTAGTAGCACCAAAGTGACTGTGACTTTCCTGGGGCACAAGCCGGGCATGGTGTATGGAGGTCCCTGCTCTGGGCCTCAATGATGTGGTCCAAAGGATAGCAGAGCAATACATTTGGCACCAGCTTGGCTGCAGGAGTTGCCGGAAGGAGACGTACAATACTACATCCAACTTTCTTAGGGACTCCACTCTGGATTTGTGTAGGGTTTACTCCTTAGCTTTTTCTTCTCCCCAAAATACCCCACGAGGTATCAGGTACAGATTTTTCCTCAGGGTTTATTCATGAAGTCTTTATCTTGTCAAGCCTTATTGACAGTTTGACCACTTTTGATCTCATTGGCTCAATCCGCCAGAGCCTGTCTTTGCATGTAGGAGAAAGTCCTTGCCTCAACCCCTTGGTGAGGCTACCCTCACCTGGTTTAGCCGACCAGTTGAAACTGTTTCCTGGGGAAAGCTTCTAGGAACCACAAGTAACAGCTAAGTGCTGGGTGGAACCAAAGGTGGACAAACTAACCAGAAGGAACAAAACAAAACAAAATCAAAATTTCCTTCCAGTAGCACCTTAGAGACCAACTAAGTTTGTTCTTGGTATGAGCTTTCGTGTGCATGCACACTTCTTCAGATACACGAAAGCTCATACCAAGAACAAACTTAGTTGGTCTCTAAGGTGCTACTGGAAGGAATTTTTGATTTTATTTTGTTTTGACTATGGCAGACCAACACGGCTACCTACCTGTAACCAGAAGGAGTATGACATGTCCCCCCACCAGAGGTAGTACCCCTCCCCTAACACCCCATAAACCCCAGTAGGTTTAATCAATAATAACAATAAGTGAGAAAGTTGATATGTGAAAACAGCACACCCTGCTGGTTACATCTCAGGGACCTATCATATTATTTTAAAATGTGGTACCATGGTTGACTTGCTTTAATATTTTAGAGTTAATGGGTAAGAGTCAACTCACATTTCTCTATCTCTGGTGACAGGAAAATAACTTAGAATTGCTTTATTTAAAAAATACTCTAAAAACAGAAATGGAGTGGGGAATGGAGAGAGAGAGAGAGAGAGAGAGAGAGAGAGAGAGAGAGAAGCACCAATGCATGAATCAGAAACATAATTTATAGCAAAGAAAAATGATGCTATTGCAAAAAAATTTGCAAAAAATATATTAAAAAATCACTCACTCCTAATGACTAATACAGGATAAGTGCTATTCAGAGAATAACTACTGCCTTTCTCACAGCATTAGAGCAGTCCCACACTCAGCGACCAAAACCTACATTCTAGTCTAAGTGCTTAAATCATTAAAACCCCATTGTCCCACAAAGCTAAACATGAGATGCTGATTTTAAATAAAGTGACAGCTCATCTGTTTGACAACACTTTATAATATATACCAGGTAACTGTGATGATGAACTCTTTCAGTCATGCTATGCATATAACCGCAGTACATTAACAGCACTAGAGTTCCCATCCGGAAAGCACTTCAGCTATAATCCATTAACACTGTCCAACGCCTGTTGACAAAATAATCAAAACCTTTGAGCTGAAATTTACTACCCTGAACTCTTCAAAGAGGTGCACTGGGTTACTTCTAAGCCAGGGATAGGCAACCTAAGGCCCGTGGGCCAGATGCGTCCCAATCGCCTTCTAAATCCGGCCCGTGGAGAGTCCGGGAATCGGCATGTTTTTACATGAGTAGAATGTGTCTTTTTATTTAAAATGTATCTCTGGGTTATTTGTGGGACCTGCCTGGTGTTTTTACATGAGTAGAATATGTGCTTTTATTTAAAATGCATCTCTGGGTTATTTGTGGGGCATAGGCATAGGAATTTGTTCATTTCCCCCCAAAAAATATAGTCCTGCCCATTACATGGTCTGAGGGACGGTGGACCGGCCCATGGCTGAAAAAGGTTGCTGACTCCTGTTCTAAGCAGTGCTTTCTTTTAAAAAAATGTTTAGGGGTACTCTCATTTTCCTACTCATATTGAAATACTGCCCCTCAATGAGGCCAAACCTAGATTCACAAAATGTTTAGGGGTATGCATCCCCCTGCGTCTCCCCCCCCCCCCAGAAAAAGCACTGCTTCTAAGTACAGTTTAGTTCAATGGGATTAATTTTGGAGATTAAAAAAAACCACCTGCACATAACAAGCAGGAAAGGATCAGAATGCAATTTCTATCCCTGTTTGCAGTCATCTACCAATATTATGTTAACTTTGCTCTGTCCTGAAAATTACATTTCTCAGCCAGGACTTCGTAATTAGATGCTTGTTTATTTATTTTAGTTTTAGATAATTCTGTGTTTGAAGGCTTAGGGAGCATAACTTTTAGAATCGCACCACTAAATGCACCTCTTGCTCAATTTCACCAACAAAGCCTTTGCCTGAATATAGGTTACTTTCAGATTCACAGGCTTAAGCTTTTCAGATCTCTGAGAGAAGAGAATCTAAGGCTCTGGGGCATCTGTCAAAGACCAGCACTATATGTGCCCTTGCTCTTCAGATATTTCCTGCCCTTACTGAGGAACCTTAGCTAAGCTTCCAAGTAACATTGGGTTCCTGCAAACTGAAAGCTAGTGTCATGTAAGGACTGTAGAGTAGGGGTGAGCCCATTTATTTCAATGTGAATCCTGCAATATGCAGGTACTGCATACATGCCTGTTGCTGTAGCAAAATGTCCAGCACAGGTATCATGTAATGATACTTCTGCAGAAACAAGGCTCAATAGTCTTTGAGACTAGAGTATTCGCTGGCTTGAATCCATTGGCCTTTTCTTTTTTTGCAAAGAGCATCAAAATACATTTTTGGGAGATGAAGCAACTGTAATAAATCACTGTCTTGTTCACATATTCCATGCACAACCTTTGAGGTAACCACAATGAGAAAATATAATGTAGTTCTTTGCACCCACCTTATCTTTCAAGCAAAGCAAGTACATGTATGTGGTGTCAGGCTATCAGATATAAAATACCTGTTGAATGTGAAGTTAAATTGGTGGTCCAAAGTTGACATTTGGAATCAAATATTATAGTTGTCCAGGACAAATTTCCATTCCATAGCACATGTATCAAACTGAATGACATCCTGTCTCAACCGAATTCATATTGATAGTGGAATACTGACAGCCAACCATGCAGATACTTTATTGTGTCAGAATTTATTCAGCCCTGTTACCATGCGCTCCAGCTCCCTGTCTCTGTACACATGGCAGAATGCAAAGTCAATAACATTACCCGCATAAGAAATAGCCTGCTACATCCCATCATGTGTTGTCCATTTTAGAACAAGAAAGGTTAAACATTTCAACAGCTCCACTTAAAAACTGGGTAAGTATTTTCACATCATGTTTCCAGATTCTCCATTTTCTGCCAGTTTAGAAGTGTAGTAATAAATTACAGTCTATGGAATGATATCAACCTTTAGGTTGGCTGTGCAAAACACACACACAAACAAAAAGCCAGGAATTGAGGACTAGAGAAGCCAGATCCATAAAGGCTTGGGGGAAGGGGAAGTGTTGTTATAATTTTTGACAACATAATTTAAAGGCTTTTATAGAAAGCAATCTACACCTCCGCCTCTCTCCACTTTACCTACCCTTCTGGTATTGTCTTGGCTGTCAATTATTGAAAGAGAAGCCTATTCTTTAAAAGGGTTTTAAATTATAAGAAATTATTTAGAATATCACCTAAAAGCACTTGAAAGGAATAAAAAGATGACTACCCCCTCACACACAAACTCAGTGATACACACAAAATTGAAAGCATTGCATTTTTATTTGTGTTCTTAGCCCAAGAGGAGGAGGACACCAAAATATGACTGCACGGGATTAGAATATGGCTTATTATATTTCAGTTCCTGACCTGTGGAAAGGATCCTGGACTCTTTCTGTCATGGGTGAAAACGGTCAAACATTCACCATTTCATAACAGCTTATCACGTTGTGAATGTAACCACTTGCAAATCCAAACCTCTTGGCAAGTCGCAATAATAATTTTAGTACTCCATGTGTCCCTGGATTTCCAGTAGGTTGGCAAGGATATGTGTGGTAAAATTTTATTAATCGCTTGGCAAGTTCTTGCAGGTGCCAGCTTACCAAGTCGTTGCATATTGTAACTTAACATCATTTTTGTTCGCACTGCATTGCATTACCGTGTATTCGCCCAATACATTCTAAGAATGAGTGAATACACACAAACATTTATGAAGTCGCAATGTTCATGTAACCATTTACTAAGCTGACTGTTTGCAAGGTGCTTACAGTGTTGCATGTGTACAAATCTGCATCTAGTGTGTGAAATCTTACGGTATAGGAAAGTGGTAAAATTCTTGCTACTTGATAAAACTTTACAGAGACGCTAGAAAGTTGCTGTCATTCAGAATAGACAATGCTTTGCTAGGTGGTCAAAACAAATCCATAGATCTGTATTCAATGAGAAATCTGGAAGAACAGGAAAGTGGTAAAATTCTCCCTACTTGGCAAAACATTACAGAGAGTTGTAATGCTATTCAGAATAGACAACAAAGAGCTAGAGCCATTCAAAAAAGACAATAGTCAGCTAGGTGGTCAAAACAGTTTCCTGTATACAGATTACTATCTCACCAACTGCTTACAGGCAGGCCATGGTAAATTAACACTTCACAGCAAAGTTGAAGATACTTGAGACCAGCGTAGTTGTGCTGCTGTTACAGATATACAAAGAGTATGAAAGGATTGTTGAGAACTTTGTGGTGGTATGCTCTGAAATATTATCAGTTATGTTAGGATTCTTTTAAGCTCTCAACCTGACTGTGGCACTGAGAAATACTGTATTGTAAGTTTTACATTGGTTTTTACTGGAAGAATAAATTACAGACCTGTAGGGAAATGAAGAAAGGAAGCAGTCTTCCAAATATAGCTATGAACACTGGAACACTACCAACTGATGGTAACGGGTCATATTTTTAGCAATGATAGTACTGGAAGTGAAAAAACATGCTTGGTAGATGTTCGTCAAAACTACCCGGCAACTGCTGGATCAAAGTTCAAAAGAAAACCTATTGGCTCATGCTAAAGCACCTGGAATAGAAGCATATTTCTTAATGGAACTGCACTTCTGAAGCTCAACATCAAAAAAACTAAGATCATGGCCACTGGTCCCATCACCTCCTGGCAAATAGAAGGGGAAGTAAAGGAGGCAGTGAGAGATTTCACTTTCTTGGGTTCCATGATCACTGCAGATGGTGACAGCAGTCACGAAATTAGAAGACGCCTGCTTCTTGGGAGAAAAGCAATGACAAACCTAGACAGCATCTTAAAAAGCAAAGACATCACCTTGCCGACAAAGGTCCGTATAGTTAAAGCTATGGTTTTCCCAGTAGTAATGTACGGAAGTGAGAGCTGGACCATCAAGAAGGCTGATCGTCGAAGAATTGATGCTTTTGAATTATGGTGCTGGAGGAGACTCCTGAGAGTCCCATGGACTGCAAGAAGATCAAACCTACCCATTCTCAAAGCAATCAGCCCTGGGTGCTCACTGGAAGGACAGATCCTGAAGTTGAGGCTCCAGTACTTTGGCCACCTCATGAGAAGAGAAGACTCCCTGGAAAAGACCCTGATGTTGGGAAAGATGGAGGGCACAAGGAGGAGGGGACGACAGAGGATGAGATGGCTGGACAGTGTTCTCGAAGCTACTAACATGAGTTTGGCCAAACTGCGAGAGGCAGTGAAGGATAGGCGTGCCTGGCGTGCTCTGGTCCATGGGGTCACGAAGAGTCGGACACGACTGAACGACTGAACAACAACAACAACTGCACTTCTGCACAAAAATATGTACACACACACACACACACACACCCCACACACACACAGCTGTTGTTGGCATCCGTCTGTCCTGAGAGAGGATGGAGGAGTGTGCTTTTTGGAGTTAGGTTCAAATTGTTGGTAGGTTGCAGTGTGTGTGTGTGTGTGTGTGTGTGTGTGTGTTGTGTGTGTATAATGGAGGTTGAGAACCCTACTTTGAAGGAAGCTGTCTTACTGATGTGACTAACCAAGTTCCCTTTAATCCTTAACTCAGGCATCCCCAACTTGTGGCCATCTGCATGCTTTGGCCTACAACTCCCATGATCCCTAGCTAACAAGACCAGTGGTCAGGGATTATGGGAATTGTAGTCCAAAACATCTGGAAGGCCGAAGGTTGGGAATGCCTGCCTTAGCTTATAAATAAATCATAAACATGGAGGCACCACTAAGAGTGCCTCCCCTGATAACTGCAGTGCAGGGGCGTAGCAAGGGGGGCAGGGGGACGGGCCGCCCCGAGTTCCATAATGGAGGGGGTGACAAATTACCAAGGAACAATTTTTTTTGGGGGGGGGGGGAATTGGGGAAAAAATTGAAAATGTTTTTTTTTTTTTTAAATGCCTGCTCCGAAGGTCTTATCTTACCATACTAGGGATTATATAGCTATATATGAAATTTCATGAATATTGGTTAATATCTTGACCCTCCTCCACCAAAATAGCTGTTCACTTGGCTGTTTTCCTATGTCATGAAGGCTGAAATTTCAGTTCAGAGAACACTTACTGTTCCCAACCCTAACCCTGTGGAAAGCCATCTAATTAGACTTCAATTTGATTTTGAGATGTTTTTAGGAGGTAATTTAATTATTGTTTGATTTTATACCAATGTTATGTATCTGATGTTAGCCACCCTGAGCCCGACTTCGGCCAGGGAGGTGGGATATAAACAAAGTTTATTATTATCATTACTTGTTATTATTCCTTTGTAAGAAAATACGAAATAACTTAAAACCATTTTTGCGGGGGGGGGGAGTTAATGGGGGGGTTGACAAGAAATTTTCCGCACCGGGTACCACCTGACCTTCCAATGCCTGGGGGGGGTGACAAAAAATGTTTTGCCCCCGGGGTACCAATTTACCTTGCTACGACCCTGCTGCAGTGATTGGGCTAGAGTTTAAAGGCGGTCATTGAGCCTCCGGCCCCAAGTTGTTTTAGTTGTTTAAGTCTTTGTACGACAAAAGCAAAGCCTTAAATTTGGCCCAGTAGTATATTGGCACCATTATAATAGTGGTGCCTAAATTGCTCTGGAAATGAGTAAGTTTACTGTCAAAGCACTTTGGAAATAAGTCACAGCTGGCTCCCTCAAATCCCTTTCTGAATACTGAGTTAGACCATTGGTCAACCTAGTTCAGTACTCTCTACAATGACTGACAGTGGCTTCCAGGGTTTCAGACAGGGATCTCAGCCAGCCCTGGGAATTCAACCTAGTGTCTTCTACATGCAAAGCAGATGCTCTACCACTGAGCTACAGCCAATCCCCCAGCTGGAAAACACTGAACAGATGCAATAGCGATGATAAAGTCTTCTTTTATTGCCACCACCATCACCACTACAGAATAGGTTATGAGATGGGTTTGGCAGAAAGTTAGCTTTAGAGACGTTAAATACATACATACATAAATATAAATTGGTATCATTAGGATGATAAGAACTTACATGGAAAGATTCTGCCACATGACAAGGTAATGCATTCGATTACCTTTGGGTTCTTTCCTGCCTCAGAGCTCTATGATTCTACATCTAATAACAGTAAAAAGGATTGACATTCCTGTGTATACAGAAAGCGCTACTGTGCATGATGAGAAGACCCATTTGCAGAAATGCAAGATACACCTGCAATTAAAATGATTTTTAAGCAGGTATGTAGGAGTAACAGCAAAAAGACTATAAATTGGAAAATGGAAGTAACTGGAAAATAAATATAAGACGTTAGCACCTAATTGTTTTCCTCTCATCACAATAGCAACCCATCTTTCTAAGTGTATGTCACTGGTGCAGTTAGCTATATTCCTGTTTGTCTATCATTTACCTGTCTTCCACCTGTCTGAAAGTGTCTACCTATTTGGAAAGCAAGTTAAGCTGTTGCTTATTTCTTCAAGGAAGAAAAAAGAAACCAAAGAGGAAAATGATGAGCAGAACTTGGTGTATCATGAACAGCAATCAAGTGGAAGCTACTCCTTGATGTGTGCATGAATCCTGTAAATGAAGTGGCCCTTGAATTAAATTAATTTAAAATCAGGCAAATATTACTTGGCATGTTTGTCAATGTGATGTATAATTATTAATTTGTTCACTGAAGCAACTGTATAAATAAATAGAAAGCAAAATGCCATGATTAAACTAACATTTTAAAAAATCCAGGGTCAAGGAGCTCCACAATACACAGACCTAAATAGCTTTCCTGGGTCCTATTTTTACATCTCCATACGGATCTGCAGGTCTGTAACTGTGAACTAATTGGCACACATTTAGATGCCAACAGGGCTTTTGTATTCTCAGTGCACATTTTGTCTTCTCAGAGTGAGATGTTAGTAATGGAGGTTTTAATATTACCCCTAGGGGAGCACCAGAAAATCTTAACAATTTCCTTCACTAGAGTATTTTCATTAGAGCTAAATGCTGTGCAATTTACATTTGAAATCAGGTGTAGGGGTAAGTATAATGTGACAAGACATGTTGCTGTGTTAGGTCTTTTTTGTGCAAATGTTCTTTATTTACTGCTATATACCTGCAGAAGAAAAGCATAGAACTACTATTATTTTTAATTATGCCTTTTAAGTGCTTCTAATTGGGCCAATATGAAAATAATAGAAATCTGTGACAGTGTTTGTTTGAAGAATATGAGAACATGAACTCAGTATTAATAAATCAAGCATGTAAGCCTTATTGTAAACAATTCAGCAGCTACATCACGACCTGATTACTGCAATGTGTTCTGCGTGGGGCTGACTTTGGAAAGCAACCTGAAACATCAGTTGGTCGAAAATGTGATGTACAGGTTATTAATTGGAATTGCTTATTAGGAGCATATAACTTGATTGTCGAAACCACTCTTCTGGTTTCCAGAGTGTTTCTGGGCTCAATTCAAAGTGCTGGGAATGACTTTTAAAGCTATTTATATTTTGAAACCAGAATACCTACAATATGATCTTGTGCATGATCCTAGTCACTCATGGAGTGTTCACATGTCCATTTTGACTGCTGCAGTATGCACGGCTGAGCTGGGCCAGGTAGAGGACCTTCTTGGTAGCTACACCTAGGCTTTGGAAGTCACCACCCACCATCCCAAGTAAAGCCCACTGTGTCCATCTTTCATACAGCTAGGATTGCCATATTTCAAAAAATAATTTTTCTATTGACTTGCCTAAGATCCAGGACAAAGCGTCAAGTAATTTGCCCTGGACGTCAATTCCACCTTTGAAATCCCGCTAATGTCTGGAGAAATGGTTTCTTTCTTCCTAACAACAATCTCTTAAACTTACAGCAGCCCTACATATGGCAAAACCCTTCATTTTGGGAGATCTGATGGAGTACATTTCCATGCGCTGCTCTGGTTCACCAGAAGTGGCTTTGTCGTGCTGGCCACATGACCTGGAAGCTGTCTGTGAACAAAGCAAGATGAGCGCCGCAACCCCAGAGTCGTCCGTGACTGGACCTAATGGTCAGGGGACCCTTTACCTTTACCTTTTTATGGACTATAAGATACATCAACATTGCTTAGAATTTTTTCATTTGGACATGTTAAATGATGTTTTCATTCCTCATGTTGTTTGTGTGGAAAGTTTAAGAGATTGTTGTTAGGAAGAAAGAAACCGTTTTTATGTGAAGCAGAATGCAGGTGCCTCCATCTTTGAGGCAAAGAAGCAAGATCTTTCAACAGTCCACATCTGTGTGCAAATCAAAGCCATTCTGATTGGTCTGCTGATATTTCACATAGCACTGGGTACTATTATAAAATTCCAAAAACAATAAAGGCCATTTGTAGCAAGCCTTGGTGAATAAGGCACTAGGCTACATGCTTAAGGAACAAAGATTTGAGGTTATGGCATATCCCAGTAACTGGAAAAGTCAAGATTAGACAGATTAACTACCTAACAATATATATAGCTACAGCAGTCTAAAGAATAGCAAAGCTTTGTCAAAGCACGTCCAGAGTGTATACTTCAGTTATATAATTCACCTAAAGCCATATCATTCATTGCCAAAGGAATATGCAGAGCTACACCTTTTATGTACCTTATATCAAGCATGCACATGTGAAATGTTCAGTTTTAGGCAAGCAGAATTTATATTCTATTGCTTTTAATAAAATGAAAGGCAATTTAGAGATTGGTAACTTTCAGTCCAGACAACACATTCATATAGCATATTGATCCATGCCCACAGAGACTATCTAGATCAGAAAGAATCTAAAGAAGGATATTCGTATTTGTAACTATAGAATTCTCCTTTCAGTGCAAATAAATCTGATGAGCTTGTCACTCTTTCAAGTATTGTTTTAGAAATATAGCCCACTACTGATAGTTGCAGAGGCCCAACAATGAAGGTATGAAACTGTATGGGACAGGTGAGTTATGAGTCAACTCAGAACAAAGAGAGGCTGCTAATCCCCACCCAACAGAGGAAGAAGAAAAGAATGCAGTTGAATTCTCTTCCATATTGATTTTTTCCCTCCCTTCTGGGCTTCCCTGCACTGGCAGAAACCATTGGCCTATAACTGACTCTCCACTTCCATCTTGCAAATGGAGATGACAGTAAGAGACAGTAGATGTTGGGTTGCATGAAAAGGGGAAAGGGCCGAAAGGCAGAGACCAAGGGAAGCCCACTAATTCGGTTCTATTACATAGTTTGTAAGGTTTCTTCATTCAATACTAATGCAGTCTCAGGAGTTGCTTATGTTGTTATAGCTCTAATCCTCTATTTGTGTCGTGCTGCCTATAGTAAATTGTTACATTAATGGGTCACACTGCCTTTCCAGCATTCGACCCTCTTGCCGCTGCCACGATGCTGATGCCTTAAAAAAAAAAACACATTGCCCTCTACAAACTCTTTTTTAAGGAGGGAGTTATAGTAGCCAAGAAAGATGTTCATATGCCTAAGCACCCAGAACTGGCAGACAAAAATGAAACAATGCAGTCGCTGAAATCCTGTGGTTATGTGAAGGAGCAGTTTGAATGGAGGCATTTCAACAAGGTATCGCAAGGTCTGGAGTGACAGCTTAACAATAGCTATCTGCTGCAATTGTTGGGTCAGCTACTGAATTTCAGTATAGAGATGGATTTGTGTGTGGGTGTGGTCAACCACCCTAGTAGAAATCTGTTGCTGTTTGATTGCATCTTGTGTATAATAAATAGGTGGAAAATGACCCCCAAAATTTAATGGGTCACACACACAAAGATACATGTTGACTGATTAAAGTGGTTTGATTCTGGTACTGCTTAGCTAATCTAGGTCCAGAATCAGAAAGCCCTGTTTTATTTTGGAAATTCTGCCACAAACTGGCTTGTTTTGTTACTTTAAATGTTTCTGATGAGGGGCAGTGGCAGCAACTTTTAAAGGCAGCCCAGCACTCTTCACATGTTGCCTTACAGCAGCTGCTTCATCCCATCACACTCCTTTCATGTATATCATTCAGAAGTTGCAGACGAAGGGATGCCAGCATATAGCTATTGTTAAGCTGTCACTCCAGACTTCGCTATACCATCGATCTGACATGAGAAGGTTATTATTCTATTGATCTAATGTCAAACCAGTGTTAAGGCAACAACTTTGATTGAAAAGCTGTTGCTCAAACATGCCCTTTTAAGAGACAGAAAGAATTTAATGTGTATTTACATAATTTGGGTATCATTTCCTTGCCTTCCAATTTTGAAGGAAACCTCCAAACTATAGGTGCACATCACATGCTTCTCACAACTGCCACTCAAGCAAGATGATTCTCACGACCAGTTTCTAAGAGCCATTCCACCAAACAAACTGTTGTCAACCATGTTCTGTGGGAATGTGTGTAAAATGGAATATATTGGGAGAATATGAAGTGCCACCTGATAACCTTTTTATTGAACAACTTGTTTTAAATTCATTATTAGTGTGTGGTTTTATTTTCAAGGTTGATTTCTAGTTTGGGTTCAAGGAAACTGCTAGATTGAGTTTGAGGATAAGTTCCAAGTTTCTCTGGGTGTGGGGAAATTTGGGGATCTAATTGAATTTTCTTATTTCAGTTGCATCCAAAACTGAAATTCCAGTGAGATAACCTGCAAGGGTAATGATACATTTGCAATGAACTTTGCTTATAAATAGATCCTTGATTCGTGGCTTTAAAAATTTGCAGGCTTAGACCGCTGGAGTCCAGGGCAGTTTTCCACTGACTGCATAAGATTCTGGTTGTCATTTAATAGTTGGAGCACTAAAAATTAAAATACTGATTCCAGAAGTTCAATGCCAACACTGAAAATGGTATTTTAATTTCACAGAATACATTCAAATATTTGACCTCGGTCTGACTCAGCATCCAAATTTTAAATGTTATATTTATTTCAGCTGTCAAGATATGCAAGGCACTTTCTGGATTATAAAGCTGCAATGAATTAAGAGCAAATGGTGCCTGTGAAGGTCAGATAAGACTTGGGTCCTTTAACACTCAATTAAGGACATTTTATTCATCTAAATGAGAAATCATTGCCTAAACCAATTCTGATTCCCTAGATATATACTTTTCCTGGCATGTAATTCTTCTATAACTATACAACATAGTTCTGTCCTGCACATTCTGTGGGAACAGGGTACATTGTGTAAACCGCTTAGAGATTTTTATTATTTGATTAAATGGTTTATAAAGTTTCTGAAATAAATAAGGAACTTGTAAAATCATGGGTAGTGGCTGCTGGAAATACAGGTTGAGGTTTTTTAGACTCTGGAGCACCACCATGATCTATGCCCAGGAAGCAGCAAGTGGCAAATAATGCATCTAGCTCCAAGCATTGCAAGGCCTTTGCTGCTCTTGGAAGAGAGCAGGTAATGGCAAGAACAGCAGCAGCTGCTCCAGAACAGCCCAAAGATCTTTTCATATGCTCAGTTCAGGCAGGATGTGTGCTCTGCATGTGCTCATACTAATCAGGTGCTGCTTAGCTGAGCAGGAGGTGGCAACTGTGCATCTTCCTCCATCTTTGGTAGGTGGAGCAAAGAGGAGGACAAGCTTGGGTGCTCGCTCACTTGCTTGCAGGCAGACACTAGGCCGGCTGGGGAGAGCAAGGTGCCAGAGGTCCAGACACAAGGAGGCAGCCTGAGCCATGCTCACTTGCTTGCCAGGGACACTTGGCAGACACACCTTTGTAACACTCAGATGCTGTCCAAACTGTTCATCTGAGTGCACATATAGCTTACGCACAGGTTTCTCTGCCGACATGTAAAACTGCCTGTTTTATCTTATCACCTAAAAAGGAAACATAGTGAATTCAAGTTGAGGAGCAACATCCTACAAACAACATGCTTAGTGTGGTGCCTGTTATAGGCATCCGGGAGTGGGACAGGGCTGGGGGGCATTGACCCGACTGTAGGATAGAATTGCAATAATTCTCCTGAACTGAACACAAATGCAGAAGCAGCCAGATACCTTTGTGGAAAAGACACCTTCATTGTCAAGTATAAACAGAGCAAGAATGAGTGGCTTTTCAACAGACAAAAAGCAACAAGCCATCTCAAGTGCTTTGTTATAATGCTCAAACGGAGCTTTGCGTGCAGTGTAGTTTCCAACAAAAGCAATCTGAATGTAGTCTTTCTCGCAATACAGCAGTGGCTTCGTTCTACACCTATATAGGGAACAGAGCTGCTTTTAAAGTAGTAAAAGCAATGAGTTAGTTGAAGGACAATTAGTTGAAGGGCATTCGAACAGCAGCTTCCTTCAGCAATATTATTATGAATCACCTATGGAATGTATAAATTGACTTAAATTAAATGAAATATATACATTGAGTTAAATTAAAATTAATACCCAAAGAGAAAGTGAATGGAAAGACATATTGAGGAGCAAGTACCAAACACATCACAGAGGGGCTGGGACTATTGTCACTGTTTTCGCACCACAGTTGCTGGTGCCATCTGGATCTGCAGACAGTTATTGTGGATTAGAAGTGTCACTTGCAGAAGGTTCCTATGCGTTCCAAAGAGCTGGAGTTGGAGCTATTGAAATTTTGGCAATTAAAGCTGTAAACAAGCCATTTCACAGCCCACAGTATTAGGTACTGTGGCGTGTGGGTCTGGCTTCTGGATCAGGTCCAATACATCCAATCATCCATATTAATTATTGGTGCTATAAACTGAGTGCACTCTAGCAATGGTACAGGCAACCTGTAACACCAACTGCAGGCACCAAGACAGCTGGCAATGCTGGGAGTTTTCACTAAATAAAGAAAACCGATAACATAACACATTAGTAACCACATTGTATGAGACTGAACAATGTGTGCTGTTTAGAAACAACAGATTATGTTGCAGTCCCAATATTTCATTAGTGTTTGCATATGTTTCAGTTTTGAAATGTGAAAATAGGTTCTGTAATTAATCATGGTTTTGACCAAAAAATATCCAGCTCATGGCAACATATGTACTGTCAAATCAAACATACTGTATTGCTAGCTCCCACTCCCAAAGTCTGCATTCTTTCAAGCAGCAGTGGTCCAGCCAGAGTGCCAGATCCAGAACTGCCCCCCCCCCATTCATAGGGCCTTTGACCAATGGACAGGGCTGCTCTCCTGTCACTCACCTAAAATCATGACATTAGGTGACTCAAATTTATACCTGCAATTAAAGTGTCAGAACAACACTCTATATGCACTCTTGATCCTTCCTTTCTTCCTTTTCAGCCACAGCTTGAATTCAAGCCACCAGTGGAAAGGAAGAATACACTATAAGTGTATTCCCAATTCTTCCTTTGCTGTTGGTGCTTTTTTTTAATTCAGTGCCTTTTTTCTGACACGATGCAAGAAAAAGCATATTTAAAAAATCACCAGCTGGAAAGGAAGGACCAGGAGTATGCTTTAAGTGTGCTCCTGATTCTTCCTTTTCAATTTTACCTCTCCAAATCCTGGTGTAATGGGCCAAATGGAAGGCTTGAGAGGCCTGATTAGGCTCATAGGCTGGATGTTCCCCACCACTACTTTAAAGTGAGGAGGATATTTTGCCACTGGCAACATGGTGCACTTATGTATAGCTTTACTTTGTGCAGCACAGAATTGACATGTGGTGTCCATGGAACTTCCTAGAGCTTCAATACCGGGGTGAATCTGTAAGTCTATTTCCAGTTCGTGTCAATTTCACACTGGTTAATTCACAAGTCTATTCCATCCTGTTTCCATCTTCTAATTATTTAAAACCTGTAGGAAGATTAGCACAATGCACATTGCTTATGAATTTCACCTGAAAACACACATTTTTGTGTGCATTTTATCCTAAACACAGATGCTTTTAGTTCTGCATCTAGTTCACCTTCCAGTTTCTTGCTCTTCCCTACTATTGTGCTAAAGGTCTTCTTACTAGCTTCCCTGTGTTGTTGCACTATTCCCAGCAAGTTTTTTATATGTGCATTCATTTCCATTACATGTAATTTCAGAGTTTGGGTCTAGCACTGAATAATATTTGCTTATAATCACAAGACAAACAATGTATGTGATTCATACAACAGCTGGTACGAAAGTTGTCTTCGTGTTGCTTGATCCCAATTGCTTGAGTTGTGAGACACTACTTGTGTAATGTTCTGCAAACACAGAGATGCACTTGTATTTTTCACATAGCATTGGTACTCTACACTGGGTATTAGATATCATCTTTGGATGCTCTCAGGAAACATTTTGTGATGGCTTTAATTTGTGCCTATTGTATTATTCACATCACTTACACTTTTCAGATCATTTACAGTGAAATAAAGGTGATAGGATGATCAGTGGACAAAGGTTGCTTCAATGTAGTTGCCCCAATTCATGTTTGAGCACCACCTTCTTTCCCTACCATGGTTGTCCACCTAACTTATTGGGATCTAGTACAGAATCAAAACAAGCAGATGAGATTGTGTTGGCTTTGCCTACTGCCGTTTGGCCTGAGACTGAAATTAATCCAAATAATTCCTCATGTACAGATGGAATCAAAAGTAACCCAGCAGAATGGAAACCAAAAGTGGTGACAAGGTTTAAAAGGAAATGGGTAGCATTGAAAAACAGAAACTTAGCGCTACTGTTTTGGTTGACTGAAGGTTCAGTGAAAGGCCCACACCTTTTCTATATAAGGTTGCTAGGGAGAGAAAACAAAGAAGCAAAACTGATTCTATTTGTTTAGAAATGGGCTACTTCAGAAAGCAAAAGGAAGTTAATGAGCACCAGACACCTACTGAAAATACTACTTCATCAGACATGGTTTCTATTCTTGGCTACTGCTCCCATCTGCCCCTCAAAAAGGCAGGGCTGGGTCCAGCAGCACCCCCAAAAAAGTACCACAACTCTTCTGTTTAAACTATCTTTGTGTTTCTAGGGTTTCCAACTCTTACAGCATTTCCAGAAACCACAACATTAGATAAGAATAAGCAGCATTCATCTGGATTGCTTGCTGGCCAGAAAACTGCAGAGTCCTTCTCTGGCAGCCACTCTCCATACAACTGGTCTCAGAGATCACTCTAAATCTCTTGTTGACTGCTTGTGCATGGATGGATGTTGATGGATATGCCTGTGTCTATGTACATTCAAATAAAGACAGTTGCGCCCAAGGATACTCATGACCACATGATATGTATAGTATGAATGAATCCAAAATGGAAGTGCACAAAGGAAATGGAGAACAGAATTGGCCACTGAGTGCTGGGCTATGTTGTTCATTCTGACTGTACAGAGAAATCTGAGAGGGTTTTAAGGATCCACTTTCCTGTAAATTCTAGCTGAACTTAATCAATTCTGATACCTAATTACATTTAGCTCTTGAAGATTAAGCTAACTCAATCATAAAAAATGAAACATTTTATCAGCAGTCTAAAAGATTTCTACACTACTTTTGACTCCCTTTGCAATTTGTAAGACAGACAGGGTGAATCACATGTACATATATAAAGTAATAAAGGAATCCAGCAGTTTTTTCTGATCATGCTGGGTGACGTATGGAGAAATAAAGTAAGTCATTAGGCAAACGTGCTAATTATTTTCATGCAGTTGGTTTTAGTCCATAATTGCATGCGGATAGCTGACTAATTTGTGCATGTGCGACACAGCAATTTCTGTCTGCATAAAAGGCTGTATCTAAAAATTACATAGTTTAGTATGGTGTTAACCTTGTGACTGCAGCCTGACACTGCAAGTATGGAACGTCCAAGCGGAATGCCCCTGCTGTGCTGCAGAATGTGTCAGGTAGCTCCTAACACTCCAGCAGCTTCCGTGGAATGTTAATAGCATGATAGCAACACAGCAGGTTCCGTGAAAGATCATTCCGAACAGGAAAGGGATGAGCACTTAACAGCTGACATTATAGGCATTTTGCTATTGTCTAAAATAATCTTGTGGAGGAAATGACCACATATTAAGTCAGAATATGAAGGTGGCAGAGGTGAAATTTGCCATTGTAAGTGGCCAGCTCACAATGACTGCAAATCAGAAATTGGATGGAAAATTCTTGAATACAATATTTATTTTGGGACACTTGCTTCCTCCGGCATCATTCATTTTTGGGTTAAGAACGGCAGGACATCTTGGCTAAGTCAGACTCCTGATCTATCATGGTCTTGTCTGAGAATGACCAGCCATGTATTGAATATATGGAGCTGGAGGATTTTGTTCAGTCTGCATTTTACAGCAAACTGCCCTGGTCCACATTTCCTGGACAGATGCAGGTGCCCTGCTTCAAATGAAGCTCAGCAGGTCCAAATCTATCCACAGGGACAATACAAAAAGCAAGGTCTGGTAGCAGTCCAAATTCAAAACAGGGAGAACACAAAAGGCAAGGTCAAAAAAAAGTCCAAAAACAAAACACAGGGGGTAGGGCTAGTAAACTGCTAAGTGAAAATTCAAGTCAAGGAGCTGGTGCAAGGATGTTGTGCTGGGATCTGAAGCATAGCTGTCAACTTTTCCCTTTTCTTGCGAGGAATCCTATTTGGAATAAGGGAATTTCCCTTTAAAAAGGGGGAAAGTTGACAGCTATGGTCTGAAGGCTTTTAACACTAAGTCTTCAGAATCCCATCCAGAGTACAGGAGCAAACCATCTGGACATCCTGAGCAGCTGGTCTACTTGTGAGAAGTATCTTATTAATAATTAGCCCCTTACTCCTAAGGGGTCATTGAGAAGTCGCTGAACCGGAAGAGAAAGTAATGTTAGATTTGTCCATTAACTGCAGTCAGTCTATCTTGAGTAGGACTAGCATTGAATACCGCTCAACAAAGGCTCTGAAATTACACCCACAAGCTCCTTTAGTACCCTTAGATGAAGCTCATCAGGCCCTGGAGATTTGAATTCATTTAAAGTAGCTACATGTTTCCTTACTACCTCTTTTCCTATCTTGGGCTGCAGCTCCCTCCTTACATCATTTTTTCTGTTATCACCAGGTTGGGCATCGCTTTCCTTTTGGGTGAAGACAGAGGCAAAGTAGGTGTTGAGTAGTTCCATCTTTTCTCTGTCACCAAATAACATTTATCTGTGTTCCCCACACAGAGGACCTACCACTTGATTGTTCTTCCTCTTGCTTCAGATACAGCTGAAGAAACCTTTTTATTATTTTTAACCTCTCTTGCAAGCCTGAGCTCATTCTGAGCTTTAGCCAGCCTGACTTTCCCCCTGTAACTGTTGGCTACTCGTGTTTACTTCTTTGTGATTTCCCCTTTCTTCCATTATTTATACATGCCCTTCTTAACTCTCAGCTCATCTGTAAGCTCCTTATGGAGCCACACCGATTTCCTTAGATGCCTCCCACTTTTCTTTCTTGTTGGTATTGTCTGCATTTGGGCCTTCAATATTTCTCCTTTTAGAAACTCCCATCCTTCTTTGACTCCCTTCTCATTGAGTATTTCTGACCACGGGATCACACCCAGCAGCTCCTTCAGCTTTTCAAAATTGGCCTTCTTAAAGTCCAGAGTGTGTGTTCAACTAGACTCAGTTTTCCCTTGCCTCTGTATCCTGAAACCCAGGAGAACATGATCACTTACTCCCAAGTTTCCGAGCACTTCCACTTCATCAATCAGTTCCTCCCTATTGGTGAAGAACAGGTCCAAGATAAGATGATCCCCTTGTTGGTTCTTCCACCTTCTGGGAAATGAAATTGTCCGTGATACAATAGATTAATTTGTCAGAACTTACACGCTTGGCAGATTTTGAGTCCCAACAGATATCGGGGAAGTTGAAGTTCCCCATGATTACTATCGCTCTCCTTTTTGAATGTTTGGTAATCTGCTCTAGTAAGGAATCATCCAAGTCTTCAGTCTGGCTTGACAGTGTATAGCAGACACCCATAGTAAGGTCACTGTTGTTTCTCTCGCCTACAATTTTTACCCATATACTCTCAATCTGCTTGTCATGCTGCAGGTCATGGATTTCTTCACAAGTGTACACATCCTTTATATACAATGCTACTCCTCCTCCCTTCCTGTTTGGTCTATTCCTTTTGAACAGGTTATACTCAATTCCTACATTCCAGTCATGAGTCTCATCCCACCAGGTTTCAGTAACGCCTAGGTCGTATTTGCCATCCTATATTAAAAGCTCCAGTTCATCTTGTTTGTTTCCCATACTCTGTGTATTTGTGTAGAGACAACTGAAACCATGAGTTGTTCCTTGCAGCTGCTTCCTGTAGTTTCTTGCCCTTTAGCAGGTTTCTGGAGCATCACCTCAGTTTCCTGTGCATCAATGAAGCTATTATCCCTAGTGCCAGGTGCTCTTTTGTTGTTCATATTGTTTTCTCCCTCCCCCTCAAAATCTACTTTAAAGCTCTCCTGATTCTCAAGACTCTTGGCACACACATTCTTGCGAGCTCCTATGAACTGCAGCCCATCTCTTGCCAGAAGTTCTACCTCATGAAAGCAGAGACCATGATCCAAGAAGCCAAATCCTTCCTGACAACACCACCTGCACAGCCAGTGGTTTACTTCAAGTATTTTCCTCTCTCTTCTTGGGCCATGACTTTCAACAAGAAGGAGTGATGAAAAAACCACTTGCATCCCAAGTCTCTTCAGCTCCCTGCCCAGTGTCTCACTTGCTATGTGTTGCAGGCTATGTGTGGCAGTATTATTTGTACACACATGAATCAAAAAGAAGGGGTAGTGGTCAGTGGGCTTTATACATCGTGAATCTTTGCACCCGAAAGACAGCACACCGCCCATGACATCCTGTTTCCTCTACACACTAATGCCTCTGTTCCCCTCAGTAGGGAGTCACCTATCACCACCACTCGTCTCCTCCTCCTCTGGGAAGTAGCAGGAAACATTCTATGGGCTGTGCCTTCCAAAGGCTGCTTGGAATGTTCTGAGGTCTGCTTCTGTTGTTCTCGAGTCTTCCCCTCTTGTTTTTGGAGTTTATAGGTTTTAAAATAAATTAACAAAAGCTTCTTAGATTTAGGATGTCTTGGAAATGTGAGAAATCCTGAATCGCTCTCTCAGCCCCACTCAATATGACTTAGTCAACAACAACTCTGTCAAGTGAGTTAGGCTATGGTACAACATCATAAGACTTGCAGATTATTTCATACTCTGCATAGCACTATAGAAATAACTAATAGGCCTAACATTTACAATGAGGTATAAGCTGTATAAAGGCTAGCTCCCAACATTTTGCCACAGACCAAGGACTCAGCTATACAGCTGCAAATAAAACGTTTTAAATGTGTTATAAAGTGCAGTATACAAATGACACACTAGATGGAGACAGTAAACTATGCAAAATTCAACATTTTTTTTTAAATTAAGCATTTTCACATTGTTTTTTATATGTGTGTAGATTCCACCCAAAAAGCAGATCCCATGATAAGGCAGTGCAGATAGGAGAGACCTTGATACTCCGTGTTTGATGTCACTAGGCTGCAGACTTGCCCAGGACTTCCTGTTTATTCTCTCCCATATACAGTGGTACCTTGGGTTACGGATGCTTCAGGTTACAGACACTTCAGGTTACAGACTCCACTAATCCAAAAATAGTACTTCGGGTTAAGAACTTTACCTCACGATGAGAACAGAAATCATGCAGTGGCGGCAGCAGGAGGCCCCATTAGCTAAAGTGGTACCTCAGGTTTAGAACAGTTTCAAGTTAAGAACGGACCTCCAGAACGAATTAAGTTATTAACCCGGGGTACCACTGTAAGTGAATATTTGCCATTCACTCCTATGGGAGAAATCAAATCACTTGGAGACACTGCTGTGATGAGAGAAAAGCCTGTCCTGATGCATGGTGGCCTGGCACTCAGTGGCAGCCTGTCTATGTGCATCCAAGACACACATCACATTTCAGCACATTATCCATTGTAATGGCAGGGGTGTTAATCCTATTAAATAAATGCATTTGCTATAATTGTTTATGCCTGTGAGACTCATTGTATTTATAAACCACCCACTCATATACAGAATATATCAAGGGATAGTGTAGCAATGTATACAAATACAATAGAGCAGTACAAAATAATTGTAAAAATATTGGTTCATCTTTATAAAAAGAAATAAGGTAAGGTAAGCAACTGAATAGGCCAGTCAGCATACAAAGATCTGCAAGAGATGCCTGAAAGTTACTACTGAATTTTTGCTGGAAGAGTATTGCACTAAATGCCTGACTTCCAATTGAAGCCTGAAATGCAAGGAACAAATAAACTCCTCTGAATGATTTCAGTGATCAAGCTGAGAGAAAGGGGCTTGGGCAGTCCTTAAAGGTTTCTTTGGGGCTTTGCATGTTAATACAATAACCTGGCCTGGAAGTGCATGGGCAACGAGTGCAGATGTTTTTAGCAAAGGTGTCACATGCTGTCAGCCATCTGCCTCCATCAGCCCTCTAGTCACTGCATTCTGCAGAAGCTGGAGCTTCCCTACCAGGTCCAAGGGTAGCCCCACATAGAGTGCATTGCAGTAGTCCAGTCTCAAGGTTGCAAACACCTGAGGAAGTTGCTTGCCAGTTATTTTCATTTTGCATTCTGTGTTAACTCTACAGTACAATAATTAACAACAACAAACACTTTACTTTGAAAGCATCATATATTCAGATTTGTATTTGGGAAACTATTTGGAGAAACGCATTTTGAAAGCATAAATTTCAACGAAGAAAGAGAACACAAGTATGCAGAAGGTTTAATTCTCATAAGTGTTTCATTTGGGGTGTTTAGCATGGCTGCACCTGCCCTTTGGAACTCCCTCCTGCTACATATTAGGCAGCTGCCACATCTATTCATGTTTCAGAATCTATGGAAGGCCTTCCTTTTCCAACAAACCTTTTAAGTGGTGATTCTTATCCCTGTCTGTATCTGCAACAGACTTGACACTGCTTTTATGTATGTTTTTATAGTTAACATTTTGTTGTTAGATTGCTTATGCATTTTTTATGGGAATCAATTCATGAACTGATCAAATAAATACATAAATAAAGTTGCATCTCACTGGAAAATTAAAGCTGGGATAATATTTGACTTTACTTGAATGACAGGGTGTTCTTCTGTAGACTAAGGTGCTGTAACAAACATATCTGCCAGCAGAGGGCACAACATACACATGTAAATGTCACAAAGACCACTTAAGTGAACAATCCAAGACTCCAGAAGGGATGTGATACTGTTTAATCAATGTACCACACTCAAAAGAAAATAAAGGGGGGGGCACCTTACTGTATTGAAAAAGAATATCCTCTGGATGAAACAAGATCTCTGTTAATTAATACCTGTCTTTCCTAAACACCCCCAATCCACACACCCCTCTTTTATTATCCTTTAAATTATCATGACATATTATGGAGTGAGGAAAAAATACCACAACAGTCTTCTGCAGAGAATGCCACATTTGTTTCTACAAAAGATTTTTTACCTCGGAGCAATGACCAAATTGAATGCAAAATAAATGTCCTCACAAACTGATTCTTTTAAGCACTTGACACTGGGAATTGGAATTTCCCAATGCTATTAACACTTAGCAGTTGGAGCTCCAGACCAGCCAAGAACAAGGGATTAAGGGGTATTTGTCTAAACTAATTTCACTCTGTGTACTAGGTCTATGGAGACTGGTGTTACTCTGCTGGAATTGTGCAACACTGCTAATTGGCTACAAATTTAACAGTGGCAGGGTTCCCACAGGAGCATGCTACGTATTCATTAACTGTACTTGCAGTACAAATCTATTTGTGGATTAAGCGTTTGTGGCATGAGGTTCCCTGGGCTGCTTCTGAACAGTTGGTTAGCGATATGCCATTGTATTAACTTTCTCCATTCTGTAAGTTATTACCAGTGCATAAATAATAACTGAACAGAGTCCCATGAGATCATTTCAGGGACCCAGTTATAATTCCATGCCCTCACTGGGATCCTCTGAGTGCATCACAGAGATTGAAAGAAAATGATAAAAGTGTTTACCGTCAAATTTTGATTTCCATTTTAAAGGTTGCTGTGTTTTTTTAATAAAAAAAATCAGCTCCTATTTTGGTGCTTCTATAAAGTTCTTCCCTGCCATAGGAACATAGAAGGAAGCTGCCTTACATCATTCTGCACCTTGAGTCCAGCAGTTCAGTATTATCAACATTAACTAGCAACAGCTCTCTAGGATTTCCTAGCCCTATCAAGAAGGGGCAGGAATTGAACCTGGGACTTTTTACTTGTGAAGCTGAGCTATGGCCCTTCCTCTAGCTTGTGGTAAAAACAAGAGATTTGTTTTATTACTATGCTCGCTGAGATGAAGACCATATAAGCGGAGATGCAGCAGCTTATTAGACATGCAGTCAGGCACAACACACAAGCAGAGTGACTGCATCTATTGGGCTGGTGGAGCATTTGTCCCAGGGAATAATGCTGAAGGGCTAACCACTAGTGGACTACTGAGACTCCCTGTTTCTCATCTCCCCTAGAGCTTGCTGGCCCAGCCCTGGCACAGACTGCAAATGGGAATGCAGCAGGGTGGAAAATAAGGTTCTCTGCAATATTTGGATCTCGTGAATGCTAAGATTTGGAAGCAAAGCTCACCATGAGGTAGGGTGAAACGTGGCAGACATTTTGTGTGTGTGCGCGTGCGTGCGTGTGCGTGTGTTGATATAGATCTATTTTACAATCTAAATTAAGTCAGTGGATGGGGAGGAAGAGGCAATGCTAATGTAAGCTCCATCTAAGAAAATATAATTACCCATATGTGTAGGTTTTGTTTCAGTATGGGAATAGAATTCCTTGCCAGCACTTCCTTACTCTCTCTAAGATAAGGGACCATGGAAAGTTCATTTCCTGCAACCTTGTAGATGCAAGCCTGCACCTGACAGGTGCTGCATTTGCACCTGACAATAAGCTTATTTTTTCCCCTATGCAAAACACTATAGGCAAGCTAATTAAACAAGTAGCAACAACAAGCCCTTTGCTGAAGTTGCATGCACCCAACTCTTACACATTTTCATTTGCAGGTGTATATTCCACAGTCCTGTTCAGATTTATGCTCCACCCTGTTCTGTGTGCTGTTAAGAGGATACATTAAAAATTGCCATTTCACACACTGAAATAAGAACTAGCAACTATTCCTCGAAGGGCACACAGTTCATTTATGGTTCTTTTTAAATCAAATAAATAATTCATACCAGTCACTGTCCCATGGCATATGTTTCACCTGTGATCCGCATGATTCTGTGTGTGTGTGTGTGTGTGTGTGCGTGCACGCGCATTTAGCATCCATCTGGAGTGTACCTCCAGAAGTGAAGTCAAATAGTTGTATTAGCAGTACTGAAGTGATCTCCCCAGGGTACAAGCCTGGGCAGTGTGACTGGAGGTCCTGGGCTGCCCAAACCCCAACCCCTCAGCCTCACTGATTTTGTCCAAAGAAAAGCAGAGCAATACATTTGGCACCAGTTTAGCTGCAGGAGTTGCTGGAAGGAGGCATACAAGATGCCATCCAAATATCTTAGGGACCCCACTTCAGATTTGCATAGGTTTTATTCCTTAGCCTTTACTTCTCCTGAGGATTTTCACAAGGCAGTGGAGGTTTAGGATCAGAGTTTTCCTTCTCCTAGATGTACTACCTTCCAAAGTTGACAAGCCCCATCTGCATCTCACTTCTCTGTACAGCATGTAAAGAAACCACCTTCTTGACCGTTGGAGCCACTATCGGTCTTGTCCATGTTATGATACGTCCCGCGGGGGCAAGTTGTGAGACTGACCCCCAGGTAGGGACGAAGCTTGTGTGCCCTCCCGGCTACTCGAGTCCAGGGGCACGTTAGTAATATGTGATTGTTCCCCAGCTTGAAGAACAACACACACAAGCCATTTAGGCTAAAACTACTTTATTGTAGGTAAATTGCAGAATATGTTTCTGCTAGTCAGCTCAGATAGTCAGAGCTGTGCATAAAAGCATCTAGCATCTCTCGAGCCAGAACTGAAAGTAAAGTACAACAGTACAGTACAAAACATCACGTGTGTGGGAAAGCTGGTAGGACTAGTGGCTTTCCCACAGAATAAAACAGACACAATTATGTGAGCCTCGCTGCTGAGGCGTTTGCAGCTCGGCTTGTAATAATATCACAACATCCTCCCCCGATATTAGACAATGAAAGAGCGGCAAAAGCTAAGGCATCATTTAGAGAAGCAAACAAACAGTTATCATATACATAGTATGACCCTGTCATCTTTGTTCCATTCTTGGAACTCTCTGAGACTGGTTCTACCAGTTGGAGCCTTTGATTACCAACTCTCCAGGGGACCAGAGCACTTGCTCTGTGTGTGTTGGCAGGAACAGTGTTGAACTTTGCAACCTGTTGATGTGGCCTTTTCACATCTGTGAAGTGAGCTTGAGTGTCTCTGTTTTAAGTGCAAACTACAGCTACATTTGCAACGGCTGAGATTGCAAACTCTTTGGAGTACCTTTTGGGTGCCTGACCCTTTGTTACTCTCTCAGATCTACGCATAAGATGTAGATCCTGTTTGCTGAGTTTCTCCTGAACAGGACTTTTAGGAGAAACCTTTCCAATAGTAAACAGTGGCTCTAAAGATTCTAGCACATCATCTTCTGCTGATGGCCTGGACATAGCATGAGCTCCTCTTTCAATGACAGTGTCACCTGTGTCGGAACTAGCCGTGGTTGAGCTTGCTTGCACTGCTACTGTTAGTGTCAGAATCCTCATGTGTATTGACATCAATGGGAAAGCTTTGGAGAATCTGTGTCTCCGGTTTTACAGTAGGTTCTACCTCCCGGGTAAGAATTACTGTGTTAGAGGAAGGCAACAGAACTCTGTATTGACCTTTCTCATAGCCCATAAAGATGCCTTGGATGGGTGTACCTTCAAGTGATTCCACCCAAATCTGAGAACCAAAAACCTTAAGATGCTTAACCCAATTTCCCCCACCTTCCTTTGTTTTGACCAGTGATGCTATGCTACTGAGATGACTGACAAGCTCCTGAGCACCAAGCACTTACTTTTTAATTGCGTTTTAATGATATTCTATTAAACGTGATTCCAGTGTTACGTTTATTAATATTCAGTCGTTTGAATACTGTTCATATAAACATTTAGGCAACTTGTATTTACATTTTTGGTGTTCTGCATTGGCATATGATGACCCTCTTGTGTATACTGGGGTCCCAGCAGTGCTACAAAGTTTCTGTTTATATCATTGCATAAGCCTCTCCCTTTCTTTTACCAGATCAACTGTAGGTACCGTCTTCTTCCCCAACCTGTTTGTGTCAGGGGAGAGGGAGCTTTTGGCAGAGCTATGGTGATTCATCTCCAAAGCTGTCTAGACAATCTTACTGCAAAGTCTAATACTTCCCAGATGAAAGCTCATGTTTTAAATCATCGAGTAAGTAATGAATATTGCACAGCATGTCTGGGTCTAGGTTCCGACATTCTTTTTTGCAATGCATAGCTCTAGCTTGTTCTCTTTTCTTTCATCATTTCTCATCTCCTACTTAGCAGCGCAAAGGTCTTTGCAGCTAATAACAATGGGGAAGCACATTTTCAGTGCATAGAGAACAAAATCTTATCCGTGACAGGAACAAAAAGTTATACCATTATGTCATGCATGCTGGAAGGAATGCAGGGGAAGTCTGGCTACCTCAGGAATTCCCTTGGCATCCTTGCCTGTCCCAGTGCGCTCAACGGGTTAAGATAACAAGAAACAAAGAACTGTGTGGATTTGCAGCAAGATCCAGTGAGGTAAGTGGCTTCTGACCTTTCCACCTGTCGCTGCACATTCCAGACAAACCTCATCTTCTGTAGCCGAGCTGGGAGGAGAGGCTGAAAGATCTCAACAAGGTCTCTCCTTAGCCAGCTGTCCTAATATTCTTACGACAGTTGGAGGGGAAAAATAGTTGTCATACAAACATAGCACATCTTTTTCAAAACCACATCACTGGCTTCATTTCAGAAGTCACCCTTTGACTTTGATGCTGGTTTACTATTGTATTTTTAAACCTGTTCTACCTTATGACCTTGCATTTTCCTTGCTTCCTTTCTTGGCATCGTCTCCTGTTATTCTCTAGCTGTTACTCATTCAGAGTTCTTCCAGACAGGGGGGCTTAACATTGTAAATGGGTTGTTCAGATACCGCAAATTGGCAACAGGTTTATTTAACTTATCAGATTAATCTAGAAAATCTGGATCAAATGCAAGGGAATATGAGCTGGCATTTTGATGCCAACTGTGTTGTGTGGCTATGGCAAAAACTTGCATGAATGAGAGGAGCACCGATCCCACAATAAACAACCACCTGGAAACACTCATAAGCATTTCCTATGGAACAAAAGTGCCTTCTCAATGTATATCTATATATCTATATGCACAAGTAGAGCAGGCTCCCCTCAACAGCAGTTCCCCCAATTAGACTTGATGGGGTCATGGAGATTCAACAGCAAGACTCTAAATCCCACATGAATGGTGGAAGGGTAACCTTCCAGATGTTGTTGGAATATAATTCTCTGATCACTAACCATGCTTACTGGGGACAACTGGAAGGTTACCCTTCCACCATTCATGTCCTATCCTTCAGAAACCTAATTATAGCTAAGGCCTTAGTTACTACCTTTGTTAAGTCTAGACAATACAATTACCTAACTGCCTACCTGCAATAGCCAAGGATTTCCGATCTGCAATTCCAAAGGATCATATGAGCACCTGGCTGTAGTATCAGCATGGATACACAAAGCTCAGCACCAACACCATGGTATATTGCTAACCTTCTTACTCCATTCCTCCCTAATGGTACAAACCTAACAGAACTTTAGCATCATGAAATCCTTTCTTTTTGTATGTGTGTTCAGAAATACATTTAATATTCCATGCCTCGTTACAAAACTATGCATATAGCAAAGAAGCTTCCAATAAGTGAAGTGAAAAAGGAAATACCCAAACACTTCTACTTTCATATGTCCCAAGAGCTAAGAATGGCAATTACATTATCTGGCAGGATGCTCAAATGTTTATTACTCCATTAAGGCGATATACCACTATCTGGTCTAATCCCAATAGAAACAGCTTTTATAGTGGTAGTTATTTTGCAGGAAATTCACATAAGCGGCTGACTTTCAGCCAAGGAAGGAAACCACTAAGTAGTGAACAACCAACATTTTTAGTCAGAAAGGAGAACCTTTATTCAAACCTTTTTATTTGTGCATTACTGATGCCTACCCACAAAGCTGTCTGTCAATGGGCTTAATTAATTTCTGTAACAACAGGCAACAACATCTTACAGTATCTAATTGAAGCTTTGCACCACTTGATATGGAAAGTGAAGTCCAGAGGGACAGCTACCCCCACATCCCAATTTTGAATCATGGGTTTGGAAATTGTGGAAGTGTGGAGAGCTCCTCCCTAAATAAGTGGGGAAGAGAAAAACAATCAAAGACAATGATAGCACCTATGTTTAGGATTCCCAAATGAATGTTTGGCTAAAATTGAAACTAGCAGATAGGCAGGGGGAAGGCAAGATTCTGTAGAGCAGTGGTGGGAAACCAGCCATCCCAGGCTCACATGAGGCCCTCAGCCTAACCGTGTGGTAGGAGGGCACAGGGAGAGAAGGGTAGGAGGAGAAATATGCTATTATTATCTAAGGTTAACAATTCTTACAATAAACTAGGGGTGGCCAGCATGGTGCTCTCTAGATGCTTGTTGGGCTCCAATTCCCATGAGCCATGGCCAGCATGGCCAGTCACAAACCATCAAATGGGATAAAAATAATCAGGGATGATGAGAGTTGTAGTGCAAGAATATCTGGAGAACATTGTGTAGTCTACCCATGCTGTAAACAAATACATCCACTAAAGCAAACTCCAGTTGGCTAAAGCAAGCCAGTTCTGTAACACATTAAAGGAAAAGGTGAAATAATAATAATAATAATAATAATAATAATAATAATAATAATAATAAATCAACACTCTAATCAGATATTGATATGAAGCCAATCAGATGCTTCTTGATTTCAAATATGGCAAGCTGTTAGAGCTTGATTATGAAATACACAAACCCTCCTTCCCAAGAGCTTTGCCTTGTCAGTTTTGTATCAAGTTAAACTGTCATGGCTATATCAAATGCACCAAGGAATTTCATGATTGTGGTAATGAAATGAACTTCTGGCAATGATTGGTTGAGTTGCCTTCATGTCACAAAAGGGTGCGGGGGAGGAATAAGAATTTTAGGATACCAGTGGTTGAGCTACTCTAGGTAGGAAGTCATGGGCTGAGGGGGGAATTATAGTGGGAATAGGGGCCCAGAAAAAGGAGATACAGGGATCCGAGAAGACAGCAGGCTAAAGGAAAACAAGGGATCTTTAAAGAGGCTGGCAGAGGTCCAAAGGCACAAGAGTCTCAGAAGAGAAGGAAAACTTAAAATGGGCAAAGAGGAGACGCTGCAAGACCAGGAGCTGCAGAGATGACGTGGGCTACCATCAGGGCCGTCTCGTCATAGGGGCTGGGTGGCACGGTGTGCCAGGGCACCCACGTGAGCCCGCCGGCATACCGGGCACCCCCTCCCCAACACGCACCCGTCCCCACGGGCGGGCGGGCGCTCACGCGCCGGCGGGCAAGCTGCAAGCCGGCCGCCCTCTGGAGCCCCAGCTGGAGCACTGGGAAGGGCGCGCAAAGCCCTGCACCGCTCCAGCGCCACGTCCCTCATCCCCCGCTCGCCCCCTCCCCCTCCCGAGGGGCGGCCAGCACGGGAGGGAGGTGGGCGGAGAGGCGGCACGCCGGGGGGTGCCGAGGGATCGTCACGCCACGGCGGCCGATCCCTTTAAGACGGCCCTGGCTACCATTCACACATTCACTGAAAACACTAGCCAAATCTTTAGCTAGAGGCCTCTGAAAGAAATGTGCCAAAGCTCTGACAGCTGGTAAGGGGCAAGGAGGGAGGAGTAGTGAGGTAACATTATTAGGGGGTATAATTCATTCACAATTAAGAATTCCACTACCTAAGATAGTTAAAAGTTTCAAAACCATCTTACAATGCTCACTTCAAATACTATCTCTTCCTTCTCTAAATATGTGACACACAACTGTACATTTACTGGCATGATAGCATGGCAGGAGTCCAATATTCCTAGGCAAGCTTGCATCTCCTCTTAATTATATGTAGACGGATAATTCATTAAGTGGATAGAAGAGACCGTGCTTTTCCCAGTTTCACTAATGAGAACCTGTTGGACCTAGGGCAAATCACCTGACCTTTGCGGCTGTGTTTAGCCTTTAGAAAAGATATATTAAGAAATAGTGCTTCCACAAGTGTGGTTTAATTAGACATTGTTAGCAAAGTACTTTGATCCGCCTATTCAAGAAGATCCACCTTGGTTGTAGCTCTGATGTCTCATTTTACACATTAGCTCCCGAGATTTGGAGTTTCATTAAACGTGTCATATCTGTGTCATAACCACATTAGGGTTGCCAACTTTTTTATTGACCTCTGCTTCTGTGCCACTAACAACAGCTTGCTCTCCAGACATGATCAGAATTCAATGTCCTATGAATGTCCATCTTCTGTTCTTTTTTTAAGAAATACTGGTACATTTCTAGCTGTTACATGAAAGAGTGCATTTACAATGCTTGGTGACATATCAGAAGTTAGACAGGAGGGTGAATAGAATATCAGCTGTTTGGAGACAGGGTTTTATAGCTGTGTTCCTTTCCTCCTCTCCATAACAAGCAAGCCAACAATACATTATATGAAATAATAAATTTTAAGAATACATTAAGCAAAATAAAGATAAAAAATTGTCATTTTGTTTAAAATGCATAATATATGCAGGGTGCAAAATTAATCTTTTGTTAAAGAAGAATTTGAATTGCACAGGTGCAGAATTTTATTTTATTTTTCGCAATTTGTCATTGTCAAATCCTGTGTGTCAGACTACCTTAAAAACAGTTTGATTTCTCCCTGTAAACTGACAAAATAGCTCACATTCTCCCATATATATGTTACTGCTTTGCTTCCAGGTGAAATTAATGGTGCTAGTTCGAGCCTTTAAAGCAGGGTTGGAGAATCTGTGGTCCTCCAAATACTGTGTTACTAAAACTCCCATAATTCCTGATCATTGGTCATGCTAGCAGGAACTGGTGGAAGTTAGTCCAATATGATCAGGTTTTCTACCCCTGTGTTTAAGCCTTAAACAGCCTAGATCTGAGATGCCTTAGGGAGCACCTTCTCCCCCATACACATCCTGTATATTGGGACCATGTAGAGATGTTAACACCATATTTGACTAGCCTTTTCTAGGGTGGCCTCTTCCCAATGGATATATCCACAAGGCTACTTCTATTTTATCCTGCAGGCAGATGGAGAGAAACTTATATTTTTCCATGCTTCCCAAGTTTGAATTTTGCCATATCAGGCTGGCACTTGGGTGGAATCTAGACACATATAAAAACCGCTCTAAAAATACTTTTTTTAAAAAAGCGTTTAAAAAAATACATTGAATTTTCCATAAGGCTCATCATTGCCATCTAGCATCATATTGTATATTGCATTTAAAACACACTTAAAACATTTTATTTGCAACTGTATAGCTGGGTCCTTGGTCTTTTTATGTTTTTCATCATTTCTTGTAAGCCATTTTGTGGGGCTTTTCGGTGATTTAAATATGATGATTGATGATACATAAATAAATACCTAAAAGCTTGCATTTTGTGAGTTTTAAGTCAGGCCTCCTCTGACATGACATATGGTAACCTGAAGTTCACCAAAAGAGTGGTGGCATCAAGCGAGACAAGGGAGCTGGGAGGGGACATTTGTGCAAGCGGGGTGGGGATGAAACCAACCAGATTGCCTCTGAATCTTTTAAAGCCACAGCATCCCCTGGATCCATACACAAGTCCCTTCCCTTTTTTGCTTTTCAGAATATGGCAACTCTAAATTCTCCCTTTCCCCCAATAGCCCCTGTACCCTCTTTTGTACCCTTTGGTGCTAATTTTCACGGGGCTGCTGACAGCTGCATTGGAAAAAATTGCTGCCAACTCTCTCTTCAAATAATATGAGCATTCCACCAAGAAAGTTCACAAAAATAAAAAATAAAATTTAAGGTTTATATTTTGCACTACATTTTAACATTCATCCCAAAATCACCCTGAAACTAATACCTTTTTCTTTTTAAAAAAAGTAAGGCAATTTCAAGTATTCATTTAACAAATGTTCACCATGCAAATTTGTGGAAATAAGTAATTTTCAAGTAGTCGTGCATACATTAATTATATCTTTATTGTGAGGCAAAGGAGTAATGTAACCAAAGACTTTATTCCCATCATATTATTTCTCTCTCACACACTCACACTTTCATTTCCCTTAAACTCTGAAACTTGTATCCACACTAAAATCTTGATATTTTAAATAACCAGAACTTGATTCAAAATTGAGATGCTTCTAGATAAAAAGAATTCAGTGTTTTGTGTTGAGTTGTTGTTATGTACGGAGTTGAATAGGATCCAAAATGCAGCAGTCTGATTGGTCCTAGAACAATATGATCCAGAATGCAGCAGTCCAATTGGTCCGCAGGAGCCACCCAATCCAGCTCCAGGTGGAAGTGAATCCGCAACCTGATTGGCATATAGGAGTATCCCGGAATTAGCCAATCACGTGTGGCCCATTGTGTAAATAATGTATATAAAGCAGACTTTTTGGGGAAACTTCCATTCTTCGCTACTATGAGCTGAATAAAGAGCATGAAATCCACACTTGACTCTGAGAATATTTCAGTTGTAATGCGTACTGCCAAACATCAAGGGAGTTTTAAGTGCTACTGCAAATCTGTAGTCCCCAAAGGATATTATCATCAATGTTCCTATCTATTCTGCCTAAATTGATCACTTGACAGCAACCTGTCCTAGACAGATATTTTCCAGGGGCTCATCTCATCTCCTGAAATCCCCTTACATTTTGCTCTCTGTCTCACATTGATCAAGGCAGATAGAAATAATATTTAAACGTTTCCTATTTTAAGTTCAGATTTTCTTGGAAACACACAGTAGAAATGGCAAGTTAATGTGAGGCTAAGCATTCCAAAACTCTTCGTGCTCTACACAACCAAGATTCAAGGTTTTCTTTGTGTGGTGATGTAGCTGCTAGATGGTTGCATTTAGATGTGGAAAAATCAAGTTCACATCCCTGGTCAACTATGATGCTCAGCAGTTGATCCTAGAATCATTAGAGCCCAATTCAGGTATTACTGCAAATGGGGGTCATGAGGAATGGTAACTCACTGCCATCCCTTTGTTATGTCACCATCACCTGGCCCTAGTAAGAGGAGAATGTCTACAGTGGGGAATACTATTCTTCTGTAGACACCCTACACAATTTAGACCAGGGGTACCCAAACATTTTTCAAAGAGGGCCAGATTTGATGAAGTGCACTTGCATGAATGCCATCCAAAGTTGTTGAGCTTTTCTTAGGATTTGACCCCAATAAATAAATAATGCCCCTGAAACAGACATGCCTGATTTAGACCTTTGCATGATCAGAGCTGAGTGTAGCAGGCATCATGAACTTGTTGGGTGCAGAGGAGTGATGGGAGGCAACAGCTGGAGAAGTACCAGGAAAAGAAGACTCAGAGCCAGGGGATTGATGGTGGGATGACGATGAGTGGTCAGAGGGAGAAGAGGAAGCAGAATGGGAGGAGGTGTCAGAAACTGAAGAGATAACAGGGTTGAGTGAGCAAGAAGAGGCTATTGCAGAGTGGGGGCTTCTTGACCCCTCCTCTCCAGCCTCCGCTTTGGCCTCTGATTCTGGACTGCTGCTCTCTGCAATGATGGCAGGGCCAGGTGACTTGGAGGCAACAGAGGAGGCAGGCCAGCAAACCCACCCCCACTTTGTGTCATCTCATGGACCCTTTAACACCTGTATAGGATCATTCCACCAGTAAATTCATTGATGTACTGGTAAAATGATACAACAAATATGATGCAAATTGTTATTAGCCCAAGAGAAATAATTGGTAGGCCAAATTTACAAGTAATGAATTTCAAGAAGAGGTCTCAGTAAACGCCTTTCCTGCCCACACTGGCTTTCCTGGCTCCAGGCTCCAACAGCTGCAAGAAACTAAGGCAAGGCTTATCCTCTTCTAGGAATGTTTCCTAGATTTCCCCCACACACAACTTCAAAAGGACCCACCAAGTAGGGATACCTAATTGTCATTCCTAAATACTTCCTGCTCAGACTCATGTTCCCTCAGTTCAACAGCCTGCATTTTAATATTTCCCATAATAGCCCATTTAATTCCCTCTAACTCCTGAGTTGTCTTGAAAACACTCCGTCTTGAATTGCTTTGGAGGAAAGGAGGGTATATGGTTTTAATAATATTTGCCTGACTCTCTCAGACAACAGTAAACAGCTCTATACAGTACTGGAGTGATCACTTTGTTTTTAGGTGGAATCTGAGACTTTCAAAGAGAGATGTGCAAGATCCACAGTTTTTATTTTGATCTATCTATGCTCCTTTTCTTCTTCTCTCTTCAAATGTTCTTGCTGGGGAACACATGGAATAGTTGTATTCTGTCAATCTCCAGCATCTCCTGGTAGGGCTCAAAAAGACTCCAGCCTGAAGCCCTAGAGAGCCATTGCCTATCAGTGTGTGGACATTACTGAGCTAGATAGACCCACCCATGGCCTGATAAAGCAGGATCCTGTGTGTGTTTAACAGCTGTCGCTACATATTTCCTTGGCACCAGCAAATTTGGTAGCTATACTGAGGGAACAAATAAAGACTTTGGGGTTAGGCCACCACCACCCCTGGGCTAAAGTGACCAGTCATTGTAATTGCATTATTAGCTTTCCTCTGCATGGATATAGAAATGTCAAATATTTATCTGGGGATGTCCTGTTGGATTGCTGCTCCCCCCCATCACAACTGTTGTAATAAATAGGCAAAAGAGAAATAATATCCACCTCTTTGTTACTCAGAACATATATAGATTTCTGAAAAAGCAAATCATCACTATGTATTTTTATTGTTATTTATACATCACGGACCGAAACAAAAGCTGCTAGCTCCTCAAATAGCAAGTGTCAAGGTACTGCATATCCACCCAGTTGGTAAAATAAGTCAGTTAATTTGGCAGGTAAGTATTAAGTAATCATGTTGTCAGAATAAGGCAAGTGGCTAAGAGAGGAAGACAAAGAAGAATGAAAAATTATAAAGGGAGAAGGAAACAGGAAAGAACTGAAGAGTGTGGAGCAGCGATGAAGGCTTTTGTTCTCTGCCTCATTGATCTGCTGCTTATCTAATTACTTTGGCACTCATGAGGCCTTCTCTAGCACAGTGTCAGAGAGCCTGACAGCCTTCTTTACGGAAGGACCACTATGCAACTTCCCAAAATAAACAGCATCACATTATCAAGCTCACCTAGACCTTATTTTCCTTCACATACAAAAAAACGATTTGCCTTCCTCAGCCTTCATATACACACACCGTTCAGCAATGTTTGTTTATCTGACGATATTTGTCAATACCTGGTTTAAAAGGGCCTCTTGCTTTGCCACATGCTTTCCCTCTCCTTCCCCAGCCGCATTTTTCTTCTCAATTTTGCCCCCCTTGCTTCACCATAGCATTTCTCCTCCCCATTTCATGGCACCATGTTTTCCCTTCCTTTCCATACCTCTATCAAACCGCTAACCCACAGAACCTCACGCAAGTACAACGCTGAGTGCACAGCTGCCTCCTGGTGGGCATGCGCCAAGCTCTGCAAGAGAGCAGCTTCAGTCTCCAGCTAGTAAGCCATGGTGCAAAGCTGAGAGGTCATTCAACAAAATGGAAAGAGGAGGCACGGGGAGCGGTGGCAAAGAAGCAGGGCTGAGTGCTGTCCCAGCACCCCAGCACCTCCTCTCCATCCAAAGACACATTTCAATCAGTAAGACACACTCAAAGTAGGTGCAAAGCAGGAGAGGGGGTAACCTGAACCCTGACAGAGAGGCCTGGAGGGCTACAGGTGGTTCTTGAGCTCAATAGTCCCTGATCTAACCCAGCACCATTAACAAAATACAATTCCCAGGATTTCCAAGGGTGGCATTTTCTGGTTCACCTCAAGCTGCAAAATGTTTTGAGCTGGCCCTGCTGGCAGACCAGGTTTGGACAATTGGCTAGAGGTTCTGCACTCCATTGTAGAAAGAATAGCATTTTGCCTTGAACATATAGGAAGCAATTCACTTTATTCTCTTCAAAGCCCTCAGTACACATAGCTCTTACACTTGCTAAATCCAGCAGAGTGAGGGCTGTGTCAGATTTAGGACAAGGGTGAAGAAAAAACAGAAGAGAAGAGGACAATTTCTCAGCAGGTACAAATAACAGTTTCTTATGAAACACAGGTAGGTAGCCGTGTTGGTCTGCCATAGTCAAAACAAAATAAAATAAAAAATTCCTTCCAGTAGCACCTTAGAGACCAACTAAGTTTGTTCTTGGTATGAGCTTCCGTGTGCATGCACACTTCATACACAGTGTGCATGCACACGAAAGCTCATACCAAGAACAAACTTAGTTGGTCTCTAAGGTGCTACTGGAAGGAATTTTGTATTTCATTTTGTTTTGATTATGAAACACAGCTTATTATGAAAGGAAGAGTAAAGAGGGTCAGTTGTCTCCATAATGCTATGGTTTTTTTCAACACCACAAACAACATAAACTTAGCTAAAATGTACAGTGGTGCCCCGCTAGACGAATGCCTCGCTAGATGAAAAACTCGCTAGACGAAGGCATTCGTCTAGCGGAAGGCTGCCCCGCAAGACGAATTCGTCAATGGGGCTGCCTCGCAAGACGGGGAAAAAATTATTATTTTTTCGTCTAGCGAAAACCGCGATTTACATTGGTGCTTCGCTAGACGAAAAAATTGCTAGACGAAAATACTCGCAGAATGAATTGTTTTCGTCTAGCAAGGCACCACTGTATACAGATCAGAAAAAGCAAAACTAAGACTATGAGGATACCAGCATGGTTTAATGAGCAGAGTCAAGGAGTATATTAAAGGCAAGAAGGGTTTCTTTAGAAACTGAAATCCAAAGTTGACTGATTGGTTGCAATACCATCAGATCAACGAAATGTTTAAAATGGACACTAAGAACCCAGGTATTCAGTTAGAGAAATCCAGACTGGAGATAGAACTTTTGGACTCTAGGTACAAAAATCTTTCCAGAATGTATAATTTATTGTTGGAGTGGCATACGAAAGACGAACAAGTTAAATCTGTAATGATTGAATGGGCTAAGGATGTGGGGCACAATATAATGTTGCAAGATTGGGATATGTTGTGGAAAAATAGTTGGAATTTCTCAGCATGTACTATTTTAAAGGAAAATATGATGAAAATGATGTATAGATGGTATTTGACCCTGGTAAAGCTGGCTAAGATGTATCATATGTCAGAAAACAAATGCTGGAAATGTAAAGATAGAGAAGGAACTATGTTTCACATGTGGTGGACGTGCCCCAAAATAAAGGTCTTCTGGGAAAGAATTTATAATGAAATGAAAAAGGTGCTGAAAAACACCTTTCTAAAGAAACCAGAAGCCTTTCTTTTGGGAATTATAGGGGAGGAAATTCCCAAAAAAGATAGGATTTTCTTTTTGTATGCCACAACAGCAGCTAGAATATTGATTGCAAAGAACTGGAAAAACCAAGAATTACCAATGGTAGAGATAGAATTGAAGATGATAGACTTTATGGAACTCGCCGAGCTGACAGCAAGACTGCGTGAACAGAGGGAGGAGACAGTGCAGGAAGAGTGGAAGAAATTTAAATTGTATTTAAAGAAATATTGTAATATTGAAAATATTTGAAAATCTAGGGAAGAAGTTAGGGATTTCTGGATAAAAATTGGGGTAAAAAAGAAATAGAGGGGAAAATTGGGTTGTAAAAGGAATAATTGAATAAATGGATATTAAGAGGTAAGAAAGTTAAATATGAAGATGATCCTGCTTAAAATAGGAGAAAAATGGAATCCAGGAAGGGAAGATCAGAGGAGGTCCCATCAAGATGTTAAGAAAATTAGATAAAAATAGTATACTATTATTGTTGTAATTGTTTGTGTCAGGTTTTTTCTTTTCTTTTTCTTTTCTTCGTTGTTGTTGGGTGTTTGGTTTTTTTGTTATACATTATAAAATGAATAAAATTATTATAAAAAAAGAAACTGAAGTCCAAATGAGAACAAATAGGAACATAAACACTGGGAAAAGAAATTCAAACAATCAATATGAGATGCGGGGGGAGGACAGAATTAATTACAAAAAATATTAAAATCAACGTAAACAAATATTTTAATACCCCAGAAACAGAAAACCAGCTAGGGAGGTTATTGGAATTTGGACAACAAGCAGTAGAGGACTGGTGTTGGGGTGAGCAGTAAGGTGTCCCAACAGGCTGATGGTATCAAATTGTTCAAGGTGGTCTAGATTAACATTGCACATATTCAGGGGATATCTAGAGGATAAAATCTGTTCTGTCCAGATTATTTCCAGATCAAATTTGGGCAGATCCTTTTGTTTATTTCAACCAGATATTTTATTTTAAGGTACAAACAGACTGTAAAAATAATGTCCCATAGTCCTATTTCAGCTCCAGTATCTAAGCTATTGGAGCCTGTATCCTTTACCCAAGTTATGCTTCCAATAACCTGTCAGAGGCAAAGACACTCATTACCACTTTAGACCTGTTCTGATAAAAGATTTTCTTCTTTCAGGCTATAAGAAGTGAAAAGACTGGCACTTTTATTTCATGATGCTTCATTGACAGAAACCTCTTATCTGAAGCAGCTTAGTTTCCCATCCACTAAAGCTTATTGCTTCTTTTTTAACTTCCCTCTTTCAGTCCAAGAGAGGTATTTATAACCACTGCAGTCAGTCTTGAAATAAGTATACTTTGCAAGGCTACTGTATGTTACCAGTCAAGCGGAGGGAGACAAAGACAAATAAAGAGCAATGAAATATATGATATACAGATCTTGACAATACCAAAGAGATGGTGGCTTTATGATTCTAAGAATGGAGTGTACCAGCACTGGCAGGAGTTTTGTTCCAATTCATCAGCAGTCCATTAAAATATTATCCTGTTATTTATTTTTCCTTTCTCTTTCTTTTTCCCTTGTCTGATATTTACAGCTTTTTTATCCTTTTAGCTTTTACACAAAATTGTACACTGATGAGCTTGTTTCATGTGGAGGGGGTTGCAAATCACATGGTACTTGGTTATTGTTGTTCAATACTAAATGTACATGGAAACTATAAACCTGAACAGGAATTTTGTTTTCCTTCCTTTTATTTATAATTTATGAATATTATTCAAACTACCTGAGAGAAATAAAATCCTGTTTAATGCAGACATCATGAAGCTAAAAGAAATGCCTCCACCTGTGTGGACCCGTTTTAGCCTGGTGCTCATGCTAAAATGCCTTAGAGATTCTAGGGAGCGCATTACATGCAACAAAATGATTATTGTTTCACTCAGAAATTGTCTAGATAAATAGAAGAGAGATTAATGTAGAGCAGAGGATGTCAACGCTATAACCGAGAAACTGTTTTCTTCAAGACTTATATCCTTAGCTCAGAAACAACCCAATCCTTCTTTAATCCATGTGCAGTGTGCAGCTATTGTAGTGTCCTTTTGACCTTTTTCAGTGCCCTCCAGCCCAGCCAACTGGACACCACGTTGGCTGTGCTTTAAGGATTTATGACATATTCTTCCAGACATCCATTTCAGCAGCTGTCTGGCAATGTCCAGGTGCTAGTACAATGTCAAGCATTGCTAGTACTTAGGATGGCATGCAACAAAGTAGTTGCACATGTGCGGTGACTTGCCCATCTCTCCATCCCCCACACTCATCCTAAATCTGTTTTGGGGGGTCCCCACCCCTCTATAGCAGATTTGGGGGTGGTGTATGCATGGGTGAGGAAAGAGGAGGGGAGTCCTGCTGTACAAGTGGAAGTCATTCCACTCATGCCATTATTTAATTGAATACTGCCCATAGCCTTTAGCATAGATGCCAGCTTTATTCTCTAGCTATATAATGCCTCCTATCCCTCATGAGGAATTCTCTATCTATAATCCAGTTAATTTATATATAGTAACTGCCTTTTAAAATATGTTTTAACTTTTAAGATATGTTTACTGGGGAAGAGTTTGCTTTTTATCATGGGGAAGGGTGTTTCCAGCTACTCCGCCCTTGGAAGAAGCTGCTGCAGGAGAAGGACGGTGAGCAACATCATGGGACGGGTGCTTCTAGGACCAGGAAGCTCACTTGTTAAGTTAAAGTATTGGAATGTGGATTTTTGTATATTACATTTGCTATTGTTTGGCTGTATTATTGCACTGTTATGGTATTACGAAAGTGTTTTTGTACTGTTTATTTGAAATACATCCTTGTTTCTTTGTTGTTCTTTGTTCCAAAAAGGGTTAGAAGCTTTCTGAGCTCCACAGGGGTTCTGCAGAAAGAATGTGGAAATCAAGGGAGCCGTGGACTCAGAAAGGTTGGAAAACCTCTGCCCTAAGAAATTACTAGCAGCCATAACATTCATCATGGCTTCAGAGCCCCACCCAACTTCAACCCTTGTGGCATCCACCAAAGTCAAGGATGTTTTTTTGTGATCTTCATGGCTATTTGGATCTCAGCCACAGTCTAGACTACAAGCTGAAAAATACTTAAATACAAATGGTGGTTGTTAATCATTTTTGCATCAAACACCTTGACCTTGACATCTCAGACATTTGTTTCAAAATGTTCTGCAGGTTAAAAAGGTAGCTCTCGAGCCTGATTAACCAGATAGTCTCATTCTTCAGAATGCTACTTGGGTTCTGAGGGGACAATGCCAAGAATCTTTTGGAGAGTCCTTGTTCTCAGTTCTTAGCCATCATTCAAAGCAGAAATAGTAGTTTAATGATTTAATGGGATGAGCAAATCTAGGCCATAATGCATCAAGCACATGAAGCCACTTCCATTAAGCAAATTTTGTGAATTAATTTTAATTCAGATCTACAGACACAAGCAGCAGCATGGCACAATACAATTTTAACCAATATTTTATCAATTTGCAGTCCCATTAAATTGGAGTTTTATTGCACAACAGAAGAAGAGCATGGAGTGGCTTTGCAACATTAAAAGACATCAGAAGTAAGTCTGTTAAGCACAATGAGGATAACGACCAGGTAAATGGGCATACACAATGTTAGAAGATAAGCAATTAAATAGTCCTGAGATGGTATGTTTGATGTTGTTGGGGCCAGTAATGGTGTTGTCCGGGTGTATGTGGCATCAAAGTTGGCATCCAGGTTTATTGCAGGCTCTGGTACCAGATCACCATTACTGGCCCCAACAACATCAAACATACCATCTCAGGACTATTTAATTGCTCATCTTCTAACATTGTGTATGCCATCAAATGCCAACAGTGCCCTTCAGCTCTCTATATTGGACAAACAGGCCAAACCCTATGCCAAAGGATGTTGTTGTTGTTCAGTCGTTCAGTAGTATCCTACTCTTTGTGACCCCATGGATCAGAGCACGCCAGGCACGCCTATCTTTCACTGCCTCCCGCAGTTTGGCCAAACTCATGCTAGTGGCTTCGAGAACACTGTCCCACCATCTCATCCTCTGTCGTCCCCTTCTCCTTGTGCCCTCCATCTTTCCCAACATCAGGGTCTTTTCTAGGGAGTCTTCTCTTCTCATGAGGTGGCCAAAGTACTGGAGCCTCAACTTCAGGATCTGTCCTTCCAGTGAGCACTCAGGGCTGATTTCTTTAAGGATGGATAAGTTTGATCTTTTTGCAGTCAAGAGTCAAGAGTCAAGAGTCTCTTCCAGCACCATGATTCAAAAGCATCAATTCTTCGGCGATCAGTCTTCTTTATGGTCCAGCTCTCACTTCCATACATCACTACTGGGAAAACCATAGCTTTAACTACCGGTATACAGACCTTTGTCGGCAAGGTGATGTCTCTGCTTTTTAAGATGCTTTCTAGGTTTGTCATTGCTTTCCTCCCAAGAAGCAGGCGTCTTTTAATTTCGGGACTGCTGTCACCATCTGCAGTGATCATGGAACCCAAGAAAGTAAAATCTCTCACTGCCTCCATTTCTTCCCCTTCTATTTGCCAGGAGGTGATGGGACCAGTGGCCATGATCTTAGTTTTTTTGATGTTGAGCTTCAGACCATATTTTGCGCTCTCCTCTTTCACCCTCATGAAAAGGTTCTTTAATTCCTTCTCACATTCTGCCATCAAGGTTGTGTCATCAGCTTATCTAAGGTTGTTGATATTTCTTCCGGCATTCTTAATTCCGGTTTGGGATTCATCCAGTCCAGCCTTTCGCATGATGAATTCTGCATATAAGTTAAATAAGCAGGGAGACAATATACAGCCTTGTCGTACTCCTTTTCCAATTTTGAACCAATCAGTTGTTCCATATCCAGTTCTAACTGTAGCTTCTTGTCCCACATAGAGATTTCTCAGGAGACAAATGAGGTGATCCGGCACTCCCATTTCTTTAAGAACTTGCTATAGTTTGCTGTGGTCAACACAGTCAAATGCTTTTGCGTAGTCAATGAAGCAAAAGTAGATGTTTTTCTGGAACTCTCTAGCTTTCTCCATAATCCAGCGCATGTTCGCAATTTGGTCTCTGGTTCCTCTGCCCCTTTGATTTATGTCCAAAGGATAAATGGACATAAATCAGATATCAGGAATCACAAGACAGAGAAACCAGTAGGAGAACACTTCAGTCTCCCAGGACATTCTATACAAGATCTCAAAGTTGCTGTCTTACTACAAAGGAATTTCAAAAATAGACTGGAAAGAGAAGTTGCTGAATTGCAACTCATTACCAAACTTAAAACCATGGAGAGACCTGGTCTGAACAAAGACATTGGATTCTTATCTTATTATACATGACAAAGCTATCTTTACCCATCTCACCCCTTGCTTTTTCCTGTAAGACCAATTGCAGTCGTTAACGGTCATCAACAGGTTTTCCACACCTATCAGCCAATCACCCATTCCCACCACCCTTCTGAGTAATACCCCTCCCCACTCTCTCACTATATATAAGGGTCTGGTGACTTCTGTTTCAGTGTATCTGAAGAAGTGTGCATGCACACGAAAGCTCATGCTAAGAACAAACTCTCTAAGGTGCTACTGGAAGGAATTTTTTTTTTACTTTGTTTTGACTCTCATCTGGGAAGCTCCAACATGGCTGTGAGTTCAGGAACAGTTGTCTTCTGCTGATGTTTATTCTGGACTGGAGCTTAGTATAGAGGTCACATGAATTGGACCAAAGAAACCACTCTCCTGAACCTTGTGACCAGCTCACATGGCCAATAGGCATCATGTAGGGAAACCTTCTAGTATAGACCATACAATTAATCATACGCTACAGATCAGTAAAGCAGAAGGCATTATTTGATCCCAAATATGAAAATTGGTTAGACTGCTCAGCATAATTACTTACATAGGGTGATACCCAACTAAGACATATTCAGAGTAGACCCACTGAAATAAATGAAGTTGTTACTTAAGTCCATTGGCTCTCCTCATACTCAGAGGAGTATGTTAGTTATACTCAAACACTAGATATCACCCACACAGTTTTGCTATTGGTATCTCCTGGCATGTTGTTACTCTACCAGATTGGTGTCTCCATCTGAAAATCTTAGAAAGTCTACAAACATTTATATTATACACAGATATACTTGCAGTTCATATAACATTGTTTATTAGGAATTCAACCTTTCAATTTTTCCTCCTTTAATTCAGGATGGTTGTGTGGGTGTGGCCAATGAGAAACTACCATACAGTTATTTACTACAGTATTAGGATATCTACAGATGCATATAGGGGGGCGGGCGGAATTGGTTCAGTTCTCAGTTTTCATGCAAACCTCCCTAATTTGCATTTTGCAAACCAACTTGTGAACTGAAATGTAGCTATCAATTGAAATTCACTCTTTTCCAGTTTTTGTGATATCAAAAGACATGCACAGAAAAAGGTATTTATTAATAGAAAGTACACACACACAAATGCTATTAATGAAATTAATGTATTAAGAAAACAGTTTGCAAAAAATGTGTACGTTAGGCAAAACACCCATAAAAATGCATATGAATTTTCACGGATTTTTTTAATACTGCAAACTGATGTGGAAACTGATGTGAACTAAACTAGAAATGAGAAACTGAGAGAAGCAAAAATGATAGATTCATTCATTCATTCCTAGCAATTACAGACCATCTCTTAATCTGTTATTTAATAACCATGTTCCTGTTAGAGCCCATAACCCTCTTGGTGATCTGTCAGTTTAGTAAGTCTGCCTGTTCTGTGGAGCTCCAGTTCTTCCAACATAAATTATTGCCTACAGACATGTCATGGGTGTTCTAATATGCATTGTTATTTAGCTCATAAGGCTTCATGATATTTCAATTCAAACATCTTCTCCAATGATCTTGTGAAAATTTATGCTTGTGATAAATGTGTCCTCAGTGACAGGCTGGCTAGGTATCCAACATAAGATTCCTCCTACCCAGACTTGAAGACCCAATGCTCTCCAGCAAACAAATACTTAGATAAATCATGGTGTTCTTTAAAGCTGAAATACTTTGTAGCCCTGCTGAGCAATTATTACATTCCAGGATAGCGGAAAGGGAAGGGGCTTGATAAGACATAAGATCAAAGGTTGACAATCTAATTGGGGGGGAAATAGAAACACTTTCCCTGAAAAACAAACTGCTCTCCTCTGTTGCAAAATAGAATCTTAAAAGAAAATTAAGCAGAAAGAGATCAACACATTATGGTGACAGTTATCGCCCTATTTTCACCCTATTACAAAACTTGTTCCACATTCTAAAGCTACTCCATAATGTTATAAATCAAAATGAATAATATATACGCTCTTTGCCTACTTTCATTTGCCTATTATGAAGACAGTGTATGAGGCATCATCACATGTGTTTATATGGATTGCCTTCTTTGTTTCATGGGGGGGGGGGAGCTAGGGCAATTGGTTTGTATTCGCCTTCCCCCATTGTAGATGATGTACCCATCAGAAACTGTCCTCTATAGACTCCATAGTTGCAATATGCTGTTGTTGAAAGAAAGAAAAAATGTAATCTTGGAGGAGGGAGCTAAAAGTATTGCCTTGCTTCTCATTCTACATACTTATGCCCTGCATTCAGTGGCGGAGCTTCATTCTCCAGCATCGGGGGTGGGGAGCAGGCGGGGGCGGGGCCCACCACCCGCAGGGGCGAGGCGCACGTTCTGGGGCAGGGCGTGCCGCCTGCAGGGGATGCCCAGCGTGGGCAGGGGGGCAGCCGCAATGGAACCCCACCGGGATCGCACTGCTGGGGGCGGTGCGCTCCCACCGCCCCCTCTTCCTCCACCAGTGCCTGCATTAAGATATGTGCACACATTACATTCAACAACTGTGCAACCTGTGTACATTTGTAACAAATTGCTGAGCTGTACACTTGCATAACTATTCACATACAACATTCAACAAGGCTACAGTTCTCCTCTTTCTCCTCCTATACATTTCTGCCTGCCAACACATTCTTTCTAATTCTCCCTTCCTCGCAATAAATTAATCTTCACTTCTCTCATAACAATCGCATTGTTACTTGAAATTATGTCACTTAAATTTCATTCTAGGGATTTGGTACACACTATAACTTTAGAGCAAATTCAAAACACATCCTCTCCTCCTGCTCAAAGAATTCTGTAGTTTGTTAGAGTTTGTTAGGAATCATAGGAGCCAACTCCTAGGGGCTGAGGTCCCTTAACCGCCCCCACAATAAAATTTTTGAGGGCACTGCCCCATCAAAGTTGATGGGCATTGCCATTCAAATGGGGTGCCATGTCATGTGACTGGGCAGGGTAGGGCAGGGCTTACCTGCCTCCCCCTATATTTCATTCAGGTTGGCACACCTGCTAGGACCTGTACTTCTGTGAGGGGCAAATTACAATGCCCATAATTCTATGCTTTAAATGTGCTTTAATTAAAGGTATTGTATGTATGCAGTCTTAGAATGACATCATAACAATTCAGTCAATCACTGGAGCAGCTCACAACTGATATGCAACAAGTTATTGGGCTGTTTTTAACTGTTTGTTCACAATTACAATATTAAATATTTTGATTATTTTGTCTGAAGAATAATAATAATAATTTATTATTTATACCCCGACCATCTGGCTGGGCCTCCCCAGCCACTCTGGGTGGCTTCTAACACAATATTAAAATACAATAAGAGATATCTGAAGAAGTGTGTATGCACACGAAAGCTCATACCAAGAACAAACTTAGTTGGTCTCTAAGGTCCTACTGGAAGGAATTTTTTTTATTTTTTATTTTGTTTTGACTATGGCAGACCAACACGGCTACCTACCTGTAACTTTCTCTAACATGGTAGACATGCATAACAAAGCATCAAGCCTGAAGAGGCCCATATTAAAGCTACACTAAAGCCACAAATAATAAAGTAAAAAAAAAGGTAAAGGGACCCCTGACCATTAGGTCCAGTTGTGTCCAACTCTGGGGTTGCGGCACTCAACTCGCGTTAACGGCCGAGGGAGCCGGCATACAACTTCCGGGTCATGTGGCCAGCATGACAAAGCCGCATCTGGCGAACCAGAGCAGCACATGGAAATGTCGTTTACCTTCCCACCGGAGCAGTACCTATTTATCTACAGGTGAAACTCAAAAAATTAGAATATTGTGGGAATGTTCATTTCTTTCAGTAATTTAACTTAAAAGGTGGAACTAATATATGAGATAGACTCATGACATGCAAAGCGAGATATGTCAAGCCTTTATTTGTTATAATTGTGATGATTATGGCGTATAGCTGATGAAAACCCCAAATTCACAATCTCAGAAAATTAGAATATTGTGAAAAGGTGCAGTACTCAATCCATAACATCTGCAAAGGGTTCCTGAGCCTTTAAATGGTCTCTCAGTCTGGTTCAGTAGGAATCAGAATCATAGAAAAGGCTGCTGACCTGACAGTTGTGCAGAAAACCATCTTTGAGGCCCTCCATAAGGAGGAAAAGCCTCAAACGGTAATTGCAGAAGAAGTTGGATGTTCCCAAAGTGCTGTATCAAAGCACATTAATGGAAAGTTATGCAGAAGGGGAAAGTGTGGAAGAAAAGGGTGCACAAGCAGCAGGGATGACTGCAGCCTGGAGAGGATTGTCAGGAAAAGACCATTCAAACGTGTTGGGGACTTTTACAAGGAGTGGACTGAGGCTGGAGTTAGTGCATCAAGAGCCACCACACACAGACAGATCCTGGAGATGGACTTCAAATGTCGTGTTCCTCTTGTAAAGTCACTCCTGATCAAGAAACAATGTCAGAAGCATCTTTTTTTTTTTTTATAAGAATTTATTGACCTTTTTCTTGTAACAACATATACCCACACCCACACCTACAATTAAACAAATACAAAACAAATACACTGAAAAACAAATACAAACAGTGTCAAGTTTTCTTGTTGCATCTTTTCTTAAAAAAGAAAATTTCTATTTCCATATCTTGACCATTGACTTCCCCTGCCCTTTCTCCTTCGAGTTCATATCCTTAATCTATTTTATAACCATTTCTCCTGAAATTCAAATTCAATTATATAGTTACACACAATTATATATTCAACATTTAACTAACAATGCATCATCGTAGTAATATCTCATCATAATTCTTCTTCCATTAAAATCTTCACCAATCATTTATATCATATCTATCTCTTCTATCCTTTAAACTGCTGCTAATAACATAATAACTCAAAATATCTCCTTTCATATTCAAACAAGAAATAAAACAGAAAGATTGTTGACAGTATTCACCCTCCGATTTCAAAATTCCGTGATAGGCTACTTCAAATTTTGCTTAGTGTTTCACCCCACACCCCCTCTGTCCATTATTCTTCTCCTGGTGGCATCAACACTGAATTTCCCTGTGGCTTCCCTCTCCAAGCGTCCACAGATCCAGGCACAGTCCAAGACTCTCCTTGCCACGAGCTCCAGGATGTCCATCTCGTCGTCTCTCAGCTTCTCCGGTTCTTTGTAGCATTCCTTTTCTTCTTGTAAAAACCATAATTCTCTGTCCCTGGCCCCCGAGCTCACACCTCGGGGACTGGATATAACAAATCTTACCGTCGCCTTGGGACTGCCACCCCCAAAAGGCGAGTTTCTTCTCCGAAGTAGCTCACTCATTTCTCTCCATCTTCCCAGACATCCTCTCAGCTCTTTGGCAAGACTTTCTTCCAAAGTATTAAAAGTTTTAAAAGCCTCCTCTGTGGGCAATTGGTTCTCTTTCAGACCCCCACACAAGACTTTGACTTTCCTGTACAGCAGTTCCACCTTCAAGGCAGTGAGCCTCTGTTCGTCCGTTAGTCCAGAGTTCAGTACCAGTTCAAGGACGAAGCCCAGCATACTGGTAGAGGGGGAGGAAGTGGGTATCAAATTTCTACTCCTGCCTCTCTGTTCATCGCCATTTTCCTAAACTGGAGCGCAGATACCGCAACTTTAAATGGAGATATTTTCCACTAATTTACTTCCCAAGAAAAAAAGTTGCCAGTCTCATGTATCAATTTTAAGCACATTGTAACAGTCCAGTAGCAGCAGTTGCTCAAATTGGTTAGCTTCTTTAACTCGAAGGGAAGAAGGCAGGCTGCCTTTCTCCTTCCCCCCGGATCGTTCCAAAAGCTCGTTTTCTGGTCAAATTAGTTACTCACGACCACCGGGTTCCTTTGGCTCCATTCTTCAAAGGTAGAACTAAGACGCTCACCGCGGGCTTTGTCGCCGCATTTGCATCCCGGTTGGGGCATATCCCCGTAAGCCCGGCTCCGTTGTCCCTTCACCCCCACTCCCCCTTTACAGGGGGGGCAAGGGAAGGGTTCGGAGCCTCCGTGGGCGCAGCCGGGGAGCCCAGGGTGCGGGACGCTCTTCCCGCACCCCAACCGGAGCCCCGCTTTGCGGTTGCGGGGCTCCTAACCCCCGGGATGGATCGGGCGCCTCGCAGCCGAAGCAGCCCCGACCACCCGCTATGGCGTCGCCAGCCGGAAGTCAATGTCAGAAGCATCTTACCTGGGCTAAAAAAAAAAACAAAAAAAAAACAAAAAACAAACTGGACTGTTGCTCAGTGGTCCCAAGTTCTCTTCTCTGATGAGAGCAACTTTTGCATCTCATTTGGAAACCAAGGACCCAGAGTCTGGAGGAAGAATGGGGAAGCACACAATGCCAAATGCTTGAAGTCCAGTGTGAAGTTTCCACAGTCTGTGTTGATTTGGGGAGCCATGTCATCTGCTGGTGTTGGTCCACTGTGCTTCATTAAGTCCAGAGTCAACGCAGCCGTCTAACAGGAGATTTTGGAGCACTTCATGCCTCCTTCTGCAGACGAGCTTTATGGGGATGCTGACTTCATTTTCCAGCAGGACTTGGCACCTGCCCACACTGCCCAAAGTACCAAAAGCTGGTTCAATGCCCATGGGATTACTGTGCTTGATTGGCCAGCAAACTCACCTGACCTGAACCCCATAGAGAATCTATGGGGTATTGCCAAGAGAAAGATGAGAGACATGAGACCGAGCAATGCAGAAGAGCTGAAGGCCGCTATTGAAGCATCCTGGTCTTCCATAACACCTCAGCAGTGCCACAGGCTGATAGCATCCATGCCACGCTGCATTGAGGCAGTAATTGATGCAAAAGGGGCCCAAACCAAGTACTGAGTACATATGTATGCTTCTACTTTTCAGAGGTCCAATATTGTTCTATTTGCAATCCTTGTTTTGTTGATTTCATTTAATATTCTAATTTTCTGAGATTGTGAATTTGGGGTTTTCATCCACTGTACGCCATAATCATCACAATTATAACAAATAAAGGCTTGACATATCTCGCTTTGCATGTCATGAGTCTATGTCATATATTACCTAGTTTCATCTTTTAAGTTGAATTACTGAAATAAATGAACTTTTCCATGATAGTCTAATTTGTTGAGTTTCACCTGTACTTGCACTTTAACGTGCTTTCAAACTGCTATTACTCTTTAGAAGCTTATACCATTAATAAATATTGAAAAGGAGTTTCCCAGCTGCCAAACTCTTCCACCTTAGATATTTCTGCATAACAAGTGAGGTAATCAACACATGGGTTTCAGGGATCATCTCACAAACCAGAAGTCTTCCCTGAAGTTACTTATCATGTTTATAGTTTCTTATGGTTTACACATGGAAACACGTGTATAGTACTGGCCTCAAATATCTAAAAAGTGACCATCCGAACCATTCTGATAGACAAAGATGCAAGTGAATGGGAGCGTTATTAAGATAAAAGTTTTATACAGATGGGGGAGGGTGGTTAATACAGAATGGTCCTAGATCATAGGGCAACATGCAATCCATTATACACAAAACAGTGGAATAATGCACAAGGGGAATTTTGACTATTTAGTTTTAATCAGGTTTCCTAAAATGAAGCCTTGCCAATAGGAAATGAAAGGATCTTAAATGAGATGCAGCAATAAATTCAGATAGCAATGTTTCCTGCTTTGCATTCCAAAACATCTCTGTTCTCATTAGAAGTACTAAAAGGCTACCCACACAAGGATTGTGGGAGGCTATTCTGATATCTGTATTACCTTCTTTCATGTTTTTCCACATTATCTCAATGTTCTTCTCAATGCTACCAGGAGGTACAGTATTTATTTATTTTTTGCATCTGCTTATCTGTGGGTTGTTCTTCAAATCACTTCCTTCTCTTTACACTTTCGAGCAGCTGGGTTTACCCATCACAGAAGTTCTGATTTTGCTTATTGAAACCGATGGAGAAAAGCAACATTTAAAGTGTATTTCTGTTCAAAGAAATCTACTTTTAATACTGCAGCTGCCTAAATTCATTTGAGATGCCTTCCCAGCAGTACAATCACCACCACAAACAAGGTCATGAAGAAAATGCAGACATTTGGGAGACAAAATCATCTAACCCTCCACCTCCATTGTGAAACCAAAAATTATACAAGTTAATATGCAAGTCTCTTATGGAAATGATGCAATAATCATGTGTCTCTACATTCATTATAAGATAATTAGTTTTAATTGCATATTAAATTCTGATTGAATTAAAAGAGTTCAGGAGTTTGGAATTTTATTTTATTTTATTTTATTTTATTTTATTTTATTTTTAGCCTTCACTTGCAATACTTCTGCTGTCCATGCTGTTTTGTAATGCAAATGAGCAACTGTTTTTAAGCAATCACAATGACTTTCAGGTGCCTCTTCATAAACTCTGCTCTTCTGTACAAATGTCACAATGAAATGCTTGACACAATTCTCTTAAATGGAACATTTCTAACCCATCAATTCTATCTACAGGATGCTATTGCCTCCAGGTAAATGTTTATAAGGAAGGTTTCACCAGTATGGTGCCCTCCAGATGTTGCTGGACTTTTGTCGGCATCCATCTGTCTCAAGAAACAATGCAAGTGCGCAACATCAGGAACAAAGTCAAACCGTTGGACAGTTACAGTGCCTTCTGTGGGCATACAAACCAATACGAGTGAGACATGTTTTATTGCAACTAGGGCACATGAAGTCATCTGGTTTTGCTGCTACAGTTACCCCATGGTGTTTCTTCCACAACTGCAGTGTGCTTGATATTGGTCACGCTAGCCAGGATTGATGGGAGTTGGGAGTCCAACAATATCTGGAGGGTACCACATTGGCTACCCCCAGTATAAGATAATTTCTTGAATACCTTTCCTACAGAAAGCCATCTGACATTCATACTTTATATTCCATTAGCTTCACTGAACCCTTACCTTACATGTTTCTGACTACATTCCTCTAATCCATATACATTAATATTTTTGCAGGCTGTTCAGGAAAACTTCTCTTTTTTCAACTTTTTCATTATGAGATAAAAATGGTACTACTACAGCAGGTGCTATGGGAACAATCATTATCAGTGTAATGTTTCTGGACATCCACAGCTACACTGTCATACCTTTCCAGCTCTCAGTAGTTATCATGGACTGTGTTTAGTGCACATGTGGGCAATCCAGGGATGAAGTAGGGTAGGGAGCTAAGTGGGCACAGCCTACCTAATTCTTGTTGTCATTGAGTCTCTCTCTCTCTGCATTTCTGTACCGTCCTTCATCTGAGGATTAAGTGGCAGTTTACAAATCATTTTGCAAGTAACAGGAGTTGCTGGTTCTGGGAACAAGAAAGAAGAACAAAGGCCAGTAGCATATTGGCATCTTGTGTCAGATTAACAGAAAATAAATATATAGGAAATGTTGTGCACACGCAACAGCTGTCTCAAATGTACACACCTCAGTTTAACTGCGAAGTTAATGTACCTTACATTTTCAGTTCAGATGGAAACTGTTTTTGGGGAAAACACATCTAACAGTAGTGTTTTTTAAGAAGCCACAGGATTGGATTGTGGCTATTGTTGTGTGCACATGGCTTCAGAAGCAGTGGCAGTGATGCACTAGATACAGGGTAAATGGTAATATTTATGCAGCGAAAGGGACATACAAAGACATTGAAACCCACTCTTAGTCACATTAACTCATGGGCAGGGCCCATGTCTTGCTTCAGTTTGCTCACCTCTGTACTTCTGAAGCAGAATATCACAGAAACTGTATCACATTCCAGGGTGGATGTAATGTTAAACCATAGTTTTTTATGAGTATAAGAACAAGTTGAGTCACCCCACAAGCTTGTATAGTTCATCCTAAACCTGGTCTACCCATAAGGAGGAGTTTGAAAGTTTTCACTTCCATCTTAGATTAATCACTGCTTGCAGTGTTATCCAAACTTGCACAATATTCCTCTCCCCCCCCCCCCCGGAGGTCTCGGGGCAGTTCACAGAGTAAAATCAAAATATAAAACCACAAAATAAAAACAACAACAACAACCCAATAACTTCTCTCTCTCTCTCTCACACACACACACACACACACACCACACAGACACAAAACCCCACATTTTAAAAGGGCAAAGGATGTCAATCAAATCAACCAAAGGCCTGGTTAAAAAGAAACATTTCTGCCTGATGCAATGGTTGGTGGAAACAAGCCAACGTCAAACCATAGGTTATGAAGCTGGCTTCTGTTAATAATAATAATAATAATAATATTTATTATTTGTACCCCGCCCATCTGGCTGGATTTCCCCAGCCACTCTGGGCGGCTTCCAACAGAAACCAAATACAACAATATCAAACATTAAAAACTTCCCTAAAAAGGGCTGCCTTCAGGTTTTTTCTGAACGTCAGGTAGTTGTTTATTTCCCTGACCTGTGATGGGAGGGCGTTCCACAGGGCGGGCGCCACTACCGAGAAGGCCCTCTGCCTGGTTCCCTGTTCACTAAGCAGAGTTCAGATTAACTACAGTTTAGGATTCAGATGACACACTAAACCACAGTTAGTCAAATACAAGTATGAACTTCCTATCTTTTCACAAGTATGCAGGAGAAAGGAGAGGGTGTGAGTTTTGGAGGACATATAAAATATCAATTAGTGTTGCATGTAAATGCAGCCATTAAGACAAAATTATTAGGAGTAGGAGTAGGTGTATTTTAAAATATTACCTGCCCTTCATCCTAAGGTCTCAGGAAGGGTTACAACAATTAAAAATACAGTTTTAAAATGTACAATCAAAATATAATACAACATAAGTAGAATAAGTGATATGCTCCATGCCTTCCCTCATTGATGTCTGCAGACATCTCTGTTGGTTTGTTTTTGGGTTTGAAGCTTTTTTTGTTTTGTTTTTTTCACTGAGATTTCAAGACAATGGGAATCATTAAGATATTGATTACCTATCTTTGATATACCGACAATATGCCAGCTATTGCATGCTCTTCATGCTAGGTTAACTGGCTAACATGTCAGTTAATTCACCACCTCTGCAATATGTAGAAACATGCAGTGTATGGTAGGCAAAATAAATTTATTCTATATATTGAACCCCTCCCCCAGCCCAGCACAACTCCAATTACACTTTCACATTCTGATTTTGATATTTCTAAAAGCCCTTGCTAAAGGTGATTTGTTGTTACTGGGTGTGCTATGTTTTAAAAGTTAACAAGCATTAGTTCTTAGATGAATGGTTTCAACATGATAGGCATTGAACTATTACATTCTGCAATGCACCTTGCAAATAGGGTGAATGATCATTTATTGCTTAGTTTTATCTGGCGATCGGTATCTCATAGCCTTATTCTGTTCAATAAACTGTGGAACAAAAGGGTATTCTGGCATGAAAACTGTTTATGATTCATGGTGGATTATAGATCAATTTCAGCTGAAGGTCCTTGGAGCTGTGATTGTCCCCTCTCACTGACAGTATACAGTCTTGGAGCAGAGTCCTCAGACCCCCCCCCCAGCTAAGTGCATCAGACTCTCGTCTGTCTGTACAAGCTGGTGAAGAACAAGGTGCCTAGACAATGGCAAGGGGCTTTTGATGCCATACACAAAAAATATTAAAATACATAATATAACTTGTCTTAATATACTTTTCTGAGTCTAAAAATATGCCAGACCAAAAGAAACATATTTACATAAAAAGCAGACAAGGTCAAATAACAAAGAAAGCCCTTAATTAGTTGTAATCAACTTTAATTTGCATACCGTATATAATTCCTAAATGATTGTTAATAATAACTTTATATAATGGACTTCCAATTTTCATGAAAATGGCACATTTTGATAAGCAGACACAAAACCCTAGTACTAATAAGGTTTAATTTGCATACATTAGACTGATTATCCAAACAAAAGGATTACAGTATTACTTCCCCATACCTTTATGTCCTTATTATGCACATTTATTAACTTCACAAAAGCTAGCTGTTACTGACAAACAATAGCCATGGGTGAAAGAGAAATCTTCAACATGAATAAAAACATTTTAATGCAAAAGAGCAAAGTTTATACGGTATAAATGCTTCACTTAACTCTTTCTTAGCAAAAGGCACACATTAGGTAAACTCTATTCATTAGATAGATTCTGCATTTTCTCATGCATAACATTCCCAGATGGCATAATATTAAAAAATCTAACATTCACTATACCAGTCTGGGCCACAGACTAGTGCACAATTATGCAGAAGGAAATGTCCCTATAGGATACCTATGCTACAAAACTCTGCATAGAATTACAGCATTTTAAAGGAATGCATATAAAATTATCTATAAAAATGATTGGCTTCTAGAAGTACTCAGAACATGTTTGCAACAGGAAGACTAAACTCTGAACTCATCCTTTCATATGCACACAATATTGATAAAATGTTTCAAAAGGGTGCTTTTCAGAAGCATAACTAATAGCATAGTTAATGTTTAAAAAAACTGGCACTTTTGTGTTGGGAATGTAAAAAGTAATGGGAACATCCTACCATATACAGTCGTACCTTGGTTCTCAAACTCCTTGGTACTCGTACATTTTGGCTCCCGAACACCGTAAACCCGGAAGTGTTCCAGTTTTTTAATGTTTTTTGGAAGCCAAATGTCCGACGGGGCTTACGCTTGAGTGCAGAAAGCTCCTGCAGCCAATCGGAAGTCGTGCCTTGGTTTTGGAACATTTCATAAATCAAACAGACTTCCTTAACAGATTACGTTTGAGAACCAAGATATGACTATAAATTGGTCCCATCCAATCATTAAGAAAAGGTGACTTAAGCAAAACAATCAACCAAAGAACTGGAATATACACTTAGATTTTTCTTTATTCCTAATAATAGACGTAATGCACAACAAGTTGGCATAAAGCATGAGGGTTTAAGTTAAGCTTGCAGAAGGTTACACCAGATCGAACCCAGCATAGTGAGGCGAGGGGGGGGTGCTTCTTCTCTGCCTAAGCCTGAGAGCATGGAAATAAGCCTTTAAAACAGTGTTCTACACTAGATTGTTTGGTCATGTGATCAAGTTGAACAGGCTTAGTTTAAGGTTCCCCCCATCTGGTCCCGTCCCTGGAATGCCCTGTTGGGGGACTAACAGTTGCCTTGGTTCAGCCATCTGACCCTCTGCTGAGCAAGTTACACTGACATACCGTATCTTGGGCTGAGCCCGGGTTGAGGACTTAGCACCCACTGAACCAGAGATCTCCTGCATCCTAAGCTCCTCATCCCAGTGCTTCTTGCCATAGGATTGTCCCCACAGCAAATTAATACCTTAACCACAGCAAAAATTATTGAGATTAGATATCAGAAAACAGGAGAGACAAAACTGGAACTTGTTTATTGAAAAATAATAACCATTCGTCATTTACTGGAACAAGAACGCTTATTCTCAGCATCTTATAGAGCTCTGTAAAGACCGATGTTGTTACAGTGAACTCTTTGTTTTATTTGGTTATTTGATACATTTGTTAAAGCAAAGCAGCCAGCCATCTTTAACACTAAAAAACAAAAGTTACCCCAGAAAAAAAAAATTAGAACCATGGTGTTCTCTCTGTCTGCTAGTCCCTTCATGAGCATGCCCTGGGAATCTTCACTTTCACAACTCTATACAAATGTTTTTAAATTTTTTTTATCTCAGTGAGGAAATCTTATTTTAAAATAGTAGTGTTAGCAATAGGAGCACTTCTACAGTATCAGTTCCTTACCGCATCGCAGACACCCAGCAATTAACACTGATGGCAGAAGGGAGGGAGAGGGAAATGTCGTGAACAGATCTCATATCTGAACACAAATGAAATTCACAAGGACTTGGAAAAAAGCCAATGAACTTGAAACTTAAACAGAAGGCTACTTCAGTATCCCCTCCAACTTATGTTTTCTGACACAGAGCTCTCCTGGCGTGCCGTGGTGTTAATGATGCGAGGGAAAGGGTGGGGGAAATTAGAAAATGAAGTGTTTTTCACTGATGGCTCTCCTGACAAAGGAAGTTGTACACAAACAGAATGATAGCTCTGTGCCTACAAAGTCAGTTATGAATATGTTAATTCTCAAAGGCCAGGTCTCTGTACACCCCAGATCTCTCTCTCTCTCTCTCTCTCTCTCTCTCTCTCTCTCTCTCTCTCTCAATTTTACAGTGTATTTAACTGAATTGGTAACAGCCACAGTCAGCATTGATTATGATCTACAGGTAAGCAGGTACCTACCAGCCACATGGTCAGACAGGAAGCCAGTCAAGCAAGCAACTGGTAAGCTGGACTGAGCGAGCTGGGCACTCTGAGAATAGCTCAGTCTTTGCCTATATGGTGAGTTGTTTAGTGTAAGGCCAAACACAAAAGCTCTACACAATCAAGTAGAACCCCCTTGGGGTGAAATGGCACAGCAGGTACAGCACACCAGAGCACAGACCCCTAGGAGAAAGGGTTTCAGTGGACAGCTATAGCAAAGCTGCAGAAAGATACAATGGCCCCATGAGTCACATACATTTAAGTTTGTGCTATCCTACCTTTTGCCTGTTCCAAGAGCACATGATGCAGCCACTGTGCTGAAGCCAGGTAGATTCAGGCTGGCCAGTGCCTGGATAGGACCCTACTCTGGACATCCACATAGGCTGCCTTTAATTCTATGATGGATGAAAGATGTGATGCAAATGTAATAAATGAATAAATATTGTCCTCTTGTGTCACTAGATCCCTGTGATGCTGGTAGTTAGTACCAAGAGTGCCTTCTGCCCACATAGTGGCACTGAAATGGCACTGAAATGTAGCAGAAAAATCCTACAACTACTTCCTCTAACAAAATAATAATAATAATAATAATAATAATAATAATAATAATGCCTTTATTGTCAATGTACAACCTGTGTACAATGAAATTAACCGACCCTCCCTCCCCCACACACAAACACTCAGTCTCATTGCACTCTGTGTGCTTGTTGCACAACACACTAACCCCGAAAGTCAGTTGGCACTGATTATACTTCTATATCTCCTGCCCGAGGATAGAAGATTAAAGAGGTGCTGGCCGAGGTGTGAATCGTCCCTGAGAATTTTTCTCACTCTCCTAAGGCAACAATCCCTTATAATGTCATCTAGTGGGCTCAGGGGACAGCCCATGATATCATGTGCTGTGTTCACCACCCTCTGTAAAGAATTTCTGTCCGTGGCTGTCAAGCCAACGTACCACACTGAGATACAATATGAGAGGACACTTTCTATTGTGGACTGGTAGAAGGAGGTCATCAATTGTTGTTTAACATTGTCCTTTTGCAAGACCCTGAGGAAGTGGAGTCTCTGTTGGGCCTTCCTAACCACCTGAGTTACCGGTATATTGTTTTTCCAAGTGAGGTCTTCACTAAGGTAAACTCCCAGGAATTTAAAGGAAGAGGCCCCCTCCACACAACCCCTCCCCCAGATATACAACAGGGCTAGTTCCCCTCTCTTCCTCCGAAAGTCCAACACCATCTCCTTTGTCTTGCTAATATTTAGGTGCAAGTTATTCTCTGGGCACCATGTAGATACTTTTTGAACCTCCCCCCTGTACACTGATTCATCCCCACCTGTAATTTGACCCATTATGGTAGTATCATCTCCTCTGCAAACTTAATAATTACAGTGGATGGATCAGATGAAATACAGTCATATGTATAGAACGAGTACAGGTAGGGACTCAGCACACATCCCTGTGGGGTGCCAGTGCTGAGCTTCAGGGAAGTAGATGTAACAGGCCTAATCCTCACTGTTTGTGTCCGATCCCTCAGAATACAAAGTACAACAGAGGCACTGCCAGCATCCCTACTTTGAGACAACCAGAGCTGGAGCCTTGAATTTTCTATCTAGAAGCTCCATGATTATTTAACATCCAATTCTCTGGACCCCTGCAGTCCATACTGCATGCAAATTGCCCACCCTAATATGGGAGGCATCCCTACCCAGCTCTACTCATACTACAAATGAGTATATAAGTGGTCCTTCAAGATGATTCATCAAACTCTTTTGGAAGAACCTCTATTCACTTGTTTCTAAAAGTTATATGAATATTATCTAGTCATTTAGAAAGAAAGGGCGGGTACAACAGTTAAATTAATACAGAACACATTAGCATTTCCCACTCCCCAGTCAATTTTCTTCATTAAAAAATCACTTTGTTCTTATTCTAGAATTAATATGCAAATCAGTCACAATATTATTGTGAACTAGTGGAATGTCTTCCCAGAGTGGAAGTCTCAGAAAGTTGATCACTAAAGCAAATTGCTTGAAAGCAAAACAGACAGACAGACAAACTCAAAACATCTATTCCAATGGTAGCATTTTAGAAATCCACACTTTTCTTATGAGAAACAATTCATGAGTGGAATGCCATGGCATGGAAAGCTGTTGATTTACTAGGATTTTACACACCACCCAAAAATCAACATCGTTTTATACATTCCCTGAGAAGATGCATTTTAGCTACTTTACATGAGCATCTACACAGTGTACAGGACTCAAATATATGCACACTTTCTACAGGATCTGTCCTCTATATAACGTGCACATTACCTGAGGCACCAGTTATATGTGTAAGTAAGTCTGACGTCAACTTATCTTGTCTCACCTCCTGCCTTCACAATGATGTCTCTGGGCTAGTGCCATTACTGATCCAGCCAAGATAGGACCATATCCTTATGATAACAATAGAACTTCAAAAGAAGCCAGCGGAAATTTATGTTATCAGTACTGTTTTACTGATGCTTTGGTTGTCCACTCAGTTCATCATTACACCCAGATCTATATTATCTGGAATCTCAAGGCAGAAACATATGGAATTGGAATGAAAGAGGTGAGGACACTTTTCATTGTTTTAGCATCCAGGATGAGATGTTTACAAATTTGATGACAGCCATCTTTGAACTATGGAAAGCACTGCCAAGGATAAACCTGAAAGTAAATGGTGTCACCTTCACAAGTAATAGATTATTGATATATGTGGTATGTATTAACGCTATACTTTCTTTTGTTTTAACATTTGTGTTGTTAACCATCACATGTTTTTGTAAATGGAAATGCAGGATATTAATACTTTTATAAATAAAAATAAGAGAAGTCAACTGGAAAATTAAGGAAGCACTCTCTACAGTGGCTTCAATATTTTCAACTAAAGCAGCTTTATAGATCAATAAGGAGAAGTAAAAAGAGATTATAGCTGTCCTCTTTCCCAATTCTGTGTTTCAATAGAGGCAAATTCAAGGGCTTATTGTCTCAAACATATAGCCTTCTTTTTCTCAAAAAGCAAGTATATTTAAGGTCAGGTGAGAGTGTTTATCTGTATCTGACCTGGAATGAAGGGGGGGGGGGATCTGTATCAGAGACAGCTTTCTCTCCTTCTATAAATATAAAAGGAAATCACTATAAAATACTATGTAATTGAACATATGATGGCTAGATACAGCCTGAAATTGAACTAATATAGGAGCTTTTCCATGGCATGAATTAGGATGTTAAATATTTTTGGGTACTATTCTGAAATTTCATTTATATATGGATTTCTTTATTTTATTTGTACAAAATAAATAAATGTGGCTGCAATCCTACACCCAACCTAATGGCTGCCTGTGGTGCTAATGTAAAAACAGCAATGGTGGCCAAGTAGAGTGTAGTCAGATCCAATGAACAGCAACATATCCATACTTAGGTTCCTGGTTCTGTGGCAGAACTATAGCTTCAAAATCCTGATAAATGTTAAATTTAACTGTCATCAAATAATGTTTTGATTTCTATAAGATCTTCTCAGTCTTGTCAATAAAACCCAAAGAAAGCTTGTGTGGAGGACAAGGCATTTAGAAGTTGCCTCTAGTCATAGACACAAACTGTGGAGGGAGAAACTGGCAGACACAATTTCTAATGTTCATGCGTCTGTGCATATAACACCTTTGTGTCATATTGTGCAGAGTTTTACAACTTAGCAGTAAGCCTGCTAGGTTCTGGCATTTGTTTTGTGTTCAGTTTTGTATATCAATCTGACCCTGTTCAGTTCACTTTTCTTTAAAAGTTCAGGCCTATTTATTCTGGGACAGAGTTTCGGCTGGTCTTAAATGAAACAGCTACACTCCATACCCTTAATTCCTAGCTGCAATTATGTATTCATGAATCAGAGACTTTTACTACACAGCACAAAAGCAATACAAGGGCTCAATTCAATATGCAGGCTCCAACTTTCGCTTTACGGTGGGTTTTTCTTTGTACACAGCCCTCTCCTTTGCAAAATAAAAAAATAAAAACCTGGAGCACTCACACTGAAGGAAATGCATTCATTTGACTTCAGTTCCCCCATCCCTTCCCACTGTTTTTCTATATTCCTGCAGAAAAGAAGTAAATAATTTTTCACACTGCAGGGATATTCCTTTTCACATACTGTACTCTAGATCAAAAAACCTACTTCAAATTATATGGAGAACAACAACCATTTTGCCTATTTGCTTGATTACAAGGAAACATTTGGCTTTATCAAAGTCCATTTTGCTATATGTGTGACACAATCATTTTCTTCCCTTGAAGGTATGAAACCTACCACACATTTTGAGATGAGGAAAGCTTTAAAAAAAAAAAAAGTAACACAACATGCAAATTATTATCCTATTAATCCTCAAACACAACAAAATCCCATAGATAAGATTAGGAGCACCACAATATTTCAAATGAGCCAGTCAGATTTAAATGGGAATAAGCCCCATTCAACTCAGTGGTTATTAGTGGACTCAAATGAGCTCAAATCCTCATTCATTTACTTAAATGCAAGTCCCAATTATTTCAATGGAAATTAATTCCTCTAAGTATTTTAGGATCATAGCCTAAGTTTTATATAGTTAAGTAAATTATTTTTCCAGTACATGCCACTAACTGCACTAGAAAGAATTAATTACTGAGATTATTTTATTTACCTTTATGCCTCCTCTGTAGCTGAAGAGAGCACAGATTACACATCAGCTTTCCCCAAACTGGTACCTTCTAGATATATTGAATTCCCGACAGCCCAGCTTGCCTGATGAGAGTTGAAGTCTAAAACACCTGGAAGGCTCATTAATGAAAGCTGTTGTAAAAGGTAAAGGTAAAGGTACCCCTGACCATTAGGTCCAGTCGCAGATGACTCTGGGGTTGCAGCACTCATCTCACTCTGTAGGCCAAGGGAGCTGGCGTTTGTCAGCAGACAGCTTCGGGGTCATGTGGCTAGCATGACTAAGCCGCTTCTGGAGAACCAGAGCAGCACACGGAAATGCCGTTTACCTTCCCGCCTGAGTGGTACCTATTTATCTACTTGCACTTGACGTGCTTTCGAACTGCTAGATGGGCAGGAGCTGGCATCGAACAACAGGAGCTCACCCCATCGCAGGGATTCGAACCGCCAACCTTCTGATCGGCAAGCCCAAGGCTCTGTGGTTTAGACCACAGCAGCACCCGCATCCCCTGAAAGCTGTTGTACATTGTGTTATAGCCTGTTGGGATGCACCAGCTAGCTAAAAGTTGAACTCTTTTCAAAAGGTTTATAAAGCAACTCCCTTAGATAGCTGTGTCAATCTAACAGAAATGTAGGCTCAGTCCTACAAAAGAGCCTAGAACCCCAAAAGAGTCGAACACAAAGACAAGTAAGGGTCTCAGCTATGCACTATTTTTAATGTGTGTTTGTATTTCAGGATTTTTGGCCCTAATACCTTTTAAAAAAAAACCCTAACATGGATCAAATTTGTTGTCTGTATCTTCTATGAGACAGAATTGTGCAGTTAGTGCTATCGTCAGTTTCAAAAATATGTATCTGAAAAAGGGGTGGGTAGGGCCTTTTGCCAACAGCAAAAAGCAACAGAAAGAAAACCCTGCTAGATCAGACCAAAGGTCCATCTAGCTCAGTCTTAAGAGCTGGGGTGCAGGGGTAGGCTATATGCCTGAGCCCCTCTTCTAATTCCTGGATCCAGCACTGATTCAATTGTTGAAATAGCCAATCCAGCCTGGTAATGACCCACTAAAGATGGGTTGTTAAGGGAAGAGACTGCCTGGAGGCAGACAGATAGGTGACCAGAGGAGGAATGACCACTGGAAGGAGCATAGAGAGAAGATACACCATGACACACCAGCATCAACACAACTGGACGCCTTCATCTTCCCCACCTGCAATAAAGCATGTCTCTCCCGTATCAGCAGGCGCTGTAACTCTCCAACTTTACCTGTCCCACCAAAGGTGCATTCGTCCATTGTCTCCTGAGACAGATGGATGCCAACAACAAAGGGAACAAAGGGAGTGGCTCTGTGCCAGAGGGCAAATGTGTGGAGCCCTTCCTTCAGCTCTTAGACAGTTAGAAGGACAAAATCCAGAGTTTAGATATGCTTACAGCATATCTAAAACCACAATAAAAACATCAAGCATTAAAAACCTCACAATACAGGGCTGGCTTCAGATGTCTTCTAAAAGTTGTGTAATTCTTTATCTCCTTGACATCTGAAGGGAGGGTGTTCCACAGGGAGGGCACCACTACTGAGAAGGCCTGGTTAAGCACCAGGAACTCCTGGAAACTGGGGGGGGGGGGGTGTATTATTACTAGAGCAGTCAAGTGCAACATTTTCCTGTTGCCTAGAATGGGTACACAGGGGAATGTGGTTCCAGACAGGGAGGACTTCCTTTCATACCTGCTCTGGAGCTTCCTCCTTCTATGTGTGACCAGGTAGATGGGCATGACTCTAGCTGACCAGATTAAAGGGCTGGCCACACAACCATCTCTCTCTTGGACTCTTACTCTCTTACTCTTGGACTCTTGCTCCACTGGATCATAGCCAGTGCACAGCTCACCCTTCACATAGGATGGAGTTTATGTGAGTAAAACTTTATTCTTACTGTGTTGCATTATTATTATTTTAAGAGGAAAATAAAGGGGAAACTTACCAGAAACAATCCAGACTGGAGAAGCCAGACTGGATTGCTTAATTAAAGGATTCTAACAAATCATCAACTTGTTTCCAATAAGTTGCAAAGGGAACGTGCTCTGCTGTTTACTCACTAGCGTGAGTGAGGAGAGATATCAAAACAATAAATCCTCTCCTACCTTAACATTCCCACAGAATTTTGCATTGCTCAGAGACTGAGCTAGCTGCAAACATCAGCATCATGTTCTCATACTAGCCAACCAGATGCCTATGGGAAGTTTGTAAGCAAGACCTGAGTGCAACATCACCCTCTCCATTTGTGATTCCCCACATCTGGTGAAGTATACTGCTTCCAAGAGTGGCACTAGAACATAGCCATCATGGCTGGTGGCTACTGATAGTATTACCCTCCATGAATTTATCTAATTCTCTTTTTAAGCCATCCAAATTGGTGGCCATCACTGCATCTAGTGGGAGAGAAGCTTAACTATGCACCTTGTGAAATATTTTTTATTGTTGTCCTGAACCTTCTAACATTCAGCTTCTTTGGATGTTCACATGGAGATGTCCACTATTACTATGAGAAAGGGAGAAAAACTTCTTTCTATCCACTTTCTCCACACCATGCATAATTCTATACACTTCTGTCATGTCCCCCGCCCTTACTTTTTCCAAGACTAAAAAGGCCCATATGTTGCAAAATTTCCTCATACGGGAGTTGCTCTACTTTCTTGCTTATTTTGCTTGTCCTCTTTTGAACTCTTTCCAGATCTATAATATGCCTGTTTGAAGAGAAGTGACCATAACTATTCTCAGTATTCTGTGTTTGGTCTCACTATAGATGTATACAACAGCATAATGATATTGGAAGTTTAGTTTTCATTCCCTTTCTAAATTATTCCTAACATGGAATTCACCTTTTGCACAACTAACACACCCTGTGTATTGACGTTGCCATCAAGCTCTCCACTATGACCCCAGGGTCTCATTCATGGTCAGTCACCACTAGTTCAGACTGCATTAACATATACGTGTAATTTGGTGGGGGGGGGGGGTTGCCCCAATGGTACATCACTTTACCCTTGCTTACATTGAATTACATTTGTTAGTCTATTGCCCATTTTCTCAGAGATCCTTTTGGAACTCAGCACAATCCATTTTTGTTTTAATCTCCATGAACAATTTGGTCTTATCAAGAAATTTGGCCACCTTACTGCTCACTCCTAACTCTACTCCTTTATAAACAACTTTAAAATCACTGGTCACAGTACCAATTCTTGGGGGACTCCACTTTCCAGGGAGCAAGGTATCTCAGCCATTAACAGCTGTCCTATCTGAAATTGCCTTCTGAAATAGACAGAACTAATATTTTCAGTGCAAGATGATGGAACTACTCTTCTTAATTATGGAACTACAGCTTTCTAGCAGATATCTAAAAGTCATTATCAGCTGTTACTTTTTAGGGTGTATCCATATTGCATATGCTAAGCATAAACATTCAGATTTACAAACATCTATTTAAACATATGCAATGTGGTGTGGCTACATTCTCTGCAATGTGTGAAGCTAAGCTCAATCTTGCTGCTTTTCCTCATATGCGGTGAAATCCAATGTAGAGCTAAGGCAAACATTCCATCAGCACAAGGATTTCTCCATACTCTATGGAACACTTTTCCTCTCTCATCCCCTTGTGTGCCCCCTAAATCTGTTTCAGGGGTCTCCCCATCCCCTGGAGCAGATTTGGGAGGGTGTGAGGCACACATGGAGGGAAAAGGGTGAAAGTCATGTTTTGCAAGCAGAAGTTATTTTGTTGAATACTGCCCATAGCAGTGAATTGTTGAATACTACTCATAGCAGTGAATTTTTTTCAGGCACACATCTGACAAGGCTTTTAGGCTGCTATATTGTCTTCAAGTGTGATACACAGGCATTATTCCTAGCTGTGCCATGTTCCTAACCTTTCCTCTCTCCCAGATTTTACTACTGCTGCTTAGCTACCCTTGGTAGTTGGGTACAAAAGAAAAAGAACCAGCTGCCACTGTTTCATGAACATTGTTAGGAGAATAAAATAGAGAACCATGATACAATGATGCCAGGAGGAACAACTTGGATCTTATTTAACCCTGGTTTCACAGTTGTTTGTCTGAATGGAAATATCTCATGCACAATCATTCATGGCCACCTCTGGTGATGAGTCTTACCTAAAAAATTAACAGCTGATCAAACAGCCCTTTCCAAACTCATGTTAGAATGCATGCAAGTGATCTGCTCTCATATTTGAGAGACAAGGACAGAGGCTGCTTAATTGCCAAGGTGGCTTCTAAGCCGTTTACATGTATAAAAAATCATTAGGGAAAACTCAGGAAGCTTTGCAACAGAGCGCCTTTTTTCAAGGACACTCAGTTTCAACATCTATCCTGCTTGAGTCCTAGTAGAACTTCAGACTTCCCAGAGGTGCCTATTCAAACAAACCATAAGCCTTAAATATATTAGGGAGATGGGAAAAGTAACATAGCAAAGCAAATGAGGAATACAAGAAATTAGAAGCAGTAAATATTTGAGAGAAAACACTGTTTTGCTCATAGATGTCCCATGAGTAATGGAAGAGAATACATTTGACAAATAAATTATTTGTTATGAATTGTTCGCCCCATTCTGGTTGGCATATATGACAGCAAAGACCATTTGAAGTTTAGCATTAAATGAGCCAACCTCCTCAGTAATCATGATGATGGCAAAACTCGTGACTCCCAGTTGAGCAACTGTCTTGATGGAACTGCTGGGGATAAAATCAGAAGCTGAAAAGGCAATGTGACAACAAATAAAGGGTTTTAGATGATTGGGTGGGAATGTTCTCATCATAAAGGTACAAAAGACATGGGGGGGGGGGAAGAGTGAGGAGAACATAAGAAAGGCAAGAGGACCTATATGAATCAGCCAAGAAGTGGGTGGATAAGAGGGTCAGAGATGTTATATGGAATTAAACTGTGAAGAGGCCGGGCAAGGGCAGCACACAGACGCAAGTAGGTAAGAAGTGAAACAGCATAAAACAATACAGTGTTATTAGCACACAGTACTGAAATTGAGGGGCCTCCCTAAACACGAATAAAAATTAGGGTTGTGCTGAAATTTCAGATTTTTCCATAATCATATGAAAATTTGTATATATAGTGAACTTATATTGAATAAAATCACACTCATCAATATAGTCAACTTCCACACAGTAAAGTAACTTCACCTAAAACAGAAGGCCATTTGGTGATGAGGGAAGTCTCATTGCACAACTCCAAACATTAATGAACAAAATTCCATTAGCAGTGTCAAAAGTGAAGAGGTAGGAGTTTGCCAAGGTACCTTGCCTGAGGGCGTTGACCAGAGAGAAACATCCTTTTGACTGTCTAGCTAGAAATAATTTACAATGTTGTTGTTTTTTCCGTTTGTAACTCTTTTTAAGAAATGTGCACTTTTTAAGTTGTCTTTAAGTTGGACCATCAAGAAGGCTGATCGCCGAAGAATTGATGCTTTTGAATTATGGTGCTGGAGGAGACTCTTGAGAGTCCCATGGACTGCAAGAAGATCAAACCTATCCATTCTCAAGGAAATCGGCCCTGAGTGCTCACTAGAAGGACAGATCCTGAAGTTGAGGCTCCAGTACTTTGGCCACCTCATGAGAAGAGAAGACTCCCTGGAAAAGACCCTGATGTTGGGAAAGATGGAGGGCACAAGGAGAAGGGGACGACAAAGGATGAGATGGTTGGACAGTATTCTTGAAGCTACTAACATGAGTTTGGCCAAACTGCGGGAGGCAGTGAAAGATAGGCGTGCCTGGCGTGCTCTGGTCCATGGGGTCACGAAGAGTCGGACACGACTGAACGACTGAACAACAACAACAACATTTTACAATAAATTCTGAAATGTTAAAAAAAGTGAAGAGGTATTTTGGGAAATGTGTTGACGAAATGTTAAAAAAAAGTGAAGAGGTATTTTGGGAAATGTGTTGACAAATTCAAACACAGAGTAGTTTTGGTTCATCCCTAACAAAGATGTTGGCATCAGTAATATCATGAAAAGCAAAGCTTCAAGAATCATAATAGCTGAACAGTTTGAGAGATTTTAGAACCCAAGCTTGCTGAAAATGTTTAATTTATTTTAAATGTTTAATGCTTTAAAATATTTAGACACACTAGCCATAATAACTGGACAGAATAGTATGAAGTCGTAATATTTGGAGATGAAAGTCCACTATTCACTAGCATTTTTCCAAAAATCTTCATGCATGTTCTTTTCCCAAATGTATTGAGGCATTATAACTCGGCAACTTTTAAGAAGTGACTTAGAAATGATAAACACAGTGTATTTAAAATAAAATGGAATTTTAAGCAATACGCTTCTTTTCTTGAAGAAAATAATACACAGCCAAGACAGCTTTACATTATCATATTATTTCAGATCACTTTCCCATCTTCTTTAGTAGTTGTTGGATTGCAAGCAGAGATTTGTATTGCAACAATTATGTAGAGCAGGCTTCCTCAACCTCGATCCCCCAGATGTTTTAGGACTACAACTCTAATCATCCCTGTCCTGCTAGCTAGGGATCATGGGAGTTGTAGGCGAAAAACATCTGGAGGACCGAGGTTGACGAAGCCTGATGTAGAACAACAGGGCAGAGCAAGTCAACTTAGCTGGCAATCCCTTTTAGGATCAAATCTCCTTGCCACAGCAAGATGGTTCTGGAATTAGGACCTCTGGATTAATTGGTGAAAATATTCCAGAATGGCAGTGGGAGGGATTAACTGATTGTAATTCTACTGTCATCGAATTAGGCTTCAGTTTTTACTTTTTAATAGAGCAGACAGGTTTTTCCACATGGTAGGAGCTTTGCATAGCTACTTTGCACCTGCATGTCTCAAGAGGATAATATGCCAATGTTCACCACTGTAAGTGGGCAATGTGATAAAGGTAAAGGGACCCCTGGTGGTTAGGTCCAGTCACGGACAAATCTGGGATTGCAGCGCTCATCTCTCTTTACTGGCTGAGGGAGCCAGCGTAGAGCTTCCGGGTCATGTGGCCAGCATGACTAAGCCGCTTCTGGCGAAACCAGAGCAGTGCACAGAAATGCCGTTTACCTTCCTGCCAGAGCGGTACCTATTTATCTACTTGCACTTTGACGTGCTTTCGAACTGCTAGGTTGGCAGGAGCAGGGACCAAGCAACGGGAACTCACCCCGTCACGGGGATTTGAACCGCCTACCTTCCGATCGGCAAGCCCTAGGCTCAGTGGTTTAGATCACAGCGCCACCTGCGTCCCTCCAGCAATGTGATAGACACCTATAAATGTATGTGCAGAATCTGTCCTATGTGCATACAACAGGGTGTATGTCTGAGTAATCATGCACAAGTTTGCATCACAGTTCACAAATACATAGGATGGCCGTACATATGTCATTGCCATTTATATGCACATTTAACTGGTGTGATGCAAATGGTGGCATCCTTAAACAAGTTCAGACAAACATGCTTTTCCCCCTCTGTCTTGATGTGGCTGGGAATGTGCCTTTATGTACAGTAGCTGCCTTCCCCCCGCCCCCCCCCCAAAACCCATAGCTATTAGGGCTCCAGTGACAACTGAGAGATGATTATTGAACAAATTTCATAAAAAATTCGTAAATATTTAATGATTCCTTTCTTCACCCAAATATGTTACATTCCAAACAAATCTGCTTCCCCGTCCCTTGTTTTTCATACACTGAGATCTTACTATATTTAGCTACCGGTGAATGCCAATATCTAAAAGATTATTGGAATACAGCATTTTTTTTAATTCTTCATCTCCTGCAGAAATGCCCTTGATTTTTGGATTACTTCCATTTGAAATCACCAAAGGCTCTTTGCAGTGTGTAAATAAGTGGGGTGACAGCAAACATCCTTGTCTTATAACCTGTAATAGTAAAAAATTCCCCTATCACAAGCACATGAGAGATAAATATGACAGCTACAAAGAAAGCAGACAAAGACCCAGGAATTGTCAAGAGAGTGCAGGGAACAATGTCAAGAGTAAATGGAGATCAGAAGTAGTGTTATAAAGAAGCTTAAAGCAAAAACGTGATGCAATAGGTCACAGAAGAGCCATGTAAAGAACATAGTTTGGAAAGGAGAAAGCTAAGCCTGTGGGGAATTCAATGTTGATATATCTCTCTTAGGGTAACAAAATAGAAAATTCTTTCCAGTAGCACCTTAGAGACCAACTGAGTTTGTTCTTGGTATGAGCTTTCGTGTGCATTCACACTTCTTCAGATACAAACTCAGAACAAACTCAGTTGGTCTCTAAGGTGCTACTGGAAAGAATTTTCTATTTTGTTTCGACTATGGCAGACCAACACGGCTACCCACCTGTCTCTTAGGGTAGTTTACTTTAGGCCACCCGCTAACAGTGAAATCCTATGAATGTCTACTCAGAAGTAAGCCCATTTAATTCAGTAGGACTTATCCCCAAGTAAGTGTTTACAGGATCGCAGTCTAAAGTATCTGACATTCAAGCAGGGCCAGCTCACCCAAGGGCAGCAGATTGGGCCTCCAAATAATGCATCACCCACTGCTGCTAGTGAGGTAGCAGCAACAGCTGTGTAGCACTCCTTAGAGGTCAGATCTGCTGCCTCCTCAGCAGCCTCCCCCCTCCCCATGCCACCTCTACAGTGGCCATTTGGCAAATAGGAGACACTGCTGGTCTCCTCCCACACTTGTTCCTGATGTAAGTCTTTATTGCCCTCCCCCCCTTATTGCTGATATAGATCTTCATTCACCCTTTCTTCCCTAGAAGGGCACCATGTTGTGGTTTGCCTTAGGTGCCAACTTGTCCTTGTCTTGGGCCAGCCCTGCATTCAAGCAATATAATTTGTTTTAACTGTTTTTAACATTGTATTTTTAAATTGTTGTAACCAGCCCTTATGGTGAAGGGTGGGTCGGAAATACTACTAATACTATTATTAATACTACAGCCTGTCTTGGGAACATCATTTATAACCTCTGTAACTCCTTTTTCTACTAATATAAACTTGAATCACACCACCTGAATCAGGAGGATGGGGTGGGGGAACCTTACTTCTTACATTAATATTTCTCACAATCTCTCCCAACGCAACAGATTTTTCCTTTTAAATTGGTTGTCTTCAGATCAAAACAATGTCAAGAGGGGAAATAAACTCAAAGAGACAGTTAATAACAGCTTTACTTTATATTGGTCAATGTGACATCAAACAGTCAAATAGGGAAAGGTTGCAGTAATGTGAGGGGGCTGTCTACAAGCAGGTGTGTCTAACCTGTGGCCTTCCAGAGGTTGTTGGATTCCAACTCCCCAACTAGCATGGCAAACACACCTTCATTCTCTCCCATTTGAAGATGCTCAAAATGACTAGAAAGGGGACCAACTCTTATGAAGCTGTTGTTGTTGTTGTTGTTGTTGTTGTTGTTGTTCAGTCATTCAGTTGTGTCCGACTCTTCGTGACCCCATGGACCAGGGAAGCTGTTATGGCCCCATAAAAAGGTAAATGTAAAGGACCCCTGACAGTTACGTCCAGTCGCGAATGACTCTGGGGTTGTGGCGCTCATCTCGCTTTACTGGCCGAGGGAGCTGACATTTGTCCGCAGACAGTTTTTCCAGGTCATGTGGCCAGCATGACTAAGCCGCTTCTGGCAAAACCAGAGCAGTGCACAGAAACACCATTTACCTTCCTGCTGGAGCAGTACCTATTTATCTACTTGCACTTTGATGTGTTTTTGAACTGCTAGGTTGGCAGGAGCTGGGACCGAGCAACGGGAGCTCACCCCGTGACTGCCAAGCTTCTGATCGGCAAGCCCTGGGCTCTGTGGTTTAGACCACAGTGCCACCCACATCCCATTATGGTCCCATACCAGGTTGTTTGATAAGGACCACAGTTTGAATGAGGCCTTAGTGTTGCAAGCAATGTAGGAAATGTCTTCATCAACTTGTTACCTATGATGGATTTCCTGGAAAACTCTGTTTTGAGAGCCAAGGATTTATCAAGAAACTATACCTCAGCAACATAACAGTAAATCTACTCATTTCTTTTTCAGGCTTACTTGCACCATTGGTAACCATGTTTAAGACTTGTAACCTCACACACACACACACACAGACAAAACACAAACAGTGTTTCATTACAGATAGCTCATTAGCTATAACCTTTATGCCTTACTCTTTGCACTCTCCCCAAAGGCAGCATCCCAATTCCTTGAGATATTTAAAACAGGAATAGGAAATAAATTATATAATTACTTGGTCTATTATACAATTAGCTCACCATAGAGATGGAAATAAACCTGTCTTCAAAAACGTTTGAGATGCAAAGGCATATCAAATGCTTCTTTTTCAGTGCCTGTTTTCCAGAGACTTGTGTTCTCTCCATGTCTTTTTCCATTTAATTTCTTGGTCCACCTCTAGACCCTCCTTTAGCTCTTTAGAAACCAAAAATCCCTCTCCTCCTTTGTGTCTCCCCACAATTTGTTTCCTCTTTGTTTAAAGAGCTAGAGCGGTAGCACAAACACTAGCCTCCCCCCTCCCAAGTTTGAGATGAGATCTCTAGTACCAATATTCAAATGTGCAGCTTCTGGCCCTCCTCCAGACAAATCTGCCATTGCTAGCCAAGCCCAATTCTATTACATCTGGTACCTCAAGCCATTTCCCTGTGCTGCTGTGGTTCGCCATGCTGGCCACATGACCCGGAAGCTGTCTGCAGACAAACACCAGCTCCCTCAGCCTATAGAGCAAGATGAGTGTGCAACCCCAGAGTCGTCCACGACTGGACCTAATGGTCAGGGTTACCTTTACCTTTACCTTTACCTTTACCTTACCTCAAGCCCCAAAGAACATAAACTACATGAAGGGACAACTGTTGCCAGTCACAAGCCAGTTTGGAGAATGTAGCTAAAATTAACAGCAAGGTTCAAAACCCCACGCTTGGGCAGAATCAGCATTAAATTTCAAAATGAAATTAAAACAAAACAGTGTGTTTTAAGTGTTTGTTGTAGCTACACTTTATACCTTGTAAGAACCAATGCAATATCATTTCCACCACAGCCCAATCACCTTTAAGACCTTAAGCAAGCATGTAAAACACCAGCTAAATTGTTTATAACAATGGTAATTCATCATGTAGAATGAGTGAACTGGCCATATATATGGAATGTTCACACACTGCATTCAATACTGTCTTGTATTTCTCTCCTTCACTGCATAGAAATTCTGGGGATTGCTTCCATTGATTTAGAGAGGATAATTCTGAACATTAACTAGGGTGAGTTACCACCAAAGACCAGGAAACAGACGGCTTCAATAGGTGCTAGAAAACAGTTAATTGAAATGAGCCCAACACATTTGGGTTCTATACCCCCCCCCTTCTTCAGAAGCAATTCTTCCTTGCATGTTCCTTCACGGAAAGACCTCCTGTGTCTAGGCGACTAAAGAGTCGCTCCACTTTGTGAGAATTAGGCAAGGAGACTTGCCTCTGGAGAAGGCAACCAACGCAAATTGGGAAGATTTGTTTTAGACGGAATGGCGATGTTGGGCTCCTGGAGGAAAACGATTGTCCAAACATTTTCTTGGAGTGACTCCTGAATTGTTTATAAAGCAGCTATATCACAATGGTTAATATGAAACAAACAAATTAGAAAATATGGAATTCCTTGATTTCAGTAAAAGAGATGCCAGCCTTACTTGAGACATAATTTGATTATTAGCTTTCCTGCAACAAACTACATCTCACTTTCACTACTAGCGTTTGGGGAGGTTAAAATGAAATATTAGATCAGCTTTATGTAGAAGCAGGGATCTGAACCTGCCTTATCCTTATCCACTCGAACTGACACTGCAACCCTTAGGCAAATAGGCAGCCTAACAGACATGTTAAAACTGGCTTCTTTCTCATCTCCTGCCTTTTATTCTTTCTCCAGACAAAGCCACCGTGGTTTACCGGTACTTCCGTCCTATAAGAACGCGACAAGATTGAAAGGTTGGAGTTCTGCGCGTCCACTAGAGGGCAAACATATCTCCTCTTGGCCGAAAGCAACCGAACCAGTCGATGGGAGTCCCCACTGCCCCTGGCCCTGCGGACAGGCAATTGACACGTGATTTACAGAAGATCCCCCGCAGAAGTTTCAGCAGAAGCACAATATGGAATACTGTTTGGGGTTTCTAAAAAGGGCACGTGGGGCTGGGGAGGAAGGGAGATGATACCAAACGAGGTGATAGGAAAAATTAACGAACATGAAAGAAACTGGAACATTTGCAGTGGTTACATAAAAAAGCGGTGTTGCAATGAAATCGCAAAGGATGCGCGTGGGCCCTTTCTACGCGTGCATCTAAGAAACGCCCGGACCTCTAAAAACTGGACCACGGAAAAGGTCCCAAAGGTGTTTTCCATTCCGTAGGCCTATTAAAAGCGAACACAGGTAATAAAGTTGATTGAGGCAGCAAGCGCAAAGCAACACGGAAAGGGAGGCTTAATGGAACGGCCCTCGTGTTAAACTGCGGGCCTGTTTGATTCCACTGAAAAGCTCGGAGAGGAAGGAAAGCGCTCCGAATACTAAAACCCAGCAAAGCAGCGAGGAAAGATCCCGGCATAAAAGTGTCTAGAATGGAGTGACAATTGTCTCAGATTGCTCGGGTTGGAACGAGCGAGAAATGAAGATGTATTGAGTGGAATAGCGATGCTTAAATGGGACAGATGATGGATTTGGCCAGGATTTGGGCGTGGCAGAACCTCAGTTTGCTATGTATTTTATTGATTTTTTTTTAATGGAGGGCAGCGCCCCCCCCCCCCCGCCTCCGCCCATGGCTCTGTTGCGTAAAGTGGAATAGCAAAGGACTGGGCTGCACTGAGAATGGCAGGCAGGCATACTCCCAGAGTGGACCGATGTGCTTGGAATTACGAAGGAAAAGCAGTCTGGTACCATTCTGGAGTCATAACACCCCTCCCTCTGCACGTGGACTTTATTGATCCCTTTTACAACTGCAAAGCCATTGGCACCCCGGCTACATCCCTCTCCTTTCCTTGGTTCCACTGCCACCCTCCATGCCCCTGGTGTAAACGATGGGCCTGCCTGGAAACACCTATAGCTCAGGTATCCGGTCCACTCGGTACTCCAGGGGAGCCCGTTGTCTTCTTCGTCTCCGACAGCAGTCCATACATCGTCAAGTAGGAGGGGCGCTCCGAGGTACCCCAAGGCCTAACATTCCCAACGGCATCGCCACCCCTTCCGACTTGGTCCAAGGAGCCAACGGGCAAATACTTTCCCAGGAGGAAAGTGAACCGCCACCAGAGCCGAGACCTGCTGCGCACTTGACCTGGATTCAGAAGGAACCTATCATGCTGGAATCCTACTGAAGCAGGTAGTCCTCAGTCGGTTATGACTTCCTACGATTTGCAGAGCTTTTTGATCAGAGCTTAGCACCACCCAACTTTCCCTGGAAGCCCCCCAGGTTTCGACCCAACCTGTTCCAGAGGCAAGCGGTGGAGAGGTCTAGCCTAACTCAAAGTTCAGGCCTCGCTTCTTCTCACCATCCGACAAGAGAGGCCTGTCTAAAACAGCATTGAAATAACGAAGGCTCCCCCCACTAGCCCAAAATCCGTTTGCTGTGAGAGATCGGTCGCTAGATGGATAGGTGGGTGCATAGTTGGGCTTGCAACTTGCAAGGTAATCTATGCCGTTGCGTATCACTGACATGCTTTCAGTGGTGCTCTGGCAAAGCTCCCTGCGTTGGGCCCAGCCGAGGCTTGGCTTTCCATGCCGCTGCTTTTCCGCGGCCCGCTCGGACACATCCTGGCCCCGCGGGAGAGCGAGGCGCACGGATGCTAGCCTTATTTGCCAGCCTTTCCGCGGTGAAACAGAGGCGCCCTGCCAAGTACAACGGGAGAGGAGGGTAGGAGAGAAGAAGCCAGCCTCAGATGGAAGGGAGGAGAGAAGAAGGGATCCCATTTTCCTGCCTCCTGTGAGCATATTAGGGGGAGAGCTGAAGTGGGAAGCCCCATTCCATGAGGTGAATCCTGGCAGATTGGAAGGAAGAGGAAAGTGGAGCTGGGGGTGTGAAGGAAACCTGCCGGCGGGCGCCCTACTGCCTTTCTCAGCGCTGCCTGTCACTCCCCAAAGCTTGTTATCCTTACAAGGCGTCCGTTTGTTTGGCTGATCTCAGCAAGGTTTTCTCCTCCAAGTAGAACTCTAATTGCTATAATTCGACTGTATCATTTTGGATCATTGCACTATTGTTGTTTTCTCTCGCTCCCTCGCTTCCCCCGAGCCCGGAAACAAGGGCGCTCCGGTGTGAAATTAGCAGGTTGCAGGAGAGAACAGGGAAAGGGAGACCATCAATGAAGGGAAGTTTGTTTTTATTTAAAAGGCTAAGGAGAGAAGGGGGAGAGACAAAAAAGAGCCAAGGAAACGCAAAGGCGCGCGGAGGCGAGATCGGTAGTGCAGACAGCAGGCAAGAATCCCCCTCAGCCTCTGAGCAGCCCGGACCAGGCCCAGTGGCAGCTGGACCCCGTTTGTTTCGATGGGGCATCGAAGTTGGCAAGGCTTGGGGTGGGGAGAGGAGGCACAGGGAACGGAGGATCTGGGCGGCAAAAAGCTTGCTCGCCCTTCTGACGAGAACCAAGCCCGGGAAGGATCCCCCATTTCCCTCCAAGGATTTGGAGCGAAACCCCACTATGGGTCATGGGGCTTAGCTACCCTTCCCCAAGAAGAAATGGGTCTGGGGGGAGGGATCAAGAGTTCCATAGACAGATTTGGGGTGGAGGGGTGCATTTAAAAGTCCATACCAGATCAAGTGCCACACCCAGTCCTATTTACGCAGAAAAGCCATCAATTTATTAGTGGCATGCAAACGGTTGCTTCGTCTCTACTGAGAGCAAACCCGGTGCAAACGACGTCAGTTTTGTACCAACAGACACACACATACACACGCCGAGATTTCGTTTCCTTTGGCTGATTTGAGTTGAGAACCTTGTTGGTCTTGAAAAGAGAAGAGCGCACGACTTTCCAGCTATACTTTCTCGCTCTCTTACTACAACCATGGTTCCTTAAAAACGGTCAAACAGAGCCGGGTATATTTTGCTTGGGTGTTTTTGTTTGTTTGTTTGTTTGTTTTAGGCTCCCATCAAAAAGGGAGTGGAAGCGCTGCTTAAGGTTACCCAGATCTGCAGCTCAACTGCAATCCATTTGTTTAAATCGACCTCGGAGGAGCTCTAAGACTGAAGCCATTGTGGAGAGCCCCCCTGCCAGGGACTTTCGGGTCCCTCCGTCCAAGTACCGGTAGCTTTCCGAAGAAAGCGAAGGCGTATCTGAATAAATGGGGCGAGTGAATGCCGAGGAGCGAGTCTCCTCAGGTTGCGAGGTCACGATTTCTCCCCAGTCTGTCTGAGACTCAGGGGGAGAAGCGGGCGGCTTTGAGCCAAGAAGACGTGTTGTGCCCAGCGTCGCCCAGCCAAACGAGACCTCTTGGGACAGAGCATCTCCGGGTAAAGTGGGGCTTGCGGAAAGGCCGGGTCTTTCCCTCTCCTCTCCTTCTCCGACACAGCACCACACTACTCGTCCCCAACTCGGGCGGGTTTGTGCCAAGGAAAAGGCGAACCCAACACAGAGGAGGAGGGAAAGAGGGAGGGTGTCGCATCGGAGCTAAAGTGGCTACGCCAACCAGCACAACTGCTCCTCTGCCTGGTTTGGTTGGGGCATCTTTCAGGGCTGGAGGAGGCGCAGGCGGAGAGAGGCACAACCTGCTGCGGGAATTGCTCGGTCGGGGTTTTCCCTGCCCTTCCAATAGGTGGCCAGGCACCTCGGTTGGTTTCTTGGGTTGGCCAAAACAATAAAATTCCCTGTCTAAGTCGCGATCGGTTTCCCAAGGAGGGTTGCCTTCCGGATGGATTTGGCTCTTCCAGTCCCATCCTCTTGATTTAGTCCTCCTCTCCGCGCCCCCATTTGCCCTGGGATTAACTCCGATTGTAGCTGTTGCTCTTGTGGTTGGTATTATCATCTTGTGGTTGGTATCATCATCCGCATCAGTATTGTTGCTGCTGCTACTTAAAAAACAAAAACACTATTCCTGTTAATAAAGACCTCCTCTCCCACCCCAGTCTTGAAGCAGTAAAGTCAACCTTATTTTATTCATTGATTGCTTTTTGTTCGGGTGCGTTTGGGTGGGAAGACCAGGATCGCGAGAGACTAAGACGAAGGGTGGTCTCATGTTTCTTTAAATGCTCCCCATCCTCATGGTCTTCTTAAAACTCTGCCATCCCCAGGGCGAGAGAAGAGGGGGCCATCTCAACCAGAGGGAAAGCCTGTTTGGTTTCCTTTCTACAGCAAGTGTCGCGCTGTGAGGAGAAGTGGGACGAGGGCAAAAGCAACGGGGGCGAGCTGCGAGAGCCGGGCCCCGTTGTGGGACGACGCTCCTGTGCGGAGGCTCCCCCCCCCTCCGGGAACAGGCGCCCCGCTCCGCTTCCCAGCCCCTTTTTCCCTCCGTCTCCAGTGGCGGGTGAAACACTTCTGCCAAGGCAGCTCCGGAACGTCGATGGCACATTAGCATTTGAAAGAGTTATCCAGATGTTTATTACAGTTTGAGAGAGACAGAGAGAGAGATCCCAATTATAAATCCTTGTATTTTTAAATACCCAGTGTAAGCGATTCAAGTAGATGCCTTTGTAAATTTCTTTGACACGTTCAAACGAGGAAAGTTGAGCAGAAAGAAAATCAGGCCTGGAGTATTCCCCTTGTCCAAAACCTGGATTTTTGTTTTTTTGTTTTTTTAAATTAACCATTCTTTGCTCCCTCGCTCTGCCTCCACTGTTCACGCTGCCTTCGCAGGGCAGTGGGGAATCTCGTATTTCAGAAGCAGCAGAACGGAGCACACGGCGGTATTGGGCCCCGATCCTGGCCCTCCGACGGTTACACATCTGCATCTGCCTACCAAAGAAGGCCCACTGATGCCAACGTGGGGTTATTCCCCAGTTTTGAACGAGCTTTAACACTAAGGAGAAATTCTCCCTGACAAAATATTTGTTTGAAGTAGCAACAACGACAATGAAATGGATCTAGAAATCAGGGTGGTTTAGGGACGGCCACCATCGTTGGGAAGGATCAGATACCTGACACTTTTATCCTCTTGTTGGAGGAGGCCGGTGCCAGTGGAAGCAACAAAACATCCTTAGCTCACTTGGTTTCAAAAGAGAGAGGCTGCTGGAGGATAGTCCCGAGTTTAATGCATCACATTCGCAGCCGGCCAAACCTTCCCGGCTTCAGGCGAGGCTTTCAGCCTTTGACTCAGTCCCAGCCACTCAGAATCCTTTTGATCTCGTCTGGTCCCATTTCATTCCAGTCAAATCCCTGATCTGCCACAGACCTGTCTTCACTCTGAAGGCAAATACAGGATTCTTCTGGGATCTTGGTCGGTTTGCATTTGAAAGTATACTGGATCCACAACAACAGCAACAGCCAAACGAACAAAACAAAGCCATAACGACCCTAGATTGAATAAATAACGAGGAATCGCCCGAGGAAAGTCCATTAGGTCCTTTTGAAAATTCCTTTGTGATCGTACCCGCTCGTGCTGGTGGGCTTTTCTGTACCAATTCACTTTAATCGTTTGATAAATCGAAATTTGTACGCAAAATGTGTTTCTACACGGGCCACCATTGTAAATTAATCTGTACCAATTTGTTGGTGAACGAACTTTTTCTGATAAACAGTCTCATGTGTTTTTAATATTTCTCTCTAGCTGCAGAGAGAGATCTGTATTTTTATACATGAATGTATGCGTATGTGCACACACTCGATGTACAGATACCCCCACACAGGTTCTGTATTAATGTTGCAATCCTAAACACACACTGTAAGGTTTATTGAACATAGTGGGATTTACTTCCAAGTAGTTCAGGACAGAAGTGATCTGTGCTCTATTTAGGCAGCACTTGTATAAAAAATTATAGAACTCCCTGATGAAGATCAGCACTAACGGAATGCAGTAATAATTAATCCAATTAATCCCTCACTAATTTAATAATGCCCAACATCTCACTTTTAAAATAAAAAAATTAGGGGAGGAGGGCTGTTTCTTGAATGGAACAATAAGTTATTTGGGAAGATCGGTCGAATATATGACATAGTTAAGACTCCGTTTCCTATTTAATATAGTTAAGACTCTATATAGTCTGGGTTATTTGGGCTCATTGTCCCTGGAGATGTCAAGTTGGCAGGAAACTTTTCCAAGGAAGAGGAATTGAACGAGATGACCTTCGCCAGATTCCTTCCTGTCCTTCAGCCCCAGCAAGGACGAGGTCTGGGCAGGGAAAGTTAGTCTGCCAACTTTTTGTCAAGCAACCCGTTTCCGTTCCCTGCCCCCTCCCCTCTCTGGATTCCGGACCGCGTTTTCCCTTTGGCTAGGAGCCGGAGGCTGCCCAGCCTCTGGAGAGAGCCAATCAGAGCGCGGCTCCCAGCACGTGGAGGAGAGGGAATCAAGAGCCAAGCTATTGCGGCTCAGCCGCTACACTTGTTCCCAGTGTCCTGGGCAGGAAGAGGGGCGACTTTGCCGGCGCTGCTGCCGTTGCCTGGTGGGGGGAGGGGTGCCAGCCCAGCCCAGAGCCCGGAGCCCACACGCGCCGCCACCCGGAGCCCGACCAGACGCGGCGGCGCGGGAGGGGCGAGCAAGCCAAAGCCATGAGCAACCAATACCAAGAGGAGAGCTGCTCCGACAGGCCCGAATGCAAAAGTAAATCGCCAACTTTGCTCTCGTCCTACTGCATCGACAGCATCCTGGGCCGGAGGAGCCCGTGCAAGATGCGGCTGCTGGGAGCAGCGCCCAGCCTCGCTCCGCTGGCCGGCAGGATCGAGGACAAGGCAGGCCAAGGTAAGCCGAGCCGAGGGTGGGAGAGGAAAGAGAAAGGCAGGCGAGGCGGCAAGCGGCCTGTCAGGCAACTTTGCTTCTCCGGGCAGCTCCAGCGAGCTCCGCGGAAATCCTTCGCCTGGAGAGCGGGCCTAGAGCGCGGAGACCCACGCTTTGGCCGGGGCCCTTGCAAGTGGGGTGGATGGGTGCGTGGGCCTGAGATGCAGGCGACCCACCGCCCATGCGATCAGGAAGGTTAGGGGACAGAAACTGACTGGAACTCCGCTTCCCCGCCACTCTTGGGATCTCTTTTCTTGGCTCCCACCAACAGCTGCATCACAGGCACGCCCGGGGTCGCATTTAGTTTGCTTGGGAAGAAGGGGAAAGTGGTGCCCCAAATGGGGGTCTCCTCTTCTTTTTCGGAGGAGGTGGGGTGAAGGAAGACAAGTAACAGCGGCAAGTCAGCAGGTCCCTGGCGCGTATTTTTCATCGCAGCTTCGGCGGCGCCTTTCCGCTGCCAGGCCTGCTTGGGAGGGCGAATAGATAGGGCGTCCTTTGGCGGGTCTCCGAGTTGTAAAGAAGTGGGGCTCCGGGTAGAATGTGTTTGGAGGGGGCAGAGAAAAAGCGATTCCCCCCCCCCAACACGCATATACAGAGTTTTAAAATATGTTAAGCCTCTTTCTCTCCGGCCTTCCATCCAATTAATGGGAATCTTCGGGTGCCGGCAGAGCCGCTGGAAATGCTTTTGACGAAGCCGACAGGTGTCAGATTGTGGGCTGGAGGAAGGGGACTTTTAAGTGCATTCATTAAAAGAATAGTAATGTTAATAAGTCAAGTGGCTGCAATAAAAACTAATGCAGAGAACGGTTAGCTTTTGCTTTCATCCAGACACAATCCTCAGATTTATCTTTCCGTATATTTTCTACTGGGGTGGTTTTTGATAGAGCTTCCTGTGAAGTATTTTGGTCTCGGGACGGGAAAGGGAGACGTGGAGAGATTCGTCCTGGTTTGGCAAAAAAAAAATTGCAGCTACCCGCCTAGAAAGTTGAAAGCATCTGGGCTAAATGGGGGGGGTGTATTTACACGGGAGGGGGGCACGCACGGTCTGCCCTTTGCTCCGAGTCCATGGACCCGTTTCTAGATGCAGACCGAGGGTCCCCCGGCTGGGCGCCCGTGATGCCGGGCGGCAGCGAAATGTGCCCAGTCGGTGCGGTGATGGGTGCGTGTCTGTATGTGTTCGTCTCCCCGGCAGGACCGGCCAAGGGCAGCCCGGCGGGCTTCGAGGCTGCCGAGTTGCACCTGCCACCCAAGCTGCGCCGCCTCTACGGGCCCGGCGGGGGCCGGCTGCTGGCGAGGGCCGAGCGGGTAGAGGCAGGCGCCTCGTCTTGGGACTCGCTCAAGATCAGCCAGGCGCCCCAGGTCAGCATCAGCCGCAGCAAGTCGTACCGGGAAAATGCGCCCTTCCCGCGGGCCGCTGCCGCCCTCGACGAGCTGTCCAGCGGAGGAGGAGGAGGAGGCGGCGGCGGCATCGACGGCAGGCCCGGCCGGGACGACGAGTTGCTGGACGAGGAGGACGACGAGGACGAGGACGACGACGATGAGGAAGAGGCCGAGGAGCTGGACGAAGAGCTGGAGGACGACGAGGAGCTGCTGGCCGAGGCCAAGGAGACCCGGCGGGCCGCTGGGGGCCCCGTCGGAGTCGTCGGGGGACCTGGAGCGCCGCCGGGGACGGAGGGCGCCGATGGCTGCTCTCCCAAGGAGGAGCTGCTGCTGCCCGTTGACGAGTTGGTGGAGGGCAAGGACGGCGAGGACAGCGTGTGCCTGTCGGCCGGCAGCGACTCTGAGGAGGGGCTGCTCAAGAGGAAGCAGCGCCGCTACCGCACCACCTTCACCAGCTACCAGCTGGAGGAGCTCGAGAGGGCCTTCCAGAAGACGCACTACCCGGACGTCTTTACCAGGTAGGTGGCGAAGCGGCTTGGGAGGGGAGGGGGCAGCTGCCGAACTTGGGGATTCCGCGTGTCTCCAGGGCCCAAAGCGAGGAGCTGGTGCGGCTCCTCTGGCCCAAAAGGGCCTCTCTTCGCTCAAGTTAGGCGGGGCTGGAAGGAGACAATGAGTGTAAACTCTTAAGATTAAAATCGGTGGAGGGGTGTCTGCGGGAAGAATCGGAAGCCTTGGGACTTTGGGATAAATGTACACAAGAAAAAGTGCGCGCGCCTGGGGATAACTTGGGAAGCTGTGAAACTGACGGGGTGGGAAAAGGATTTGGTGGGAAATTCCCTTCTCCCCCTGTTGTGTCCCAGGGCTTTCTTCAAGCCATTCCGCGTCCAGGGGAAAAATACATTCTTTTTTTGAGGTTCCCTCTCCTCAGAAGCCCAGACACCTCATCCTTAGGACAAGAGGAGAGAGGGGCTTGTGTGGCTCAGCCTGAGTTCGCCGGCCAAGGACAGGTTAGAGGTGGGTTTTGGCCGCGTCTTTGTCAAACCCTCTCCAGGGTCTATTTTTGCCTTGATCCTCCGGCTAGTCTGTCGGGTATCAGTTTCAGCGCTCTCGGTGGAAGTTGGAGCGCTGCCCTGCCGCAGGGAAGCCCCGTGCGTATATATAGATAGATATAGTTTTGAAAAGATCAAAGTATTCCGCTTGAGAAGGCTAAAAATATGGGACGAGATGGCAGCTTGCTTGGAAAGCTTTGGCAAAAGCCCCAAGCGCCCGCCCGCCGGCTCAGGACGTTTCTGGGCAGCGTCCAGAAAAAGAGAGGGGGGGGGAAGATTTTTTTTAAGGGGGGGGGAGTCCGGAGGGAGAAAGTCATTCTGATCCACTGCCTTTCCCCGAGGTCTGCTCCTTACAGGGGTTCGAAGCAGAAGCCTAACCGGGAACGCTTACTTTGAAAGGAACCGAGCTGTTAGTCTTCCCCTGAAGCGCTGTATCAGACTTGATCCGAATTAAAGCGGTGTCAAGTTGCATTTGCGCTTTCAAGGGGGAAATCCCTGCCTCCCGTTAACTAGAAGCTGCTTGGGAGACTAACTTAATTGCAGTGAAAATGACAATAATGCAGATGCCCATTTTGTTTGCAAGTCTACGCCTAAGTGGTTTTGTGGGTTTTTAGTTTTTAAATCACTCGGTTTCAGATCCTTTCCTTTCTTTGGATTCCCCGTACTACTAAAACGCTCCCATTTGCAATCCGGAGAAAAGGAAAGGAGAGCATAACGCTATTAACGAGGTTACGCTCTCAATAAGTAGACGAATTTCGTTTTGAGCTGCAAAGCCTCTTCTGCGAGGAATTCCTTTTACCGCATCCGGATCCGAGAAGGGTTGCTTTCAGCAATATTTGTAGCAAAGGTTTTGCTATTTACCAAGAGGAAAGGAATTACAGTACTGATCCTCATAATACAGAGATTCGTTTTGGCTTCTTATTAAGAGCTACCCTAATTCCCTTCCATATTCTACTCCTCTTTGGGGTTGCAATCCGGTCCCCATTTTAACAGAGTAGCCCACTGAACTCGGTGGGATTTACTTCCGAGTAGACCCACGTAACTCAGTTTATTGCACTGTTAGTCGTTAGCCAAGGCTCGCCTCGCCTCTAATATGGGGGTGGGGAAGAGCATTTCCGTAGAAATGGGATGGGAAGCAGCGTTTATTTCTTGGCACATTTGCTGGAATCTCCTTCGGAGCCAGCGGGCGTTAAGACGCAGCTTCGCCGGCGTGGCACAGGAAATCACCGGGATCCCCTTGCTTAGGAAACGGAACTGCCGACTTGAGCGAAAGCTGCTGCCTTGCTTTGCCTCGGAGCCACTCAAGGCAACTGCAGGCCTAGGGAGCGCCCTTCCCCTGGAAGCCCGGCCGGCGTATGCTCCGATTTCGCTCGGAAAGGTCTTTGAAGTGGAATGTGCCGGCTTAGGCTGGAAAGGTTTAGCCAGGCCGCTCCTCCCATGGCGCACATCGGGGCACAGAGGCTTTGGTGCGGCCATATCTGTGAGGAGCCAGACCCTCGGGCTGGAGATATTTTTTTAAAAAAAGTTGGCAGTCTGGAGGAGCTGGGCAAGGGCGAGCTGGCTCTTCCGCTCCAGCCCGGCCAGGCTCCCTCTCTGGCCAGCGCGGCGCTTTTCTTCCTAACGGAGGGAGAGCCAATTATCCCGGGAGCTCTCATATTCGAGGTAAACAGATTATGAGCAGTTTTCTAACATAGTAATGGTTTCCGATTTGCCTTAATTGTTGCAATAATAATCGCAATGAAGGGCTCGCGTTGCAGCTCAAAGGATCTCCTCTGTGCCGCGGCGCGGCGTTTGGAGGGGGGAGCTTTGCTCCGGCGCGCGGTGCTGCCGGGCCTTGGCCGGGGTCGCGGCCCTTCCCAGCAGACTGTCAAAGCCCGCGCTCGCAAGTTTTCCTCTTTTCACTTCCTCCAAACATTTCACCCTTCGTAACAACAAAGGGGGAGAAAGTTTTTTTGGGGGGAGGGGGGTTGGGGCACGCAGATCAAAACAAGAAACTTGGGAGTTTTCCCCCCCCCTAGTCTGCTTTGTGCACCCGATTTCAAGCTAGCCTTCTCAGGAAGTGGAGAGTGAAACGCTTCCTGGTTTGGGCTATTATTATTTTTGTGGGGGTGTTGGGGGCATTCCGGGGCGATCCAACGTCAGTGCCAGTAGGAACTGGAGCGAAGGGCAGGAAACTGGCCTTGTTTGGGACTTTGCATGTGGAAGGCTCTCCCCTATATGGGCAAAGAAGGAAGGAGTAGTAGTAGTAGTAGTAGTAGTAGCCTTCACCAAGGCGGTGGGCTGCGGGACCCTTTCTCTCCCGCTACCCCGCTTCACAGGGCCTCACCTGACTGTGTGTCTTGTTGTGCTTGTTTCCCTCCCAGGGAGGAGCTGGCGATGCGCCTGGATCTGACCGAAGCCAGAGTGCAGGTGAGTCCAGGGTCAGCTGCGATGTGGACTGGGAGCGCTCTCTCGGCGGGTTTGGAGTCCCCGCACATGGGGGGGGGGCAAGATGAAGTATTGTTTAAGACCCCTGAACCAAAACAGGCGCTCGCTCCTTCGCTCCTCCCTTCGCGCCCCCAAATTAAGACCAAACGCTGGGTGATGGGTGCCAGTCTGCCCTTTCCCTCGTTGAAACCAGTTAATTTCGTTCCGGTTCTGTGGGGGGGGGGAGCAAGCCCCCAGCAGCTTTCCTTCTGCCCACTTCCCACTCCCACCCCGATGAAAGAACTAGCTGTGGTTGTCAGCCCAACGCAGCGCGAAGCAGGTATTTGCCTGAGCTCTCAAATGGCCCATCGGGCCTCCATCAAAGGGCACTTTGGCGCTCGAGCAAACAGGGAGGGGCTGTTTGGTTTCCTCTCCGCTTGGCCCGAAGAGAGTCAGCTAATGCTATTTGATTTCCTCGATTTTGTTTTTGGCTCGACGGTGCAATGCTATTAGAAGGTGTTTGCTCCCCCACCCCGAGCCTGGAGGCTACGCAGCGCGAAGAGCCAGGCACTCCACTCGCCCCTCTTCGGCCAACCCCCCGACAGATGGCGGCGGCCTTTTGCCTCCGCGCAAATCACTTTACACTGAAAGTCAGGCGCGGCGAAAGCATCATAAATTCCATATGGCTCATTTAATACACAACAGCTTCTCGCATTAGAGAGGCTAATGAAGAGCCCGGTCCCCTCCTTTCTGTTGACACATTTCTCCATTGTCAAACAGAGATGTGACAGCAAATCAGGATTTTCAGCTCAGGGGAATGAGTCGTGGGAAAGTTAAATAACTAAGAGAGAGACAGAGACAACCCCCCTTTTCTTTCTCGCACTCCCTTCCCTCCCTATTCAGTGGAGAAGATGTAATTAAGGGGAATATGAATTATTAGAGCCCCTCGGTTTACCTTTGGGTGTACTCAAACTTATTAATTCAATAAGAGAGGGGGAATTTGCAGTGGGGCCAAGTTGCTAATTGAGTTGGAAACGGAAAAGACGCGCCGAGACGCCACGTTTGCCGCTGCCTTGAGCCGCAGCTCCTAGGCTGGCTGCGCTGGGACCTTCCTAGAGGCGAGGCGAGCAACACAAACGATAGAGGATGGTCCCGGTCTCCCTGCCCCCACCCGAATATGTGGCTCTCTTTCTAATTTCCCCCTTTTTCCAAATAATTGCCTTCTATGGAAGCCGAGGCTGCAATCCTATTATATACCCTTACCTGGGAGTAAACCCCATTGAACTCGGTGAGATTTACTTCTGAGCATACATCTATGGGAAGGCATTGTCAATCTGTTTAGATTTTAGAAAGTAGCCCTCCCGTTTTTATTCCGTTTCCGAATTTGGAGAGGGATATATTTTCGGTAGTATTTCAGTGCTTTGGCTCCAAAACTGGAGAAAGATGTCGATTGCTGATATGAATATATAAGTAACCCCTCCATGTTTTTATTAATAACTAGGAAAGGGGAGGGAAGCTTGTTTATTGCTGCCCCTTTTGCTTTTCATCTCCCCGTGCTAAAAGACCAGAGTTCTTTGCAAAATGTGAGCGTTCTCCCCGAGATCTGGTGGCGGCTCTTAGTGTGGGTGGCTGCGGAGATGGCGTAATAACCACAATAATAATAATGAAAAATAATTTCCACGGACTGGGAAATTAGCGTTAGAGCCTTTTAAGTGCCGCTAAGAAGGCATGGGTTTAAAATTGTCATAAAAGAAAACATGATGTTTAGCGTGTGTGGCTGGCGAAAACATTCAACTGTCTGTCAAACAGTGGATTTGAGAAAAGGCGGGGTGTGGGGGGGGAGAACCCACTGAAAAGGCTGTATACGTGGAAGCTTTTGAAGAAAACAGGAGAACATTAGGCGAGGTTGCTTGAATGCAGTCGCATTGGTTGTATTATGAAGGTGCATCTTACAGAAAGGCAGCCGCTTAAGGAGCTGTTGCGTGTGTAGCCCAGGAAGCCCAGCCTAGTCAGAGCCTGCTCAAGCTGATCGATCACTCACTTTAAGAATAAATAGATCTATATTAAGCCAGCCTTGGCCAGGGCGAGGGCTGGATCCACTTTAAGGTCACCACTAGGCATGAGCGAAACAAGATGCGTTTAATTATTGTCTTTATTTCCAATAGGGCACCATCTATTTGCATGGCGCTTTTACAGATTCCCAGGGACGGGGTGGGGGTGGGGGGCATAGCTGTCAACTTTTCCCTTTTCTTGCGAGGAATCCTATTCGGAATAAGGGAATTTCCCTTAAAAAGGGGGAAAGTTGACAGCTATGGGGGGAGGGGAAAAGAAGGGAAGGGAAAGGCAGGTCTCTGCCAGCGATGAGCTTGCCATCTAAATTTCTACCGTGAGGGGGACACTAAGGAAGACGGGGAGAAAACTGATTTGTGATGTCACTGTCACGTAGTTCTGTCCCATTTTGGGTCTGCATGCTCAGCAGTGAAACATCCCACCCCTCTGCCCAAACCCTTTGCTTCGACATCCCCGCCCACCGACCCGGCAGGCGCGAAGGACATGGAGGAAACGCAAAACGGGGTGTGGGCGCAGAGAGGTGGGCGCTCTTTTGCCAAGCCAGAGGCCCTCGGCTCCCTTTCCCCTTGGTTCCCTTGCCTCTATGGTCCTCTCCCAAGGCAGGAGCGCTGGGTAGTTTCAGACGATGCCTGCTCCAGAACCGCCACGGAAGCCCGAAGATGTGCGCTGCGCTTAGGCCCAGAGAGAAAGGCCAGGGTCCCTTGGCGCCGAAGCGAGCGCTGGGCCTTCCCTGAGGAGGGAGAAGAGGGGGCGTCGTCGTCGTCGTCTCAGGGCTACCGAGGAGCCGCGAGGGCTGCGCTTGACTAACCGCCTTGCCCCCCCCACCCCCTTGTTTTATGTTTTGGCTTCCAGGTCTGGTTCCAGAACCGGAGAGCCAAATGGCGGAAGAGGGAAAAGGCCGGCGCCCAGAGCCACCCGCCCGGCCTGCCTTTCCCTGGGCCCCTGTCGGCGTCTCACCCGCTCAGTCCCTACCTTGATGCTAGTCCTTTCCCTCCTCACCACCCAGCTCTCGACTCCGCCTGGACGGCCGCCGCCGCCGCTGCAGCCGCCGCCGCCGCCTTCCCCAGCCTGCCGCCTCCTCCTCCCGGCTCGGCAGCTCTGCCCCCCGGCGGGACCCCGCTAGGCCTCAGCACTTTCCTGGGAGCGGCCGTGTTCCGACACCCGGCCTTCATCAGCCCCGCCTTCGGCAGGTAAACTTTAAGCAGGCGCAGCCTAACCCCCCCCCCCCCCCGCGCTATGTCGACGAGCAGACAGTTACCGAGGCGCGCACGTGCCGCGGCGGGGCTTCCTCCCGAGTACGCATGCGTAAGGCCTGGCTTTACGCTTCGGATTCAAAGTGGGCGTGGCCTCAAGGGAATCCTGAGGGTAGGAATGGCGAAGGCAAATCTTGGCCTGCCTGGTATTATAAAGATTTGGGCGCGGGTTCTGCGCAGAGGGCGCCGCACGGGAAGGTGCAGCGGTGCTTCTGAAGGCACAGGAAGGGAGAGTGGCTCTGTCTCCCACAGGACTAGACTAGATCTTGGGCCATTCATTGGTCTCATCCAGCAGGCTCTGTCTGGTCGTGTTCTAGGCCTGGTGCAGGAGTGGTGGAACTTTTTCTGTTTCAGACCTTCAAAGGACCTGAGACGTTTTCCGCTCGAACCTTCAAAAGTTCCTTTCAGTGTTCGCTGGGCCTAACTCCCGCACTTATGGGCTTGGTGGCGCTGGAGAGGTTCCTCCCTTGTGCTGACAATGGCCTAAAGATGTCCATGCGTGGACAGGATATAATAGTTCAGTCACTTTGCTTCTGGGCTGCAAGTATAGTTCCCAAGTCTTTAGAATGTGGAATTTGTATGAGTTGGGAATAATTAATAATACAGTAGTAATAATAATAATACGGTGTGCAAAGCTCATGGTACCTTCCTGTTCCCTAATTGGAAAGAGATAAATTTGAAGGAAAAGGCCAATCACTAGCATCTGCATTTAGACTATGATCTTCAGCACATTGGCTGGAAGGTACTGGTAAGATTTTCTTCTAGCTAGATGGCTTGGCCACATAGTATTATTTAGGTGATAGGATGACAGTCCGTTTATTAGAATAATCTTAACTTTTAAAATGGTCTATGTGCGTTTTAACATATTCATTTTACCTTTCATCTTTGTTGATATTTGATCCCACGCTAAATAGTTAGACCTACAGAAAGGCATAAAATGAAATTGAGAAAGGGATTTAAAAATGAATAAAGACAACTTAAATCCACTGAAAAGTCACAGCAGTGACTAGAGATACTGTATAGCCTGTCTAGTTTACACGTGAACGGAAAACCAGGCTTGTTAGTCAAGTATAAAATAAATGAAACTGCAGCTCCCTTTCTTTAAGCAATAACCAAAAAATTAAAGAAGTCAATAGCTAATTATAAAAAGACAAAAAAGCATTGTCGGGGTTTATGGAAGCCGGAGAGAGGTTGAAAATGGAAGGGCAAAAGAACTGCAGTGATGTCTCTACTGATGAGAACAAAGAAGGGATAGATTCATCGCAGGCGACACGACACGTAACACAATTATGTGTTGGAGGAGGGTTGGGGAAAATCCAAGTAAAATTTAGTTTTGTGTAGTGGGGGAACGCGAGAGCCGCCCAGCTACAACGAAAGCGTTTCTGCCTTTCCCCTAAGCCCCCGAGTGACTCAATTTCCCTCATGGCAGGCAGGCGGCTGTCACGCCCCCTACTTGCCGCCGTGATTCTACACTTGGAGCGCTTCTCTCTAGCTGCATCAGCCGGAGCCCTTGCGCCACCTCCCCTTGCGCCCCCCATCAGACTGAAAAATGAGTTGTAAAATGCTTACTAAACTACCTGGCTAATAGGCTGTGCGATCAAAATACGTATGCGACGAAAAAAGAGAGCGAGCAAGTAGTGAAGGGAGCAGAAGAGGAAAGCAGAGACTTTCCTCCTCGCGCTTCCATCTTGCTCTTAAAATGCAAAGTTTTTAGGAAAGCGTTTGAGGAAGGCTTCCACCTTCCATAGAAACTGTCTTCCGAAAAGCCAAGCCACTGTGCATATAGGGTTCCACTTTTTGCTATTTGTATTTATAAAAAAAAACCCTCGGAAATCGTAGCCTATAAGAGAGCCGCAAGATACAGACCGTCCCACTTAAGGGCTGAGCTGCGCTGCTGCGCGAAGAATTTCAGGAGCAGAGAGTCGGGGGACCTCCCCGCCTGCGCCCAAGTAATCTTCCCCAAGGCCTTCCCCGCGCCAGCCCGCCCGCAGTCCGGGAGCTTAGGCGGCTCTGGGCTTATGTAGCCCCTGTTGCCTTCCAGGCCCACAGTTCAATTCCTAGCCGTGATGATGTCAATAATCACCTCCTTGGTTAATGGAGAGTCTGTATATCTCGACGTGCCAGTCAAGGGGGTCAGTTGCTCTCTTCAGAGCGGCTGCTCCGGGGAGAGGTAAGGAAGGAAAACTAGAGGGGAAGGCATTTCCAAGATTGTGTCATTGAGCCGGGATGCTAGGGTTGCCGGAGAATAATTGGCATTCCACTGTGCGGAAATCCACAGGGACGGCGCGCCCTGCTGAGCGTGGGCATCCGCCCCGCGAAGGAGCCGAGCGGCAGACACCGCTTCGGGCATCCAGGACCTCTAATAAAGCGGGCCGAGGAAAATATAGACATCGGAAGGGCAAGGGGAGGGGCGCCCGAGAAGCGAATGTGAAGGACAAGGAGAAAGAGCCCGTGGATTACATGCGTAAAGAACCACCGCTGTAGCTTGGGGAAGATGAAAGTGGCGGGAGAGGAGAGGGAAACTTGAGCGGGGAGAAGAGCCATCACCTAAAAGTCTCGATTGTTACTACTACGTATTTATTAGTAATAGTTTTTTTTAAAAAAAAACAACCACCATTATTCTCTCTGATCACAGTATAAGTCGCAGGCTCAAGCGTCGGCTGCCAGCGTGCTCCTGTCACTAGCAAATGGGAGAGGATTAGGCGCCTTAAAGACAATCTCGTTGACGGGGGTTTCTCTTCCTACCCCGCCTGGCTTATGCTGCCAGAAATGCTGTCCCTAGAAGGGCTGCGAGTAGGAACCGGCCAGACCTTAACCTTGGAAAACCCGGGATTCAAATCGAGGCGGGGGGGGGGGGAACAGAGGCGGGACCTTGTTTTGCACACCGCCCCGGGATCCAAACAGGGTGAAGGGCGGTATAAATGCACTGATCAAATACACAAAGAGCATGCAGCTGTTGCAACATTTGTCCAGGTCGGGATTGGCCACTCTCACTCGCAGCCCTATATTTCTGGGGTAGCCAACTTGACGCTCCCCATAAAGTTGTGGAACGACAAAGCCCATGAGCCCCAGGCAACTTGGCGACGACTCAGAAGTAGTGGGAATTGTAGTCTCAACTGTATGCGGATTGTCCCGGGTTGGGCTCTCTCCGCCGTAAATTGTATAAGCGGAAGTTGAGAGTCCTCCGGCGACCTGTTCCCTTCCCTTTGAAAGTGGGTTTGCCCTTGAATGAACTACAACGCCCATGAACCAGTACCTGGGCCTGATGGGAGCTGGAGTCCAGCAGCACCCAGGCCCGTCTTAAAAGCAGCCTGACGCGGATGATGGAATGTACGCGCGCTTTTTTAGTGACACGGGGTTCTGGGGGTGTCGCCTGATCGCCACCCCCTCGTCCGGGCCAGGTTTCTGCGAAGCGCCGCGCGGAGGTTAGCAGGCCTCGTACAGTCAGCTCGGCCCTGACCGCCCGGCGTGTGTCCTCTTGGCTTGCAGGCTCTTCTCCACCATGGCCCCGCTGACGAGCGCGTCCACCGCAGCCGCCCTGCTGCGCCAGCCGGCCCCGACCGTGGAGAGCGCCGTGCAGTCGGGCGGCCTCTCGGATCCGGCCACGGCGGCAGCGGACCGGCGTGCCTCCAGCATCGCGGCGCTGCGGCTGAAGGCGAAGGAGCACGCGGCGCAGTTGACGCAGCTCAATATCCTCCCCGGGAACAGCACGGGCAAAGAGGTGTGCTAAGCAGCCCCCGACGGGGCGGGGCGAGGCCGGCCAGAGATCGCCTAGCGGAGGAGCGAAACCCAAGACCAAAACGGGAGAGCGAACGAGAAGCAGACAGACACATACAAAGAGAGACAGAGGATCCGCGGCGGAGAGCTTCTCCTCCGGTTCGGTACTCGGAACAAGCCAGGCTCCTGCTATTAAAGCTTCCCTCGGGCCATTCAGCAGGAGAAGCTCCTTGGCTAGGACTACCCCACGCACCCGCCACCCCTTCCCCAATGCCAATCCGTTTCTTGAACACCCAAGTACATCCCAAGGAGGAGAAAGGAGAGAGGACCTTTTGGAGCGGGGCGCGTGGGCAGGTACGATGTGACGGCACAGCCCACGCCCCTCTCTCTCCCTTCGCCACATCTAGTCTTGTCACCCTGGGCCGATCTTAAGAGGAGCTTTGGGAGGACGTCGAAACCAAGGATGCTGCTTGGGCCAGACTAAAAGGAAGCCAATGATGCGATGCTGTGTTAAAACGAACCGGTGCACTTAATAAGGCAAAAGGGGAGCGGGGTGGGGTCGGGGAGAGAGTCTGGTCTTTTTTTCTTTTTTTTTGTCTGTGTGTGGAGGGGTCCTCCTATCATCACACCAACCAAGGGTTTTATAGCAAACCAAAGGGAAAAATAACAGTGCTAGAATATGGACTGTTTTAAAAAAAGAAGTCACTAAACTGTGATGCTCTGTACATACCATTGTTATTAAAAAATAAGAAAAAGCAAAAAAAGAAAGAAACACAGCAACCCAGAGCTTTGTATATTTGAAATGTTATATAACAATTGCACTCTGTGTAGTGTTTGTACAAGTTTGTCATTTCTGTAGATTCTTACTGTGTTGTAGATATCATAGGGTCCCTAGACAAATATTTATGTACAAACCCTTTATTTAACTTATTAACTGTAGAGGTTCCAGAGAGAGAGAGAAAGGAAGAGAGAGATGAAAAGAGAGAGAGACAGGGCGTCGGTACAGTGCTTTTGTGTAATGTTGTTATTGCTCTCACTTTCCCTTGCGACCAAGTGGAAAAGTGTCACCCATAGAAAATAAAATATATATATACGTTTATGAAGAATTTGAAAAGATACCTGGAGATGCAGCGTCATTGGAAGTAAATTGTGCTTCATCACCAAGGTGGGGGAGGGTTAGGGTACCAAGGACTTGATTGGGCTACAGAGGAAGAACTCTCCAGCTTTACAGATACTTATCTGATATATGCCTCAAAAATATGTAAACGAAAAAATGAAAAGATTTTATTACTTGCACAAGCTTTCTAGGCAATATTATTTCCCCCCTATCTCAAATTGGTTTTAATGTTAAAAGACACTCATCCTTTCCCAACCTGGTGCCCTCATGGGAGCTGTAGTCCAAAATATCTGGAGAGTACCAGGATGTGAAAAGCTGGCCTAGGCTTAGGCTGACAGCTGTGGGCAGGTAACAGGTTGGCAGCACAAATCTTTTCCATATCTACTGGGAAGTCAATCCCACTGAGCTCATTGGGGCTTTCTCAAAGGGAATCGGGTGTAGGATTGTAGCCTATGTCCATTTCCCAGGGAATGACAACAGAGGAGACTGACTGATGAGTAAACATACATAGGGTGGCACTGCAAGGCTGCTCATCCTGTGCACTTATGACTGGGAGCAAACCTCCGGGGGCAGAATTTTGTGCTGTAAAGCTGCAGTGCTGTGCCCTCTACCCTGAAAGTAATCTTCATGGAACACAGGACTGACTTTCGAGTAAAAGCGCGCAGGATCGTTCAGTACAAAAAAGGGGGTGGCGGTAGCGCCTCTGCGCCGTTTCATTCTTTTGATGGCCAAGATGGTTTGGTTCCTTATGTGACCAGATCTAGCGACTCGCCTCCGCCTCTTTTCTTTCCCGCTGCCTAAAGCAACAGGAATCCCGAATGTTGCACACTGGCTTTGCATGTGGCGTCCCCATTAGGCCTACTGGGTCAAGGCGAGCAGCTGTCTCCTCACGGCCATTTCCAGAGGAGCGGGCGGGGTAAAGGACAGGGAAGGTGCCACAACTCCGCTGCTCCAGCCAGAGAAGGTGAAAGAAAGGGAGATCGTGCTAGACCAGAGGGTAGGAGCCTCGGTGCATCCTGTACCACCATCTGACCACCTAGGCTGGAGGTGGGCTTGCCAGGCGGAGCTGGTGGCCATGGTGGGCTCTTCCACCGGATCGCTTCTACTCGACTGGTGATCTGGTGGGCGAGATCTCCGGCGTCAAGGCCTCCCTCCTGCAGGCGAGGTGGGGCTGGGACTGTGGGGAGGCCAGGCAACGGCGGCACGCCAAGGCCTTGGCTTCCGAGTTGGAAAAGGAAAGCCAGGTCCGGGGCCCGTTGCTGCTTTGGTGTGCGCACCGACGAATCTCTCTCCCTGTCTGTCTGTCTCCTCCCTCCCTCCTTCCCTCTCTCTCTCTCTCTCTCTCTCTCTCTCTGCGCCTCGAATTTGGCGCTGAGCGGCGGAGGCAGCTGCTGCCGGGCTCTCCTGCGCGCCCGCGCCCCCTTCTCCGCCGGCCGCCTGATCCCTCCTTTGGCGAGCCGTTTCTCGTCCCCTCTCAGTTGACCCTGCCATGGAGCAGAAGCAAATCGCGTGAAATTACCTCCGAGGATTACATCGCCGGGCCATTGAAAGCCCCCCTCGCCCCTGGTTTACAAACCTCCTAATCCCGTGTCATTCGGCGGCTGCAAACAAACCCCAAGCGAAAGGCCCCCTATTTAGGCTTCCCAGCTGGGGCGGGGGGCGCTTTGGCAACGGCGATTTCTCTCTTGCTTGCTCGCGCGGGCTTTTTTCTTTTCAAGGGAGCCCCGGACTTCCTGCGAGCTCCCATATATGTAGCCTGACAAGGCCTCAAAGCCGCCCCAGAAGCCCACGACCTTTTCCTCCCCTGAAAGCTGGGCTGCCCTGGGAAAAAAAGGACGGGACCCACCACTAGAAGCTCGCCTGGCGGATGGCTGAGGTGTTCTCGTTTTCATCCAGCTGTGAAGATCTGCTCGTTAATGGAAGCCGCCTTTGGCGCCAAAGAAGTGAGGGAGGCTCCCCCGCAGTCAAGCCTTCCCTCGAACCCGAACCCTCATTCCACTTCTTCTGTTTAACAAAAATGACAGCCGAAGCTGGACCAGGCTGCCTAGAAACCTCAAATTGCACCCCCGCGCCCTTTCTTGATCATCTTGTGGGAGGTGCATCTTCCCCCACCTCACACGAGGCAGCATCTTGGGCTGCAAACAGCAGGAGTGGCTCCTAATCACGGTATTGTTTTCTTCAGCCTGTGAGGAGTGGATGTGGCAGTACTGTTTCACATTCGTTGATCTGGTAGACTAGCTAAGAACAATTCCTCCCTGAATATTGGTGGGACTGCATTCAACTACCGAGCATCCTACAAAATTCTGTGCATGGGATGTTCTCTCAAATTTTGTATGATGAAGCTGGCTTTATACATACATTATGCAATCCAACCCAACCACTGTGCTAATGTGCAAGGAGGAATCTAAAGTTGAGGTTACTAGATCACAATGCACCCATGCTTCTCTAGTCTGTAAGAGTTTACCCACCAGAGGAGGAATTTGGGTTGATGTTTCCACAGGATGACTCTTTGGAAGACTTCTGAGATAGGATGGCAAAGGTCTGGCAGGTGGATTCTCCTCCCCTCAGAGTTCACACTCACACACGGTGGGCTCTTCAGCATGTTTGTTTTTATGAACCCGCTGCAGTTCTTCCAAATAACCATACATTTAACTGACAGCATCTTATACACACATATATTTTGGAGTGTAAAAAAAACCATAGGTGCAAAAATATTTTTATGGAAAAAAGAACATTTGCCCCTGGACATGATTAACAGTAGAGTTTGAAGTGCATATTTTACTTTAAAGAAAAGGGAATCATTATCAATCCATTACACATTAAGAAATGTCACTCAGTCATTTTTATTCATTCGGCAGAAATCTTTGTAAAAGCCGGAATCATACTTCTGCAAGCAGCAATTTTGTTAATCCAGGGGGGTTATTACTCTGGTCCCTTATTAGGATCTATACTACTGCCAAGCAATCCTATAACCGTCTCAAAAGAAGTTTACCTTCATGTTATAAAACCAGTAGTGGTATTTATACTGTGCAATAATTAGTGTATTACTTGAATCCACTAACAGGTTCATTTTATCTCTGCACAAAACCTCTAGTCTGCTTATAGAAAGCTTGTGCCTCCTTTGGCGCTGTTAAAGTGGTGAAAGAGTGAATGAAGGCTGGTAGCACTTTCTCTTTTTGCCTTGCCTTAATTCCCATCTCTTTTTGCTCTCATCCAATTAGTGCAGTGTATTAAGCAGTTTATCATCTCATAGTCAGCTATTGAGAGAAACAAGGCGAACACTTTGCAATAGAGCCTGCTCTCCTTTGACACCCTCAGGTACTTACATATTCCACTGTGCTATGAATAATAGAGGAAGAATAGAGCACTAATTCCCTCATCAAAGAATGCCTTGTCTGCTGCTTTGCTCAACAACACCATTCTGATCAAAAGAAAAGCAATAAAGCTTAGCATAACAAAACGAAACCTACTTATTAGCTTAGTGGTTAAATTAATGCAGAGCCGCTGCTATTCAAAACCAAGGTTTGAAAACAGCCTCCAACAACCTGATAATGCTGCCTTCGGGATGAAGGAATTTTAATCTGAAATTTGAAGCTGGCACAGATGAGTTAATCTATTAAACAGCTATAAGAGGAGTGGAGGATGAGCGGTTCAATTAAGAAATATTTAGGTGCTCAACAGAAGACAGGCAAATAAGGCCAGAAGAAAAATGGGCTGAAGTTGAGAAATAGGAAAAGTCATTTTTCCTCCCAGCAAAATATTATTCTGGCATAGGACAACATAATTCAATGGGTTCCTTTCTTCTTTACGAACACGTAAACACTAGTTGTGAAGCCCAGCCTCTGGCCTTACATATAAAAAAAACCCACCCTCAACAAAACTTTAGAATATTTATTATCAGCATATGGGACAGAAATATGAGGAGAGTGGCCAACTCAGTCTAGGACATCTCTGGGGAAACCAGATGTTTTCTTAGCAACCTCAATTCAATTGTAGCATGTATTTGACACCACATATTTTACATATTTATGAAAATCAACTTACATATACTGTAGAAAGATGGCCTCCCATTTCCCAGCCTTTCAAGGGTTAAAATGAGGTGAAACAATCAAAGGCGGCTGCTTAGTCAAGGACACACATCTGGACTCTTCAGATTTTGTCTGTCTTAAACACTAGATGTTACATTAAGTTGGGAAAACAAGGTTTTATTTAACCTATTCAAAACATTCTTCCTCTAATAATTGAAGATAAATGCAAAGTGCCATTATGGCATAGGTATCCTTACTAGATTTTCAAATTTACATTTTCAGAGAGAGAAAAGCATGCTTGAAGATGATTTTTCCTCTTTTTTCTATGTGATAATTGGAAAGTTTGTGAAAAGACAAGTCTTGCTGGAAATAGCTCTAAAATGTCTATCTGTATACAAATAAGTTATTTTTCATTTTGATCATTAAGACATGCCTATTTCATATCATATTTTACAATTACATTTATTTTGCTGGAAAACGGACAACACAATACATTTGTAATGCTTTTAAATATATATGGCATTAGCCAACATTTCTCATTAGACCCATTGAACTCAGTGTAGCTAATTAACTTGTATGCCCATTGATTTAATGGGTCTATTATTGAGTATATGTAAAGTGAGCATCACCCATTGCCTTTTTCTCATTTCATCAGAAATGGTGACACACAGGCTAGGTTATTGCAATAGGAATACCTGTATGATGTGAATGGAAGTAACCAAGCATGACTATCCAATTAAATACTATGGAATAGGCATGTTGGGGAAAAGAGTAAAAATGGAATATTTGACTCTTTTGCATATAGGAACTCATTTGCAAGAGGGTTTCTCCATCACTTCAGTGGAAAGGTCAGACATGCGTATGCCTTTCTTATGCATGTGGGTCTTCTCTACCAAATTATAGAAGCCTTTGCAGGCAGGGCAGTTCTGCAGGCTCATGTTTCCACAAGTGGTACTTGAAGCAGGTATAGTTAAGAACACACAATACCTGATTTCTGAATGAACCAGATACATAAACTATTGACAGCTGAATTAGATGTGACATGGCTGCCCAAGTCTGTTTATTTGTGTCAGCTCCACTCAACATGGGGATATAGGTTTAAATTTTCTTCACAATCAGTCCAAGGCTATTTAACAGTGTGAGGGGGATATTCTTAAATCCCTGAAATGTGTCACTATGTCTGTAAGTTGATGACCAAAGGTTTTTATGTCAATATATTAAGTTTGCATTCTGCCAGAAGAAATTTGCTCCTGGCTCCCACCGCAAATTTCACCACCTCCAAGTTGAGACTGGTTTGGAACTCCCAGAGCTTGAACTTCATTCAATGTGCTTATTAGGTTGCTTTGTACTAGAATGCTGGCCACAGTTACGAAGCAGATTCTATGTCCCAAATTTAAAGGAAGAGAGATGTTTTACACTATTCTATTAACTAGGAGGTATTGGATTACATTCAGGATTAAATTGCCTTATTTCAGAAGAGCATTGGGGAAGTATCCTAATTTTTTTGCTGTTTGTCAACGAACGAGTAAACACAATTGAAAAAGGCTGTAGTACCAAAAGAGTGTATCCCCCCCACCCCTGAAGTAAATAATTTAAAGATGAAGCAACAAAATGTGTAGTGTAAATTGATATCACTGTGATATCTCACTGATACGTTGTAGGTGCATACCACTGCAATTTTCTTACATTAGAAAACTTTATTATTTTCCTTTCAACAGTATAAAACTTTACACACACATTTAGAAATGCTTTAGCATGTACCAATAAATGTTAACATTTCTGTTCATTATTTTACTGGCATTAAACAGATTAGACACCATTGTTAAATCTCTCTTAAAACTTTGCCTTGGCTTTATTTGCTTTATACGATATAGAAGTTACTTTTATTTGTTGGCTGAAATAAGTTCCATTTTTATGTCTTGTTTCCTTTTTCTCGCCACAGCAAGCACTGCTGTTTATTATGTTGAACCCAAAGGAACCAAAGTGTAACATTTAGATATGTGTGTGTGGTATGAAGAATCTGCTGCATACATACAGTCTCCTTGCCCTGTACAAAAGTTAATTGGTGCTTTAGCATTCATTTCCATGTGGTTACTCTGCGTCTTTACAGCACAATATTTATTTATTGTTTGAACGAATACTGTTTTGCCGAAAAATTCCCTCAAATATAGGTTCAAAAATAAAGATCACATTAGAATCAAGTATTAATAGAAAGAATTTGGCTTTAGTATTGTTTTTAACTGCTGTGTATATGATCATGAAGTAGATAAATTGTGAAAAGAGAAAACATTAGTGCTCCTACTGAGACCTCCACTAACCTCTTTTCCTGAAAGCACCTCTACTAACTACCCTGGAGCAAAGTCTAGGATCACTTACATTCCAGCAACTCTCACTGGGAATTATTCAATTAAAGAAGCTCTTTCTCCACCCCTTTCTTCCCTTCTAGGTCCAGATATACAACAAATAGATATTTATTGAAAAGTAAGTGGTACAGGTGTTCAGTATATATACTGACTTTTAACATGACCTTTTAATATTTTTTTACCAATATTTGACGTATACTTGTGTGTTTTTAAACAAGATACAACACTGGTGTGCATCTATAGATGGAAAACTAGAAATGAAAACAAGGAAGATATTTGCCTACAAAAGAGTCCACAAAAGCCTTTTGTTCCATTCTACCCACACACAGTGCTTAAGTACTGGGATCACCCACAGATTTTACTATATTGAATGTCTGAAAGAGTTTGCCGAGGTTCACTTCAGAGTAGCTGCTCACTGACAACCATTTGTCTACTGTGCTTTTCAGTTTTTTGTAGTTCTCCTTGGTTTCTTCCAGCCTGTTGTTATTCACACAACCTGTTGGGAGAGAGAAATAACAAACTGAAAGATCCGAACAAGGAACTTATCATTTTATAGCCACTAATCCCAGGACTCTCTGGTCTTTTAAAACACACTCTGGTATAGGGTTACTGACTCTGAGAACCCAAATTTCCCAGACTTCTATTCAACATGCCTTTTTACTGAGCTTCCTCTTCTTCTGATTCTTATGTTGTTGTTGTTTTTTAAAAAGTACATTGGTCAGCATGTTTAGGAGAGTGTCAGACTTGTTACTGACAAAGAGACTGAATCCAGCTCATCAGGGAATTAGTCAACCCACCTGTCATGCCCCAACTGAATTGGTGCTACACCTTCTGTCAGTAAATGTCAGGAAACACTGTTTGTCCATTAATGCTGAATAAATGGGGGTGGGAGGGGGAAGAGAAAGAAGACGAGGGAACAGTTCCCCCAGGTTACCAGAACCAACAGATAGTAGCTTCTCTTTAAAGAGTTTAATTTTTAAAAAAGCAGAATGCTACTTAATGGCATGGTTGCCTGGCAATCTGCTTTCTATGTACTGAACCCTCTTCATAGATCTGATTACTGAAAATATTTGCAATAATGCAGGATACTGGGAACTTGCCTTTACAAGCCTATTGCAAAGCATGTGGAAGTTACTGCAGAAAGGTATTCTCGGAAACAGTATATTAAGATTAGATGTGCATTCTTCCCATATCTCAAACTTCAACTTTTTTAATTTTACAAGTCCATTTTAAGTGATAGGCCTGAATCAGAACATATGAAATTAGCAAACATGTTCCGTGTTTTGTTTAGATTTCTAGGGAGCCTTGTTTGCTTCCCTGGCTATCTTAAGAAAACAAGTTAAAAAATACGAATGCCAAAGGGAAGAAAACACAGGTCACACCGTTTATCCGCCAGCTAATATCATGCACTCTGCAAGCAGCTCTCTAGGTTCTCAGACAGAAGCATTTCACATCACCTGCTACCTGGTCCATTTAATTGGAGATGCCAGATATTGAACATGGAACCTTCTGCATGCAAAGGCATATACAGGTGAAACTCGAAAAATTAGAATCATGGAAAGGTTCATTTCTTTCAGTAATTCAACTTAAAAGGTGAAGCTAATATATGAGATAGACTCATGACATGCAAAGCGAGATATGTCAAGCGTTTATTTGTTATAACTGTGATGATTATGGCGTACAGTTGATGAGAACCCCAAATTAACAATTTCAACTTTGGGGTTTTCATCAGCTGTACGCCATAATCATCACAATTATAACAAACAAAGGCTTGACATACCTCGCTTTGCATATCATGAGTCTAACTCATATATTAAACTCCAGTAGCTAACTGCTTACATAAATGGACTTTTCCACAATATTCTAATTTTTTGAGCTTCACCTGTATATTTGTTCTACCACTAAGCTAGTCTCATTTCCCCAAATATTCAGTGATTCAAACTTCAAAATTTCGTCAGGTCCCCCCCCCCCCAATAACTCAGATAAAGTGCACACATATTGAGTATAGTGAGTTTAAGTGCCTAAGAACTACAGGTTACTTTTGTGCCAGGATATTTCAAGGAACTGAATCATTTCAAGACATAGGAGCCAATAAGAGAAAAACAACATCACCACCAATTGCTTGGTAGTGAACATCTAGTTTGTGTTCTACTGAACAGATGGACTGATTCCAATTTGAATGTTTCTGCTGATTTACTGAAGGTGTAAAATGGAGAAATAAGCAATTTAAAAAGTAGGAAAAGGATCATGACTAGACATTGTAATTTACTGAAAGGAAAAAATTGAGATGTGTGATCAATAGATCACTCACATAAGCTAGCATAGCATTCATTTTCTCTCTCTCTCTCTCTCTCTCTCTCTCTCTCTCTCTCTCTCTCTCTCTCATATATATATATGTACCACTGAACAAGAAAGCCTTCAGTTGAAATATCACCTTCGCTAAATTCAGTAGTTGGTCTTAGCCAAACCACTATTGTCAGAGGCCAAATTTGCCATCTGCAATATGGGAGCGATAATACTGGCCCTTTTTAAAGGGTGTTAAGAGGATTAGCGAGATAATGCATGTTAAGTGTGTAGGTACATAGTTTGAGAGTCCTCTCAGATCTTGCTTTGTACTTAGAATCTCAGCATGGAGTCAGGAGTGCTTTTGCGTAGCTTAGGCTGTACTTCATTCTTGGAGCAGCACCTGGTCATAGTCATACGAGGCTGAATTATTATAATAGGCCATATGTGGGGCTACCTTTGAACTGTCCCTCTGCCCTTAGTAGTAGAATCTACTCTGTAAACTATCCTGCAATATTAAAAGTGCAAAACATGCAACACAGCAGATAAAGGACTGAATCCAGAATTCCATCAGTGGAGTTCTGGCCCCAGAATGAGATGCTCTCCAATCTGAGCTCTCCCTTTCCCCCCACAGCCCTGTGCGATCCCTGAAAATGGGTTGAGGAACCCTCTGGAGCAGTGTGGTAGGTAGCACAGCAGTCTTCAGGAGGGCATGTTTGGATCCAACCTAATCAAAAAGCCAAAGGGATAACAAGTCTTTTTGTAAATTCCTTTTGGTAATCCAGCAGTGCATAAATTTTAATAAGTAAGTAGGTAAGTCAGTCAGTCAGTCAGTCAGTCAGTCAGAGGCTAGTCAACTGAAAGAGCAGCTGGAACAAATAAATGTTCACTTGGTATTTAAATGCAATTAAGCAAGGGACAAGAGGCCATTGTCTGAACACACATAAGGCCCTTTCCTATGTACCTCTGACACTGAGTGAACAGGCAGACTTATATGGGATACGGTCCTCAACTATCCTAGTCCCAAGTCATTTGGGGCCTAAATGGTGATAACCAGTACTTTGAATTGGGCCTGAAAATGGGCCAGAAGCTAGCAATACTGCTACCAAAATCCTCACCCAGCTCTGGTTAAAATGGCTGCTTGTGTTTTGCACCAAGTTCCCAAACACTTTTACCGGTAACTTTAATAATGACGGTAATACCTAGAATGCATATTATACTAGGAAGTCAGAAAATCTTAAAATAAATTCTAACATTTTAAAATCCTTTTTGGTGGATTCTTAATCTTAATTCTTAACCTTGATTCAGGGTTTTACTGAAAACTTAAAAGCTGTCTTACATGTACCTGTATTTCTTTAGCACCTTAGAGACCAACTAAGTTTGTTATTGGTATGAGCTTTCGTGTGCATGCACACTTCAGATACGTATTTCTTTATAATGTTTTACCCCTCTCTTGCTCTCAGGGTAATGTGCACGGCTTTCTCCTTCCATTTTTTCTTAGCAGTCCCGTGAGGATAGTTAGCTTGGAAAAAAATAACTGAGCTAGGGGCTCTCCATTAACTTCATGGCTAAGTAGGCATTTGAACCCGACTCTACCCCACTCCTAGTCTAAAATTTAAAATTCTCCACCAAATGGGCAGTGCCCATCGCAGATATGGGAGTCCCAAATCCTGGAGCTTGAGAATGCCATGTATTCAGTCTTAATATTAAAAAAAAATTAAAAAATTGTCCAGTGGCACCTTAGAGATCAACTAAGTTTGTTCTTGGTATAACCTTTCATGTGCATGCACACTTCAGATGACTTTTGTTTCAGTGTATCTGAAGAAGTGTGCATGCACACGAAAGCTTATACCAAGAACAAACTTAGTTGGTCTCTAAGGTGCCACTGGACTATTTTTTAATTTTTTATATATTTCGACTGCGTGAGACCAACATGGCTACCTACCTGAATCTATTCAGTCTTAGTTCTTCCTCACTGCAAAATAAGGTCTGAAGAGGGTTTTGTTCTTCACACAGCACACTCTCATTTCCTGCTAACTGACTGCTTCTATTTTGTTGGTAAACATCTTTGCACCTATCACTGAGATATGAACCTAGTGTTCCTCTAATGTGTTCATACAGCTCTGTGTGAGGAGATATTAGCCCATTTACCGACACCAAAGATAATGGCCATTGGCCTGATCCAGCAGGCTCTTCTTATGTTTTCATTAAGCCATTAACCCAAAGCATTAAGAGATCTGCTATCATTAAATACCCTGTACAAATTGGAAGACCAGAATGGTTGAATATCCAATACATCAGGATATTCTTTAATTGCTGAAATATGCTGAGGATCAAAATGTTAACATCTAGTGTTTAACAAAATGAAGGCCACTATATATGTCACTATATTGTAATTGTGTTGCAACATCAAATTTCAAAATGGGGGTAAAATAGTTTTAATGATTCTTAGAGCACAAGAGCAATCAAAGTGCACTGTCTGGAAGCAGTCCGGAAGCAGTTGCATTTGGAAAAATACGTCACTGAGCGAACAATATGTTATTGTTAAAATCATTTTGTCCCATAGTCTAGGTACGTGTGTACACAATTGTAGACTAAGCGTTGTATCCAACACAGGTCTGCTCAGAATAGACCCATATAAATGAATGAACCTAAGTATGTCATGTGTATTAACTTCAAAGGGTCTACTCGAGGAGGACTAGCAGTGAATACAACCCTACAACTGCAATCCTAAGTAAACTTAGTACAGACTTATTTCTGAATAAACCTGCTTTGGATTGCAGGGTTTCCCCTCTAGTGTTTTCTACGCTCTACCTGTGTTTCTATTCTATTTGACAATATCAAGCGACATTTTCTCTTCATTGGCTTCATATGGCTTTCCATATTTTATACAGCACAGATTTTGTCAACTGCACCTAAATATGCACATTTACTCATATTAGATCTGTTAGTTACCTTCTTTGCTTTTTTCCTTCCACCCCCCTTTTTATGCTATCTTAATTAGATTGTAAGCTCGTGAGAAGGGCTTTGTCTGTTTTATCTTTGTACAGTGCTTTCTTCTTAGGCACTGTATCAAATCATCTCATCATCATCAAATTTACACTGGAAGACACAATTAAAAAGCGTTTCTGGTTATCGCTACAGGAGCTGCTCAGTTTTGTTCACTATATTTAAACATCAACGATGCAATCCAAACAGAAGTACAATATAAATGGAAGGAAATTAAGCAATGGCTTGTATACAGAGAGTTATATGAATGTGTGCAAAGTGCTACAGGCACAGAGGCTGTTTTGCCAGGTCCACTTGAACATAATAAAATTACTCTGGAGAGCTCTAACCTTTGGGTGGTCATCTTAGCACACATGGGGAGCTGCTGCCAAAAAAAGGAAAGGGGTTTGAAAAAGTCTTGTGTAGGGAACTTTGGATGTTGGCTAAGATGTCCAAGGTAACCCCCATTAAAAATTTTTAAAAAATATTACTGCTACTGAGATTCAAAATTAAAAAGGAAGAAATCTAACGAAGTGTGCTAATGGTATAAAAATAAGGAACTATGTGAAATCAATGAGGGGATGTTTTATTCTGAAATATAAAACAACAAAAGGATCTACAGTACAGTATTAAATTCAGACCACAGCTATATCTGCAGTATAGCAGTACTATGCATTTGAATGACAGAAGTGCATCCGATGACTGGGGAGAATAGATTTAAAGAACTGTAGTAATATAGAGGAGGGAAGATGAGAGAGGACACAGCTCCTGATGTGTTTACCTCCTCTGCTGATGGGATATTGACTTTTCCCACCAGGTTGGTTAGAAAGGGGACTATTTGCGCTGCCACACAGCAGAGTAAGAATGACAACCAGCATCACTCTGTGCTCTTCTTAGTAAAAGACAATTGTGACCGCTGTATATCACACAGCCAGTCAATACTTTCAGGTTACCATACCATCCAGCTTGGAGATGCATATAAAAGCTCACTTTTTCTTCCTAAATGAGACTTTAATCAATAGAGCAGTTAATCCTTTCTGAGAACAAAGTTGTAATATGACTGAAGTGGCATGTGGAACATTTAAATATATGTATGGAATACAGTTTTATAGCAGCTGAAACCATAGCTCTCACAGACTTTTTATATTTATATTACAAAAAACAACAACCCCAAATACCCCTTTCACAATATCAATACAAAATGAACACTATGCAGAAAAAAACAATGTTTTAATAGGTATAAAAGAAAGACCTTAAATATTACTAGGATTTTAATGAAAAAAATGAAATAAAATTCAGATAGCATCAACAAATCTTTAAACTTAATTGGAAAATGGCCCTTTTCTGGTAACTGAGATGAAACACTGATTGACTTAGTTTGATGGTTGAAGCTAATATGATTGTGGTCGTTCAATCTTGTTTCAAAATATCCGAATTATATAATTTTCCTTTCAATAAATGGTGCCCACATAAGCTGAAAGTAGAAGCCAAGTATTTTAATTGCTTTCATTTATATGGAAGGCTTTTATATTTTACATATAACTGAATGGACAACCAGGGTTTTCATAATATTATTATTAATCAGCAAACCCACTCAATTATTGTGTCAAATAGCTTAGCTTTTATTAATGTTCAGTGTGTATGTTGTGTGTGCATGCACAAAAATATATTACACATATATTCAGTTTCAAATAGCTTGACATGCACACACATACACACTTAACATATACTATTATACTTGTGTCTTAAGGACCCTGTGCATCATTCCTATTTAGTTCTCATGCTAACGGTTTTATTTGAAGACTTAACGAATATGCTAAATTAGAAACCATTAGGAACCATGTTTTTACTTCACCTACTGGTTATTGTATTTTAATTATAGCAAGCACAGGCACACAGGCAGCAGTCTCTGTTCTAAATATCTGTGTTTCATTTATTTCTTTGCAAAGGTAGCAAACAACAGTCAGTCATAATTGGTTCTGTCAGATGTTATACAGTCAGTCATAATTGTCTCTGTCTAGAGGTGTGTCAATTTACAGCAAGTTAAATAAATATTCTGTCAATTATGAAATCAGTTAAGGCAAGCCTTTTTTAATTACATGGGTTACCCACTTTATAATACACAACACCCTTATTCATGGCGTTAACCTTAGCTTTGCCATTTCTACTATGTCAATACGAAGGAAAACATAACTAGCAGCAATACTAAGAGATGAGGCAGCTATATAACATAACTGCTGGTAGAACATCAGCCCGTTAGATTAACATAAATGGTGTTCTGCTGTGTAGACTCTCTGCTAACCTATTCGTTTGTAGACACAGACCAATGAAGTCTTATATCTAGTTCGAAAGACATGGCACAGAAATGAAGTTACATCTATTTCAACAGGACTAATTTACATATAATATGCTGAATATCAGAGAAAGTGACAACTAATACTTAAGGACATCTAAAACTGTGTTACTGGTTTTGACAAATGCACTCAAAATTCTCTCCATTCTTCACCGCATCCCAATGTTTCATATATACTTCAGGGTAGAGAATGCTATTTTTATTCTTCTGTTTGAAAAGCACCTGACATACTACAAGTATCCAAATAAATAATTCTTCTGTTCTGTCCTGAATGATTTTTTTTAACAGCAAAACATATTGAATATATGAAGATTATCTCTCTCATCAACAAAACAAAGCGCTTTAAACAAAAACCGTTGACACTATCACCATTGGCTGCTGAAGTCTACCAGTGTTATTCCGAAAGCAGGATCCCTTTTCTTAAAAATAATTATCCTCACTTTTTTATGCCAATACAAAAATACAGCTTCTAGGCTGAATAAGAAACAGGGTCTGAGTGCTTTATTACAGTGATCTCACAAATATTTAGAAGTGTGATTATGACTCCATTCACTATTGGTCTAGTTCAGATTCAAATCAACACAAGGAGCCATTTTCCCCTGCAATAGGCCAGCACTAGGGAACAGAGTTATTGCAGATGTAAGTACGGAGGTCTGGCCGAGAAGCCTGGCCACTTGTAAAAGCATAAAGAACATGTAAGGAGGATATTGTAGGCTGGTATCTAAAGGTGAGAGTGGTGACTTTACCATCTTCCATGAGAGCAAAGTTACCTTGAAAAGTGATAAATGTATTTCAATAGGATGAAATGACTGTATCAGGGGCTGGGCTAAAAAGGTGTTTTGTATTTGTACCTCTGAGGGAAATTGCATGTGCCCCCTTGCTGGGGGATATAAGAATACTGTCAACCACACTGGACAAAATTTATTTTATTTATTTTTTGTGCGTGTATGTGGGGGTGGGTGGGAAACACTGTGCAGGATCATTAAGCACTGTTGTATAAATAAAGTTAGAAGATCAAACGAAAGAGCAGACTCGGGTTAAATGCTGGAAGACAAGCTTAAATAAAGTTCTAAGGGGGGGGGGAGCAAGACATGCTGTAATTCCAAGAACCTATTACTTCAGACAATTTACTTCAAAAAATAAAATCAGAATGGTAAATGATTACCCAAAAGCAATCATGTCATCATCACTGAAAGATGGAATAAAATAATTTTTTGTGAAGTGGCTGAATGAGAGCAACTTAAAAGCCACGGAGCCTGTCAGAAGCACATTATTTCTTTTTACACCCCGTTTCCCAATTCATCTCAGTGCTGCTGACTAACCTTGGCTCCCAGCAGGTGGAGCATTTAAAATAAATAGCATTTCCTACAAAATGCGCTCCAACTGCCCCATGACAGACGCTTCCAATTCCTGGCCAGCCACTGGATCAGCTTCAGCGGTATCTAACAAGGTGTAAATACAATAACAAGCATGTAATTAAGTGAACATGATGAAGTTAATGGAGATAATTCATTCCATTTTGGGCTTATGAATATTCTATTAGATGTTATCAGGCAGCTGGAATAGCTGTTAATTTAATCATCATTCAGACCAGCAAAATGTTCTTTGTGCGAGTATAATTGCAGAGAATGAATAATTGATTTGACAATTGTACCAGTGGATTTCAAACAGTTCTGTGCGCTCTCAGAGCAGGAAGGGAGGAGAACTGGAATACTCAAAGCAGTGAAGAGGTGGCAGAGAAGCCAGCCTGTAAATTGAACATTATCAGGACACAGATAAAGGACAATTTTTATTTTATCAATGCAACACAATTACATTACAGTGTGCTAGTAATCACTCTGCCCACACTTTAAAAAGGGAAATAAATTACTCTTCATGGAAAAGGACAAAAAGAAATATCAAAACCGTTTAGAAACCATTGATATTGGATGTTTAATTTTTTTGCATTATATTTCATTATAGGAAATATCAAACTGTGCTTGAAATTGCTGGCACATTTAACTCTGTTACCTGCAATCAAATACACAGATTGTATTTTATATTTATCTCTGAATTACAGCATGTTCTATGAATTACAATGATTTTATTGCAATTTTTAAAGAACATCTACCCATATATTTAAAATATATTTATTTTAGTATATAAAAGTACTACATATCTAAAGCATCCAAAGTCTCTTCTGGACAAAGTGAACACAGCCAAAAATATAATTCAAGGTGCTGTGGCTTTCTATTTTGCCTGAGTAACAAAACAGGGAACACATTTAAAGTGAAGTATCATCAACAAAGGCAATTTCCTTCACAAAAGTTGCTTTCAAACAGTGAAGGCCCAGGCCTTAAAGGTATTTCACTGCCACAGGCAATACATATTGCTATGCATATTGCTTCAGCAAATGGCATTTCCCATTACAGAAACACAAAACAATATTCTGAATATAAACATTGTAGCCATTTCTGTAAGTAACAACATTTGAGTAAAAAAAGGAAAATAATTAAAGTGATTCCTAATCTGACAACTATTTCATATCGTCAAAATTATTAAGGAGGCTATATGGAAAAAATGTAGCCAAAGTCTGTGTGAAAGTACATCTTTACTCAACTAAATCTCTTGAACAATGTAATGTGAAAAACTGGATTCAATTTAATTTGATTCTGTTCGATTTTAGAAATAACCATTTATAATGCTCAGAGAAGGATAGGCAAAATCACAGAACTGCAAAACCAACATCCAATAAACATGTTAAAATGATTCTCGGCCCATTGTAAACAAAGATCTTAAGCTGTAGAAGAAGTGACTTTGCATAAAATGCAGAATCTGCATTGGGAGGTAGGCGCCATTGCCATTATAAGAGAACAAGGGTGAGTTCCAGCACCTCTGTTTCTAGAAAAATAGCACTAATTAAGAGAAAGCAGTGAGTGAGGCTAAAATCTAAACATGGGGTGACTATAGGGTGCGGTGCTCATCTCCAGATGAGAGATACAATATTGAGGGGGGAGGGTTCTACTGCCCTCACCTGTACTTCTCTTACAATGGAAAAAATGGATTTATACATGAATGTGGTAAGCACCTAAGCAAATAACTATATCTGCCTCTGTGACCTCTAATTTAGTCCAGAAATTTCAAGTAATAATCAGGAACCTATTAAGTCAAGTCCTTAGTGTAAGCATCTGGGTTTAAGCATCTTGAAAGTAGATAGGTAGGGTTGCCATATTTCAAAAAGTAAAAAAGCCAGGACACCTTGAAAGTTGTTCCTTACTTTTCATTTGGGAAACACTGGGAGACATTTTGGATTATTCACCCACCCTAGGAGAACATCAACATAAAATAGGAGTGTCCTGTAAGGGAGACAGGTTTCCACATAGCCATGGCAAACTGCTGCTGTGATATTGGGATCAGGGGTCCTGAGATTTGGCTGGTCCTTCTCCCACAATGCCTTGCTGGCCTGGGCTGCTTCTGCTCATATTTTTGCATCTGCATTTGATGTGGTTTATACCAATCTCACCTCCCTCTTAACTTGTCCTCTCATTGCACTCTACCTCTCCCTCTGTTTATAACAGAATGGAGGCTTTTATTTCAAGTACTGGAAATCCCACCCCCTCTTCCCAGTCCTCTGGATTGGTTCTTCTGCTATACTGCCACCCTGCAATATGTTTCACCAGTGGATGAGTGTAGCATCTGCAAATGACACCAGTAGCTTTTGGCAGTGTGGGCAGAAGTCAAGCAGAGATCTCTGACCTGTTTCTCTCTGGTTGGGGTGAGATGGCCCACAGTCTAGTCCCAGCATGTGAAAAGAGGCAGCTGCTTTTAGGCTATACAAGACAATGCATCTGATTGGCTGCAGGACTTGCCCATCCAAGCACTAGAGGTCTTGGATTTGGGACAAGGGCATGATTACTGATTTGTTTGTGCAGCTGCCAATCTGAATGGGCATAATCTGTGAGCTGAGACTTCTGCAAGCACCCACCCCCGAGCTGATCAGCCGGCAACTGGAGGCCTGTGTGGGCAGGCGGAAGCAGCAGGACAGGAACCACCAAGCCCTGCTAGTTCTGGGAACAGTACAAAAAGTCAAGACATGTCTCAGCAGCACTGCACGTAACTGTATAGACAAAAACACCTCCAGCTGCCCACAGGTTTTGTCCCTGCAAACAACAACCAATCTATCTTACTTCAAAAAGCTTGTAAGACTTTCTATATCAACTCTGTTTTATCAACAGGATTTTGTGGAACTCCCACAATTCTTATTTTATATTTTTCAGCTGATTTTATCTTTAATTGTATCATTGCGTTTGATGTACAATTATGGCACACCAGAGACAACTGTGATTAAGCGGTATATAAATTGTCTAAATGAATAAATAACACAATTCACATTGGAATTGATCGTAGTTCAGTTTTACTTATGTGTTCAAATTATGATTATATGAAACAATAGATTTGTAAGTTACATTTGGGGCTGTGCACATAAAGAAATAAAATTGGCATGGAAGTTTACTGGATTTCCTTAAAAAAGAAAGAAATATATATTAATGAAAAGTCACATGGTAAGACTAAATCAAATTCAAATTACCAGGCAATGCCTGGAATTATCTCTGGTCTCACATTCAGGACTGCATTTGCCAATGCACAGCTGAAACCAGAGGTTCTAGTCATTCTTCTTTCCACTTCCTTTCATTATTATTTTTATTCATATAGCTGGCCTTTTCACAAACTTTTTCCTTTGCTATGCTTGGGTGTCCATGTTTATGTAAAATTTCAATTGCTACAAATGCAGCTGCTCATTTATTCAGTCATAAAACATCAACGTTGCACCTATTCATTCTTCTCAGTTTGACACCAGGATGAATTGAACTTGCTGGTTTTGACCTTTAGAGCCCTAAATGGTCTGAGAGCTGAATATCTGAAGGACTGCTGGCTCCCACATGAGCCTGCCTGCAATAGTTAAGGAAGGCTCTGCTTCGTGTACCTGCTCTCCTTCCAATGTGGTGTACACATGACAAGCTGTTCTCACTAGAGCCACATTGTGGAAACTGTTTTTGCCTCATTTGACCTGATTAGATACTTCACTGGGCACAGGTTAAAAACACTTCTGTGTAGATGCACATTTATTAGTGTCTATTTTGCTTATTCTCTGATTTGGATTTGCACTGCCGTTTTAGTATTGTTTTAGATTGTTCCTCCCCAAGGCCACTTTGAACATCTGACTGGAGTGTATAGGATAAAAAGTATTTTAATAAAATTCAAAGCAAAACTTAAAAGCATGCTCATTTCATGCGATACGAAGAGCACAAACACGTACAAATGTTGCTTTCTTGTTCAAATTACATGCAACAAAAAGCTAAATTCTTTCCCACTCCTGTCTTATGTGCATCTTAAATGTAAAAACAGTTAATCTATATATGTGAAACTTTCTTATCTGACACACTAATCAGACAGATGTCTATTTTGTACTTGAATATTGTCAGCCAGGTACAAATCACCCTTGCAGAAATGCTTAACCCTCAGACACTGAAGTATCCATGTGAACGAAAAATGCCCATGGTGGGTCAAGTGGGCTTCAACCTTTGCTGATGCAGAAAATGAAGACCTTTGACGCAGTTTACTTCACTCATTAAAATCAGTTGCTGTAGCTGCAGTCCAACCACCTACATCCAGGAGACCAGAAGCTATGTAGAATGAAGGGTGAGTTTGTTTAGCTTAAATCAGGGATGGGGAGCCTATGACCCTCCAGATGCTGCTGCACTCAGGGGCGTCGCTGGGGAGGGGCGGTAGGGGCGGTACGCCCCCAGTGACAGGGTGAGCAGCGGCGGGTGGGGGTGACAAGCGGCGGCCCCTCCCGCCACTCCCACGCGCCGCCGCTCCCTCCGTCACCCCGGGAGCAGCAGCGCTGCTCCTCCCCGGGTGACCGGTGGTGCGTGGTGGGAGGGGCCGCCGCATGTCACCCCCACGCACCGCCGCTTGCTCCATCGCCGAATTGGGAGTCTTTGCAGCCCGCAAAGACTCCCGAATCCGTCGCCCAGCACCCCTTCTTGCAGCGGCTGCTCACGCAGGCACGAGCAGCCGCGGCAAGAAGGGGTGCTGCTGCCGGGCGGCGGCTTCTTCGGGAGTCTTTGCGAGCTGCAAAGACTCCCGAATCTGCCGCCCGGCACCCCTGGAGGCGGGGCGTCGCGTGCGTCATGACGCACGCACGCACGCACCTCGAACCCCCGCCCCCAGGGGTGCCTCTTGGCTTCCCGCCCCCGGCAGCCAAGGGGCTAAGAACACCCCTGGCTGCACTACAGTTCCCAACATCCCTAACCATTGGCCATGCTGGCCAATCAACACCTCGAGGGCCACAGGTTCTAACCTATGGCTTAAAGAAAATCTGAAAGCTAGTTTCTGGATTGGAAAACATCCCTTTGTTTGCACTTAAGTGTTTAGCAAAGCAATGCAAAGCAGATGACACAAATTAATTTTCTGTTTGTGGCAACTCAACAACTTGTTTTGATGTAGTGACAATGGAGGAAGAAGTGAAGGGTTAATGTCACATTCTCTTCTCTCCAATGGTCTGCTTCAAATTCCATTGCCAGAGAGGCCATTCTTCCATACTTCTATCATCTCTCTGGGTTTGGGAACTGAAAAGGGCCACACAGCACTTTCCAGGGTCTAGATTTGTGTCAAGACACACCAGATGCTCACCTACAGAAGACAAGTTCAGTATCTCTGGAAAACTCTTGACGAAGTGAAGCAATTTTCCTCATGAGTAAATTTAAACCATGGTTTAGCAGGAATGTACAGGCTCTCTGAGCAGAGTTCACAGCTGCTTTGCTCCTCTTCTGGTCCTGCTGCTGAAGTGTTTGATTCTCTGTCTTCCTGTGTTTGATTCTGTCTTCCTGTTTCTTTTTTGAAATCCGTTTACCTTGAATTCTTCAGCTCACAATTGATTCTACTTAGGTTATGCACAAGCTACTTTTCTTTGTTGGTTTTTACAATGGCATTTTCTTTCATGTCATTAAAAAAATATCTTATCTCTCTTTCTAATATGTTAAATCCCCATTATGTTACTATTTCTCTCCCCCCCCCCACACATTCTTGTTTGCTCCTCTAGTAGTCTCCATAATCTCAAAAAACCCCACACAATTTCTATTTCCTGGATGCCCCCTACCAATGGAATCTTATTTTCTAGCTTCTGCCTGGCTTCATCCTATTAACCAACTTCTTCACTCACATTTCAAAACTCACCTCCTTCATTATCTTTACTTTCCATTTGCCTTCATTTTCATGTCTAGTCCCTTAGATTACACATATTTACTCCATCCTACAACTCCTTGAAATAGGTTAGGCTGTGTGAGTGGCAAGCCCAAGGTTACACAGTGAGCTTCATATCTGACTGAGGATCTGAAATTGGGTGTCCCCAATCCTAATTCAGCACTATAACCATTGAACTATACTTGGTGTTTCAGTGTTTCGCTTTATGAATCATAGAATCATAGAGTTGGAAGAGACCACAAGGGCCATCCAGTCCAACCCCCTGCCAAGCAGGAAACACCATCAAAGCATTCCTGACAGATGGCTGTCAAGCCTCTGCTTAAAGACCTCCAAAGAAGGAGACTCCATCACACTCCTTGGTAGCAAATTCCACTGCCGAACAGCTCTCACTGTCAGGAAGTTCTTCCTAATGTTTAGGTGGAATCTTCTTTCTTGTAGTTTGAATCCATTGCTCTGTGTCCGCTTCTCTGGAGCAGCAGAAAACAACCTTTCACCCTCCTCTATACGACATGGCTATCATATCACCCCTTAACCTTCTCTTCTCCAGGCTAAACATACCCAGCTCCCTAAGCCGTTCCTCATAAGGCATTGTTTCCAGGCCTTTGACCATTTTGGTTGCCCTCTTCTGGACAAGTTCCAGCTTGTCAGTATCCTTCTTGAACTGTGGTGCCCAGAACTGGACACAGTATTCCAGGTGAGGTCTGACCAGAGCAGAATATAGTGGTACTATTACTTCCCTTGATCTAGACGCTATACTCCTATTGATGCAGCCCAAAATTGCATTGGCTTTTTTAGCTGCTGCATCACACTGTTGACTCATGTCAAGTTTGTGGTCTACCAAGACTCCTAGATCCTTTTCACATGTACTGCTCTCAAGCCAGGTGTCACCCATCCTGTATTTGTGCCTTTCATTTTTTTTTGCCCAAGTGTAGTACTTTACATTTCTCCTTGAAGAATGAAGACTACTCATTATCAGAAGCACTGTAGACAAAATAGTGATTACAATTCCCATAAAATTAATTTCATATTGGGGGTTAAGGAGAAGGTTGGGGAAGAAGAAAACGAAATGGTGCATTTTGGTAACTGATCCCCGGTGCCCTGAAAAAAGCAGATGAAAAGCCCAGACCATGGAGTCCATGCCATCACCTTCTGAGACCATCAATGGCCCGAGACAAAAGTACATACTTTTTTTAGTATGTTGAAATGTAAATTGCCTTTAGTGCTTTACCAGAAAGCTAGTATAGAAATGAAATAAATAAATTGAGACAGCATGATCTGCACTGTTTCTAATTCTCCACATCAGGATCATGGTGTCGCCTAGCCAGTGTGGTGTAGTGGTTAAGAGTGGTAGACTCGTTATCTGGGGAACCCGGTTCGCGTCTCCACTCCTCCACATGCAGCTGCTGGGTGACCTTGGGCTAGTCACACTTCTCTGAAGTCTCTCAGCCTCACTCACCTCACAGAGTGTTTGTTGTGGGGGAGGAAGGGAAAGGAGAATGTTAGCCGCTTTGAGACTCCTTCGGGTAGTGAAAAGCGGGATATCAAATCCAAACTCTTCTTCTTCTAGCAAGATTAGCTCATTCAGTACTGTATAACAGTAGGTGGACACAGTACTGGAATCTGAGATCTAGGTGCAGCTGAAAGTTGCCAGGTACTTTTGTTTCACGGTTGTTTTAGGACAAGATGATGCACCGAGAACAGGGAAAAGTCCACAGACTTCACTATGTGATTCTCTTATAACAAGCAGGCTGCAATGCAAGTCATTAACCACCAATGGTATGAATTATTCCCAAGTCCTACACCGTATCTTACCATAAGCAAGATTCAACTGCTGCGATCAGTAGTGATTCAATCATCACTTCTTTTATATTGCTATCATTGAGTACACATCCTTCAAAGAATATGAATAAATACAAGCCTCTGAGTGGGTATAGTGAATACCTGTAGTTAATCCCAGACGGACGCTGCGAGTGTCAAAGCATTCACCAGTATACGTTCCCATTTTCTGGACTTGTACTAGTGAAAGTACAAAATTGCACAGAGAAACAATATAATGACAATAATTCCTGTCAGTCTTGCATGATTTCTGATCTTATGGAAGCTGTCTATACATTGGAACGCTTGGTGTAGATAGTTCACACTAATGTGTGAACATCTGGGGGTAGTGCCAGCAGTGTGACTCTACTAATGGTAACCACATGATGCCTCCTTCACAAGTGATTCACACATGAAGGAATCTTATTTGTATGTTTAAGTTTCACCAGTCTATCCGTGAGTGTATCGAAAAATGGTTGGGATTGTCAACCATCACCAGTTTTCCAACATTCATAACATCTCTGTATATGTGTCATGAACTGGCAGAACAATGCAGAGGAAGAGGATCCTGGTGAGGGGTGTAGGTGGGACTGGGACACACTGGGGAAAGCAGGGGATCAGGAAGGAGAGGTTGGTGTAGGGTAACAGAGGGTCCCAAGGGGTCAGGAGCCAGAGCAGCAGGAACCACCTACCAGAGCCAGAGGTGTCTCCATGAACACAGTGGACTCTGAGGCATAGGGAGCAGTGGGCAAGGTGCTCCAGGAGGCCGAGGCAGGCAAGGGCACACAGCCCAGCTCCCTAGCTGGCCAGGTGGGGTTTGCTAACTCTGGGAGGAGGGGTGTGATTCCTCAGCTGGAGAAGGCTTGGAAGAAGTGAGGGTCACATGTGTCATCAAGCCCAGAAGCTGCAATCAGCATGCAAAGTGCTGTGTCTGTTCAACTAACCATATTGGTGGACCTCAGCCTGGAACCGCCAGGATCTCTGTGGGACTTTGGACACACGGATTGACCCTGGACTGGGGAGTCAACATACTGACTTGCCGCCAGGTGGGCCAGGGTTTCAGGGCAATATGGGAACTAATTAAGGAAGGAAGGAATGCTAACAAGAATACTGCTGCTAAGTATCAGGAGAAATCTAAAAAAAAATGATATTGCCACAGACTGCTTTCCTAGTAGGGTGTCCATGGCTAAATGATTATTTTTTATAACTGCATATATTTTTAAAACCTGCCCTTTTATTTTGAACCAAGACCCCATCCTTGGCCTCATATTTTCTCAGACCTCTGAAACTGTAGACTGTTTCATTTATGATATTTTTTTCCCATAAGAAGCAATGCGGACAAAGAGATTCCATATGTGAAAACAATTTTAATACCCCACTCCGTAACATAGTAAGCAGATGTAAGAGCAAGCCTCACTACTCTACACACTGCTGCTTCAAGTAGGGTCGCCATACACCCAGAATTTCCCGGACATACCAGAATATGGCAGTCTCAAATAGTGTCTAGGTGGAAATTGCTGAAATGTCTGGGAGAATGCGGACATATGGCAACCCATGTCTGAAGTCTAGATTTTGCTGAATTTCCTTAAAAGTAGCCTAACTATTTCTTTCTTTTCTTTTTCTGCAATATTGCAACAAACGCTGAACAACTTTGGCCAAAACAACAACAAACCACCCCCAAAACTCTACAACTTTCCCCCCCAAAAAGCTCAATAATTTTCGTGTCTGGATTTTCACTTTTTGAAATATGGCAACCCTACTTCAAGAAAGCAAACAAGCCAGCTAACTAACTATAGCTTCACAAGTGTCCCAAGCCACAGCTAACAGCTTTAAAACAAGACAGGATAAAGAACCATAGTTTAAAGCTGAGCGAAGGAAGCTATAAAATGCAAGTACAGTGGTACCTCGGGTTACAGATGCTTCAGGTTACAGAGTCCGCTAACCCAGAAATTGTACCTCGGGTTAAGAACTTTGCTTCAGGATGAGAACAGAAATCATGTGGCGGTGGCAGGAGGCCCCATTAGCTAAAATGGTACCTCAGTTTAAGAACTGTTTCAGGTTAAGAACGGAACTCCAGAACGAATTAAGTTCTTAACCTGAGGTACCATTGTATGGGACATTTGCAAAGACTGTGACTGAACCCTTTGTATGCTGTATTCTACAACTAAGATGGATACAAAGTCTTCACCTTAACAAACTTGTCTGATGCTCATCCCTTCCTAAGGGGTGAGCAGTGAGTTATCTACTGTAGCCACGTCTGTAGATAAAATCAAATGATTTAGGATGGGGAAATCCTAAACAGACTATGAAGAGTTCCAACAGCATATCTCTAAATGGGGTAAACAGGCTACAAAATAGCAAGTAATGTTCAATGTTAGGATGTGTAAAGTTATACACATTGAGCCAAAAAAATCCCAACTTCACACATGCAATAATTGGAAACGATTACCGGTAATCCAGGAAAGAGATTTTTTTTTTTTTGCACCTTTTGTATAGTGGCAGGAGGCCTTCAACCATCAGCTGAAGCCCCCCTCTCCTCCATTTAGGGTGACATACCAACTTATCAAAGAGGAAATGATTTCATTATAGTTCTTTCAGTTCACACCTCTTAATTCTTTTTACAAACTCTCGAATTATCATCATCCAAACCTGGTGACTTGCTAATGTTACATTTGTCAGTTGTTTTTTTTAAAGTCTTATTTTGTCACCTTTAGTTGATCTGATTTGTCCAATATATTACCTTAAAAACAGTTCATGTATTCATTTCTCTAACCTCTTCTGCAGTGAAGACATATGCAAAGAATTTGTTTCATTTCTCTGCAATTTCCCTGTCTTCTCTGAATGCTCCTTTTAAACCTCTGTGATCTAATAGTTTAATGCCTCTTGGACCAGATTTCTGATTTTCATAATTATTACATTTTATATTTATAGCAATCTGCTGTTTAAATTTCTACTTGGCCTCCATCGTTGTAGACTCATTTATTCTGCCAGTATATGCACTTTATTTCTCTTTTCTTTATTTGGGCAATACTTACAACTCATTAAATGCAGGTTATTTTGCATTTTTTTTCTCAACCCTAATATTTAATCTTGGGTTGATCTTGACCATGTTTGTGCATTTTAATAATAGTTGCATATTTTATCATTACTATTATAGTTCTTTTTGAATTATTAATACATTCTCACTGTTACTGCTTTTATCATTATGTAACATCACTTTTTAACCACATTGATCAAGTACCGGTAGTTGAGAGTACATAACTGATTTATACAATATTATGCCCTTTGATTCAAACTGTAGAAATTATGTGGTCAGGTCTGTTTCTTTCAGAATTTTAATAAAAAATAGATTCTATTCAAATTTTTGATTCATTCATATTTCATATCTTGACAGCTTTTTTTAATAGAACAACACAGCCTTATACAACTTCTAGTTTCATTTGTTGGACCTGAAAGTCAGCTTTGCAGGAATTGTAACACAATTTAACTATATCATATTTGTTTGTTTAAAATATTTACACCCTGCACCTCAATTTTAATTTTTGAGGAAGCTTACAAGATATTTAAAGAATTTTGTCTTATAATTTATTTTAATTATGATAAATTGTAGCAGATGATGTACTGTATCCTCTAGTCACGAAATTTTATTTGCTCCATTGGAGCACTCTGTGAAAGGAAGGGCAGGGAGGTAATTTTGAAGAGCAACCTATGAGTGGATACAAACCCAAAAAATTCTCTTTATTTTATAGGCCTGAATTTTCTAGCCTCATGTTATAGGTAACATTGGAAGTGCATGTGATATGGTTTCTGCAATAGAGATTGGCTGCATATTCAGTCAGAGTAATTATATCTGTATACACTGCACTTGTATCACCCATTCAAACATTCCATTGAAATGTTGTTGTTGGGTCACCTTAACAACCTGTCTGGTGCTCATTTCGTCATGCCTTTTGTGCGCGTTCCACATAAAACTGGCTATTGACATATTATGACTTTGGATTTGTTCTATTAATCAACTATAGTGGGTCAGTTGTGCACTTATATGTGAAGCTGTCCTTCTCAGATGAGGTCAGATGCACTCCATTATGGGTTATACTCAATTTAGGCCAGAAGGAGACAGGCTGGATAAAGTCTGACTGAGGACAGCATCTGGAACACCTTACGGTCTTCCTGCACTTAAAGACAAGACACAAATCAGCAAGGAAGCCAAAAAATTCATGTCTAAGGACAAAGGAAAACCAGCAAAAGGCAAAATAAAGAGAAGAAACCTGCAAAATAGTTTGTTTTGATAACCTGGGGTGAAAGAAACTATTTTCCTAGCACACAATGATGCTCCCTGCTTTCAAGCTTTTCGCTTGTCTAATGACAACATTAATCAAATGCTATATAGACAGACACTAAACATTCTGGCACCATTGTCTTTACAGAAATTAATGTAGTTCCCATTATGCTCTCTTTCTAGTTATTGTTCTGGATGGGAAAGCTAGAGTAGCATGAGAGACAATCATAAAATCACAACACACAATGAACTCACATTTACCATATTATTTCATCTGGCATCCCAATATGGGTCATACCAAAACAATATGCTTATAATAATGGTCAGGACAAAATTTCTCTATGATACCGAGTCAATTAGAATTCCATTGTACTGATGGTACCCTCCCCACAGACCATCTTGCCAGAAATCCAGTATACAGCGCACACTTGCTTTGACTCATATCTTTGGCTTCCTGTTGCCGTAATGGACAGAAATTACCCAAAGGCTAGCACTGGTGAGACATACTTTTTTTAAAAAATAAATATTTAATACGGTCAAAGACCAGCAAGAAAATTATACAGTCCAATTCATAAAATCAATATCTACTTAGTAAAATTACAATTAAAATTTTGGAGATTTTAAAAGTTTTATAAAATTGTTATAGATGGATCTTAACCACCTGTCGACATTCCTGCAATAGTCCTACGGTAGTTCAACTAGGATATCAATCACTGGTATTTGCTATCATCACAGTGCGTCTTATTCTTGTTGCTATGTAGCAAAATTTTGCAACGGTCTTAGTGGTCTCTATGTCTTTATCAGCTAAAAGATATCTGGTGTAGGCTTCCTCTGATCGACCGGGCTGTTTCACCAGAAGCGGTTCGATCAGTTCTTTCCTTGAGTTGCAATACAGTGGGCAATATAGACGGACATGCCCAGTGGATTTGATCTCATTGCCACCACAGAGGCATAGTCTTTGATCAATCGGGGTCTTGTTGTATCTGCCCACTAAGAGACCTGAGGGGAGAGCATTAAGACGAGCCCTGGAAAATGCCCAGAGATGTTTAGGGTTCTCTAATGACTTAAGGTAATTTGCTAAGTGAAGCCTTTGATGATCATACAGATTATTGAAAGTCGATTGAGGTCGTTTGGGTGTTCAATGTCGGTGATTCTTTCTTTGATTAGATTTTTCGCTCTTCCCATTTCCAGACTTAAGAGATGCCCTGTAGAAAGTGGTGAGACATACCAATTGGCAGTGATATCTTTCTAAAGATGGGTGCCAATTTCTTGTTCCTCCACCCTGAATTTTAATCCCATCCAGGATAATTGCCTAGCAAAGGACATGTCACAGAGGCCTTCAAAGCAGAAGATGGTGCTTCAATTTTTTCTTCAGAATTTTCTAATTTGCAATCTGCAGCATTTTAAGAGGCTAGATTTCACCTGCTAGCAGTACTGCTGTGTCCACAGATAGGGTTTTGCCTTTGGCATTTGCCTTGGGAATGGAAAACATAATATATAATAATATTAAACTCATGTGGTTGAATGCCCAACAGTCTGGAAATGAAACAGGGGCCCTCAAAAATAAGGTAGTGGTTTCTACATATGTGGGGTAAGGGTTCACTAGGCATGTGTAAGTATTTAAGTTTAAAATTTAAAAAGGAGGGAAAACAAGGAAAGTTTAGCAAGGACTGAGCATGCTCAGTGGCCTTCAGGAATCACAGAATGTTTAGTGTCATTTAAAACATAAATATGGAAAACGGAAGGGGTGGGGATTGATCTTGACTGAGAATATTCTACAACATTTTGTTGCAGGTCCCACTTGTGTTCTTCTAATCTCATGAGAAAAGCTACAGCATTTGCTTTCTCTTATACACCCTTCCATAAAGGAAGTATCTACGGGTAGTACCAACATAATATATGTAACTGAATTTTAGAGATGGAGACTTAATCACATTAAATAATATTTTATCTAGTATACTACTCTCTCTCTCTCTCTCTCTCTCTCTCTCTCTCTCTCTCTGTGTGTGTGTGTTGTGCCTTCTTCATTTACAAAATGTTCTGATCTTGATCCTTCTGACCACATCATGGAGATTCTGCTGGGGTTGGGAGGAAAGCAGACAACCTTCAGACTCCACCACCCTCTTTCCACTTGCTGCATTCAGTGGGTATGAATCTTCTGCTTGCAGTCCTTCATTTCAACATCCACATCAAAATCTGATCATATGGCAACATATCTAAGAGCAGCTGCAAGAGAAATGTGTGCCTGGAATAGGTAGTAAGCCACACATGCATTATAATGTTCAAGAGTAGGTTCCTCAGCTCCTATTTTATTGGCTCCATGACTGGTGCTGTTTGTTTGGCAAGGATCATTGTCCACACTCTTGTACTTGCATGGTTTGCAGCTTGATTAAGTCAAATGTAAGAAAGAATCGGTGACCCAGGTTTCCTAACACAATTCAGCCAGATACAGAGGCCACAATGCAATGCACCACTAATCTGGCCTCTGCCCTGGCACGAAGTAGTCAATAGAGCACAGTAAGCTGCAGAGAAAATGGCAGCACTGGAAAGCTGTAAGCAACAAGATCAGGCCGTTCAGTTCAGAAGAAGAGAAATGCTCCCTTCTAAAGTGCCCAAAGCAATTAGTGGACATCGTTGCACTGCGGAAGTATTGGTGGTGCCACTGTAGAAACAGGTTGCCAGCTAAAGACTATCTATGTATCTATATCTAGTTTACAGTTCAGTCTGCCTCCCATAGGATTGAGTAGCATATAACCCATATCGGAGTATAACCCATACTAGAGTACTACCTAAGGCCGATCCACAGAATAGGCACATTTGGGGGGGGGGGAGGAATCCATAAAAACTAACCTATGAAATGAGAGAAGAGAACACTGAATCCATTCCCTTGCTTGGGATGCTATACATAGCCAAATAAATGCCAAAAGAAAAGAGCAGATGAGTTAATTGTGAAGTGCTTGGTGCCATAATAGAATTCATTAAACCAAGCACAGCAAACTCTCTATATACAGATATGCAAGGAAAACATTGACATACCTGATCCTTCTATGATTATTTTGCAAAATATTTAAAAGAAAGCCAGTATAAACAGCTGCCATATACAGCTAGTATTTGCCTTACAAGCAGTAAACCAAAGGGTCCCTTTTCCATTCACAAGCAATGCCGGCAGAAGGAAAAACAGAGGTGGCGTTGAAGGGTAAGAGAGCAAAAAAGCGGATAAATTCCATTTGCGCTATTATAAAAAAAACCCAGAAAAGTGAACCCAGTTGTTGAAGAGTGAAGATAAAGAGAAGAAAACAGTAATCTTGTTACAGAAACCAGAGAATTATGCTCTTACATGCATGCTCTCTCTCTCTTTTGCTTTCACACTGCACAAGCTCTAGCACCCTGAACAACTTGCTCTCCTGCTATTTCCAGCACTTTAAAGAAACTTTTCAACATTCGTTTGACACATTTTTTCAACACCAAGGTGGAGACAATAAGTAAACAGCTAGTGAAGGGCTATTTAGAGAGCTGGTCAGTCACTGTAATAATAAAGAAAAAGAAAGAAAGAAAGAAATATATAAATAAAAAGCATTCCACAGAAGAGAACATCTATCCTATGTGCTGTAGCTACAGACAACACATGACCTCTGACAAACAGTTTTCAGAGTAATTTTAATGCTACTCTGGATTTAACTTGACTAACTGGTAGCAATTGAGCACATCTTTTTTTGTGGCAGCAGTTATCTAAAATGCTACAATAACAGCATCAAAAGTAGAATGGTGGAAGATTGGTTTTCCATTGTGCTGCTGAACTGGCATAATGCCCACTTTAAAAGCAATTCGCTGTTCATCACTGAAATCTGGCAGACACGACACTAAATGCCTTGAGGGAAAAAAAGGGTGTCTTGAGAAGGGGAACCACTCCAACTATTGGGTGGGAGGGGGGGCGAGAAAGAGAAAAAGAGGATGAATTTAGCTAAGAGGAGAAAATTACCAAATAGAAAGTTTAGCACTACATGTGGACTCTCAACAGGCTCTACTTAATTTGACTAAAGATTTTATCGCAGGCTTATATTAGTAGTGGCAGAACTAAACAAAAGTAAATATATATTTGTGGCTGTCTATTGTTCTAATGAAGTGAAAACCTACTGAGTAACGTCAATCATTTGTCAAACACATCTCCCTAGTTTTATTTACCACCAAAAATAATGAGTAAATATGTGATAATAAAACTGTTCTCTTTACATGGACATATACAATTTCCCCCCGCTTCTAAATACAGGTAATGATTTAGGAAGCTTTCAAAATGTCTTTTCACTGTCAATAAAACTAATTCTATTCCTATTTTCATGTAAAAAAAGGCTTTACAAATGAAAATTCAAATTAAAATTCTGATTATAGTGTAGTGTGACAACACCTGTATTTATAATTTTACTGTCAGCTAGCTCTTAGTGTTTAACAATAGCTTGAAGCAGAAAAGTAATTGGAATTTGTCTGCAACATGCCAGATGACGACACTGGGTGCTTTGCTGTGCTCAAGCAAAATTTGGTCTGATGATAGAACAAATTTGGTGACAATTCTAGAAAATCCTGGAGTTAAGACAACCATGCTGAAACTAGGGATATTGTTTATTATTTCTCCATTGTAATGTCTAGGTACTATACACATGCAAATCAAAGAGTCAGTCCTTGGATTACTGATCTTCGTCAATATTAAGACAAAAGAGGACTCCTCCTCTAAAAGTGCCATTGAAATGAATGGGAGTAGCATGAGAGCACATCTTTGTAGCAGAGAAATTGCAAAAAACCTTCTATTTATTAGGCAACAGAAGTTGCCAAACATGGTGACGAAAGACAAGAGACTTTGGTCCAAAGACTTATTAGTGCTCAGATGTACATACAAATGTCTGAATGTGAGGAAAGCTCTTGATCCATTTCAAGAGAGGGAGATCAAAACTTAAATGATCAGGAAAGCTATTTCAGTTGGGTGAATTATTTCCAAAGGAGCGCATCCCTGGAACCACTGTCTCTGGAAACAAATGCATAGAAACCAGCTGCTTTCAAAGCATGGTTCCTAAGCCATAATGATACTTTAAAGCATCATAGAATTGTAGAGTTGGGAGAGACCCCAAGGGTCATCTAGTTCAACCTGCTGAAATGCAGGAATCTTAGCTAAAGCACCCATAAAGAAGTTCCTGGCACTGTGGTAAGGGCACATTTTAAACCATTTTCATTATTGAACCTAATAAAGAACAGCAAAGACAAAATATGGGGGCTTTGCAAATATTTAAGAAGGTTCTGAAAATACCCGATTGTTAGTTACCCAGGTAACAGTTTCTGTCAATATAGGACAGGTATATAATATAGTAACCCCCATTCCAGGTTACTGATTCATTCCCTATTAATAATCTTCACAAGTTAAAATTTCCGTATCAAAACTTTTCTAAACTATTTTTATTTGAAATGAAAACAAAGGTACACGTCCATTGGGATGGTAGATGTATGATGAGTTTTTGTGGGTTATTTGTTAAAAAGAAATAATACATGATATAGCTACACTTTGAATATGCCTCATTTTTTCTAATATGTATGTTGGCATGCCATTCTTACAGGAATTGCTATACATAGAAAGGTTAAATCTATAATTTAATATCCACGCTTCATTGGAATCCTATGATAAAAAGCTAAAGCAATCTGCAGCCATCTTCTATCTTTCAAAACTTATAAACACATGCTAATCTCACCATAAAACTTGCCTCACTATAGTCTACAGATGAAAAGCCTATCTTTTTTCATTATTTTAAAGATGAAAAAAATAAAATAAAGAAAAGAAAGACACATACAAAAGAAAAACAGAATGACAGTGATGTTTTAGTTTACACTAGATATGGCAACACACGCAAACTGTCAAAACTAAGGAGTGAAAAAAGCTGTTATCAAGCAACTGTCAAGAGAGTCCTCTGAGATTTGGAAATCTTGTGTTTATTGTAACTACTGCACATTACACAAAGAAAGAAACATCCCTCTCCTTACCGTTGCTGCTAAATATCATGCAAGAGAACATAGACTTCTTCCTTACTATTTAGATTAATTTTTTTCTCTATAATTCTGTACTTGACAGTACTCCTCCCCTTCTTTTAAGTTTTTCTATTGTACGGTCAAAGTTCAGAGGAAAACGCAAGGCTACATCAAGCATTACTTCATTTTCAACAACTGTCAACATCCATTTCATGTTGTTAACTTGTTGTCCATTTAAGAACAGAAACTTAACACCAAGAGGAATTGACAAAGGATTTCTAGTTTTACAACAGAATAAAGGTAGTATGGAAAGGATATTCAAGGTGTACCATTTAACCATTTATGTTACGCTCCGGAGATGAAATATGGGAATATTTTGTATTGGAGTAACAATTAAAAAGGTTCAAATCAAAGGTAGTATTCTACATTAAACCTCAAGTTTTTAATTTTTAAGGAAAATTATTAACTGCTGGACAGAAACTTATAGGCCTACTCTGCTTTATTATTTGCATTTCCCTCCCCCTTGACTTTGACCCAATTACTCATGTTCTCTCATCCAAATATGCTTAACTGATAACATTTTCTATATGCACCAAGTTAATTTTAAATTTAAAAAATCATTTGTCTACCATTTATCCTCAATATCCAATTGGTCCACCAAATGCTGAATTTAATTCAAGTGACACCCAGTGTTCTTTCACAACTATTCACTCCCTGATTTTCAGAGAAACACATAATTCTAAGTTCATATCTTCGTTCTCCAAACTTTGCCTGGGTATAGTGTGGCAGTATCTTACAGCAATGAATACAATCATATAACAGTGATCCAACAACAATTTAACCCACATTATTGTGTGGGTTTTAAAAAGAAATTTCTTACTCATCTCTTTTGCTTATGTTAGAAGAGGAGGAGTTTGGATTTGATATCCCGCTTTATCACTACCCAAAGGAGTCTCAAAGCGGCTAACAATCTCCTTTCCCTTCCTCCACAACAAACACTCTGTGAGGTAAGTGAGGCTGAGAGACTTCAAAGAAGTGTGACTAGCCCAAGGTCACCCAGCAGCTGCATGTGGAGGAGCAGGGATGCGAACCCGGTTCACCAGATTACGAGTCCACCACTCTTAACCACTGCATCACACTGGTTAATATTCCTAAGATGATAAAATTGTGACTGTTAATGTTAGTTAAAATCTCAATGGTGATACAAAATATGATGAAATTGTTTGTTGTGATAGAGTAACTTGAAGATTATGACTAAAATTTCCAGATAGGGATAAAGTTTTGTATGTTTTGGAGTTAAAGATTTCATTTTCTTAAAGTAAAAATATTTATTGGAAAACGTATCCCAGCCCTGGAGGTGCAGTGGATTGAACCACAGCAATTCCCAAACCCATCTGCCCTAATGCTGCACCAAGTACCCAGGTAGGCACAACTGTGCGTGGAAAAACTCCCCCCTGCTCACCCATATAAACAAGATCAGTCTCCTCATCCACAATCAGGTCATGGAGGAGAGAATACTCACTCTGAGCTGACCTGGCATTCAGCAACAGCATCCACAGATCCGGGGCTGTCTGGTAAGGCAACCACATACCAAAGTTGGAGCCTCCTGGCACATGACAGTCACCAACTGCCTGTGCTGTGGGCCTCTTAACCGGCCTGCCCCAACTCCCACCCCATACCCAGAACCACAGTGGTCGGGTGCCCCTTGCTTTCTCTAGCTCCTCCTCCCAGGCACATCCTAAGTCATTTTACAGTCGTACCTCGGAAGTCGAACGCCTTGCAAGTCGAACGTTTTGGCTCCCAAACGCCGCAAACCCGGAAGCGAGTGTTCCAGTTTGCAAACATTCTTTGGAACCCAAACATCCGATGTGGCTTCTGACTGGCTGCAGCTGCTTTTGGACAGTTCCCATTATCCCTGACCAATGGTCTTACTAGCTAGGGATGATGAGAGCTGTAGTCCAAAAATAGCTGGAGACCCAAGTTTTGGAAATACTGCCCTAGACACTGCCCCGATCCAAGAGTTTCTCGGCTCCAGGCCAAGTGGGAAAGACCTTGCAGCAGGGAGCAGGTATTCCAGCAATCACAGTAGGAAGTGCTCCTCTGGCCTCCCCAGAAGCCTCTTTGCATAGAATGTCTCAAAGCAGCACGAAGGAGAAGTTACTGGTCATTTTGGCCAAGACACTTGAAGACTCCAGTTTTTGTTTAAATAATGATCCAATTTTATTCATGGACAGATAAGCATTAACAAAAAGTCTGTTTTCAGAACCTATGCCTGGCTTTTATACCAGCCACAGCAGATTGCATGTAACACATGTGAAATTCAGCCTTAGGGCATATTAAATTTGGTTCAGAGTTCAACTGTATTGTTGCTCGATGGACAAATTAAAGCTGTATGTGCTTCTCATGCCTTACTCTGTTATTGTTAAATGGACAAATGAAGCTATTTGTTAGAAGTTAGTTCTGAAGTGTATAATCCCATATGATACAGTAAATCACCAACAGGCACAGTTCACCATTGTTTGTCATTGCTCCTTTCTAGAACCATGTAATGGTGAGCGGGGTTCAGTTGTATGAAGACTGCAGTCAAGTCAACAACCTGTAGTTACAAGTTAAAGACCTTCCAATTATTTCTGTAGACACTCATGCTCTGGAAATTGTTACAAGCTGAAAGGTCCATTCAATAATTTACTATTCCTTAAGCTTGCTAGTGAAGTTCAATGTAAAGATTAGCAAGTCTTTAAGGCTTAATACTTTAATTACAATTAAGTATAAAAATACATGATTGCACTGCATAAAATGTATGTGAGTTGGGCTGCAGTACAAAGCTCTCTCTCCCTTAGGCCCGTATTAAAATTGCATACACAAATCCATGCTTCAAGGCCTCATGTGCAAGGACATAGAAGTCTTTGGCAGTAATCATCAAAGGATCTTACAGGGTTGGAAAAATGTGTGTCATTATGGCAGAAATTTGACATATTGAAGTTGTCTACCATCAATATGAAGAGGTCATTCCATTAGCTATGGAATTTAGAGTGGTATTGGAGGATCTACCAGGCCTATTTCACTGCACATGAAAATTCAATACCAGAATTGCTAAATTGAGTTAGCATCATCAGTGGAAAAATATGCTCTATTTCCTATTATTTATGAAGCCCTATCCTTTTCTTTCTAACCAATTACATTCCCTATCATTTCCAAAATATACGAACTGTTTTCAATCAACAGATTTCTTTATTATAGTGTACAGCATACTTGTTACTGCCTCTTTTCTATATTGAATCCTTGATTGGACAAGCATTTTGAATATAACATGGACTGTGATTGCACATATAAAACAAATTAAAGCTGCCAATCTCTTTTTGGAGGCTATTCTTTATATACACAAAATACCAGGGTGGAGTATCCTGAGTGTATTTGCTTAGGAGAAATTAGGAAGGAGGGAAGAAATATTCACGGAAGAATCAGGAAGACTTTCACTTTCTGATAAAGATATCTGTCTTTCAAAGTTTTATTTAACAATTCTATTCTTTTAAAATGGTATTATTAAAAGCATATTAAATCATTTCAGTTTTCCATGGCTTATTTTTGTTTACACTTATTTGGCTCTCCAAAAATAAATAACAGCTTTTATTCCTATACTATGTGAAAACAACTACTATTCCAGAGAAGCTTGCCTAAATGCTTGACCATGCTCAGTAGGATTGTTTACCTTCTGTTACCAAGACTTTATATATATATAATCATTCAACATACAATAATACAATAGATTGGATTCAGAGTTCCAGTTATGGAAAAAGGCACTTTTGAGTTTCAGCTCTCCCTTCTCCCTGCAGGGTCCTCTAAATTATCTCCAGTGGGAAGTTGAGGGTTGGTACTCCAGAGGTTCATGGGAAGCTGCAAAGGGAATTGGTAAATATTGCCTCCATTCACAGTTGCACCCTGTTTATCAGACTGTGAGCTGAGAGTCATCAGTGGACCTTGAACAACTTCCAGGTGTACCTCACTACTAGATCGTGCCAGGTGTATTCACACTTGCTGTTGTGAACCACCATGGGATCTTTGGATGAAAGGTAGTATACAAATTTAATAATAATAATAATAATAATAATAATAATAATAATAATAATAATAATACCACCTTCAAATTTAATGGCCAAGATTGGAATTAAAGACTCAGAGCTGGAAGAGTCATCTAGCCTCCATCGTGGCTAGTAGTGATTGACAGACCTATCCTCCATAAATTTGTCTGATCCTCTTTTTAAGCCATCCAAGCTGTTGGCCACCATTGGCTTCCGTGGAAGCGAATTCCATAGTTTAACTGTGCAAATAAGTACTTTGTTTCATCTGCCCTGGATCTTTCAACATTCCACTTCACTGGATGTCCACAATTTCTAGTATTATGATGCCCTGTATCATTTTATAAACTTATTTCATGTCACTTCTTTGTCACCTTTATTCTCTAAACTTAAAAGACCCAAATGCTGCAGCCTTTCCTCACATGGGAGTGTCTCCACCCCCTTGACCATTTTGGTTGCCCCTTTCCCCTTACCGTCACCTTATATTTGTTATACATAACTGTTCTACATAGGCTTCAGACGTGAAAAAGAGGTTATGATGCTTCTTTTACTTTCAGCTCATGCCAGCCTCAGAAGAAATTAGTTTTTATTAAATTGAACAAGGTTTGGGGAAATTATTATTATTATTTTTATTGAAACTGGGTAAATTTTAGTGAAATGCTGAGGACAATGAGCTCAAATAAATTTTGTGGGCGCTAGAATATCCAACTGCCCTCTTCAGATTTACTGCCTGGTTCAACACTCAACATATGGACAACTAATTTTTGCAGGCATTTTACTTAAACAGTGAAGCTGAGAGCAAGTCAAAGTCCTTATGACGTTGATTAAATAAAAATTTAGATTCAAAAGCAAGATGACTACCTGCAGTGAGCTAATGAACCAAGCAACTATGTGCTTCACTGAAACTATAAAGCAGCTTTAAAGTGCTTCAATAACCCTAGATTCTGTAATCAACAGTCTGTGTTGCTGGCCAGCCCAGTCTCAGTTCTTGCTTTTTCAACTGAATGAGGAACTGCTTTCAGCCCTGTAACATGTAAATTGTCCAGCTGGACAAAGAAATGGATGAAAATGACTCCTTGGATAGGAGGAAAGTGGGAAAGGTCTAGAAGATCCATATAGCTAGGAATTAGTGAAACACACAATACTAATGACTGTGGTAGAGGAAAGGCATTTTTTAAAGAAAACTTTCATAATATTAGATCACAGAGGCTTCTGCTATGGATTATAGTTCATAGTGGGAGGATATATTTCATGATATTGTGCACACAGAAACAAATTAAACTACACAGTGTTTTTACAATTAGCTAGCTATATTATAACAGTATTTATATACCCCAGGTTGTCTTAGCAGTCTATAAACATACATTTAGTAAGGGCACTCAGACAAACACACATTAGGTGTGCAACATAAAATCCTTAGTTGCTAGTTTCCTTTATTCATTTAATAACCCCATTAATCTTCACGGCAGGGTTGTGTGATGAGGAATGCAAACTAGAGGTAAGAGGATACAGGGGCACTGGCATTGCCCAACCTTGCAAGCTAGCCAGAATGTACTTACCAACCTCCTTGCTTCTAAAATGTATCTTTCCCAAGGACCATCAACACAGTTGTGAAAGTGTCTGGTAAAAGGCACAAAATGGACCGTGTATATTTTCTTAATTTCTTATAAGAGTAGCTCTTTCATCAGGGAACAGAGCGTACTTCCAAGTTGGCTGGGGAAAGTTTAATTTTTATATGTTGCAGAGATGAGAATCCATCAACTCTGTAAGCATCTTAACACTTTTTCCTTTTGGGGGGGGTGACTTTTCTGTTTTATATTTACCCAAAAATAGGAATTAGATGAAGGAAACTCATAAGTTTCTGAAATGACCAGTTGATAAGGCACTCTGTTCTAACCATAAATTGATGCTGCAGAGATTAAGGGAGGGATGCTCTGCCACCACCCAGACAGGGAATCAAGGCCACTAGAAGACGGTTCCAAACAAGATCATAATGGGAAGGAGGAGGGAGACCACACTTGCCCCACTTATTCCCCAGAGAAGCAGCAGATGTAGTGAGCTTGCTTCCCTCTTTCCATGCATGAAAGAGCACTTTGCTCCAACTGCCAGTTATCTGGGACTGCAGAACTGAAGGAAAGGAGGCACATACTGGTCTCCTAGCCAAGTGCCCTAGACCAGTGTTCCCCAACCTTGGGTCTCCAGCTGTTTTTGGACTACAGCTCCCATCTCCCATCATCCCTAGCTAGCAAGGCCAGTGGTCAGGGGTGATGGGAGTTGTAGGCCAAAAACAGCTGGAGGCCCAAGGTTGGGGAACACTGCCGTAGACTACTAGGAGGCTGCACAGTGCACACCCTCCCTCCCAAGAAAGCTATTGCAGCAACGGAGAGATCAGCCTAGTCTCATCCATCAGCCAGTGGAACAGCAGCTGCTCCAATGCTTGGCTTCCTCTTCCCTCCCTCCTTTTTGCTTTGCTTTGTGTCCTGTTGATTATATTGTAAGCATATAATCAGAGACTACCTTACTGTTAAATGCATGCATAGTGTTCTAAGTGCTGTACCAGCATTAAAGTGTTTACAGGTTTTGTTCTGGTGAACATAGCTGCTGCTATTATTATCATTATCAATAGACCTTATTATCACTGACAAGCATAGGTTTGAATTGTCTTTTACTCTCCTTGGTTTCTTACTGCGAAATTAGCAAACAAATTATGAGAAGACAAAATTTCTGGTCTTCTCTAATTCCCAGAAACTAGAGAAATGGAGGACAATAAATCCAGCAAGTAAAGATGCATAGATATCTTGAAATTTTATTCCAGAGCAACTCAGGTTGGTAAAACCATCGCACAAGTGCTATAAAACAGGCAAAGTGTACCTCCTCAGCAGTAGCTCGCTTTTATTTTCAGAAAGGTAACCAATTCATACCAGCTGCCATTCAGATTTTTTAAGCTAAAGTGTCGTCCCAGCTACTTTTTGGGATCCCAATATGGATATAAGCATATAATAGTGATTTAGATAAGATATACTCAAGTTTCTTGAGACATATCTTTGGGCTCCCAAATTCAATCAAATATGAGACAATGTGTGCAGTATTAGCTATACACATGATAGAGTATTGGGCATGGATAAGCACTATAAAATACTAGCTGTGTTGCCATTTTCGTTCCCAACCTTCAAGTCTGCTTTCTGATTTACTTAAGGACTCCTATAAATCCAGATGGCTCCAACTCATACACAGCAAAATTAGATCTATTGGTATTGACTTGGAATTATTGTATAATTCTAGTGAGCAATATATTTATCACAATATCCAAATTAAGGGATATTGAAAAACAAAACATTGAGTCTGCTGTAAATAAAATCTGCTCCCCCAGGTTCTATGGTTTAAATACAACCAGTAACAGGATCACTTATATCTCAAAGTTAACAGTTCCAGCCCAATGCAGGGCATTTATGCTAGTCCGACTGAACGCTTTTGTTAAGGGCAGATATTTAAACATCCCTAGAAATGGTAGGCATGTTGTTATTTAAATGTGTCAGAAATTGTAGAACAAATTCTTTTCTACAGTCCAACCAGCTACGTAAATGTGTGTTATCCTTCTTTTTGGGTAGTTTACCATCATGACACAATGAAAATATCAGATTATACCTGTCTGATATTAACCCAGAGGTAACTGCAAGGGTAGCTGAGTTTCTGTTAATAGTATCTCCTGGAGTGGTGAATGGCAGCAGGAAGACACTCCGATGAAAATTTCTGTATATGGATGTTTTAAGATGGTCTATATCTGTAATGCCTAATAAATGTTTGGAGAACGAAAGGCAATAGCTAACAACAATTTGTTACTTACATCTGTGCTCCCATCTGACTGGGTTGCCCCAGCCACGCTGGACAGTATCCAACAGAATATAAAAAACATAACAAAAGATCAAACATTAAAAACTTCCCTGCTGCTGAAGCAAAACTTGATTGTACCTACAGCTTTCAAAGTATTGATTTTAAGAGGTGATTGGGGGAGGGATCAACTTTTATCTGCTTGACACTACCTAATGAAGTTCGAGTTTCCTCCGAGATTGGCGATGGGAGAAAGCTTTGCTTTGAGGAGGTTGAAAAAATAGCATTCCTGTCAAACCGGGGCTCTGAATTACAGAAAGGATTTTGCACACTCCACTCATAATACCTTCTTCATTTGAAATACCGGGAGATCCTCTTTCACTTACAGTGGTGTCTCGCAAGATGAAATTAATTCGTTCCGCGAGTGTTGTCGTATAGCGGAAATTTCGTCTTGCGAAGCACGGTTGGAGGACGTGCGGTTTTACGGGGGGGACGGACCGCAAAACATTTTCGTTTTGCGAGTTGCAGCCATAGGAAAATTCGTCTTGCGAGACACCCTTTCGTTAGCGAATGCCTTTCATCTAGCGAGGCATTCGTCTTGCGAGGTACCACTGTATGAGAAGTAAGAAGACATTGTGGGAATTTTCAACGAAGGTGTTTATTCACAGTAAGTTCCAGTAATCTCACTGCTATACTAGGGTGTCGGGGTTTGGGTGCTGGAGCTCCTCGTGCACAAACTTGGACTGCTCATGCACGAGGTACCAGTTGCGGGGAAAGCGGCCAGCGTTCCACGTGCTTTTGGGCACGGGCGCCGGCCAAGTCTCACAATCCGAAGGAAGCTGAGTAAGCCAATTGATGACTCCGAAGGTGCATGAGTTCTTAGTTGCCTTCTAAATGAAATGTTGCCTCGAGAAATAGAATATACCCTGACTCTGAATAGACGGACCAACTTAAGGAAATTAAATTTTTTACTTTAAACCTTTTACTCCCCCCTTTTACCCCAAAGGAAGACAGACACCGGTTGTATCTTTAGTGGCTTCGGCAGAACCTGCGTAGGCTCGTCCCCTAAGCTAAGTTCTCCTAAGCTTAAAGTCCCTGCGCGCCCAATCTTCCGCGAGGCTAGCTAAATAAAACTAAAACCGAAATATCTTCCGCAAGCCTAGCCCTAGGCTAAACCTAAAAGGAACCTAACTAAGGCTAAACCGAATGATCTTCCGCGATCTAACTCTAACTAAAAGAAAAACCCATCCAACCCATCCAGCCCGCTCCTAATCCCTTAAACTAAACTTGACTTCAACTAAAACCCAACTAAAGAAGAACGTGGCTGACTAACTCAAACTGAACGTGTCTAAGCGGGGAGCTTCAGCCTTTTATTTAGGAACAAACGTGACATCATGATCAATGCCTCAACCAATAAAATCACTGTTGCTGCCCTCCAAAAAGGCGGGAAGCAAGTTTAACGCTCATTAATAACTTTGAACATGACCGGAACTATAAAATAAAGGCGGATTAATCTCATTGGTGAACCAAACCATTCATTCTTAATTTCGCTTTCGCTTTTGCGCGTAGCAATACCAAAAGTAGTTCCTGAAAATCTCATCAAACAAACAAATAAATGTGGATCCTATAGCGGATCCGTGTAGCGTATTCCGACACTAGGGGGCAGCCATTTTTTTTGAACAGCTTTCAAAGACACCCACACATTTCTTGAATTGCCATAATCTAGCAAAGATGCTACCAGAGTAGGGATAACTGTGGCCATATGATCTCTTTTCAGAAGAGGGTACAGATCTATGAGACTAACACATTTGTGCTGCATTCAGCATGGACTTCAAGCCAGAGCAGATACATCCTGGAAGATCTAAAACTTTGATTTTATCTCCTGAGGAGACCCAAAGACTCTTGTAACAGCAATTAATGCTGTCATACTGCCACTGCAAGGACCTTATGCCGGTATGTAGGTATCAGAAGGGGCACTCCTACTAGTCACCATATTAGTGGAGATGAACCACTGTTGTGAACTATGATGTTAACACACAAATTGGCACATGATACATGCATAAACAAATTTGGAGAGGGTAGGCAGTTTTAAATACCTGGGCATTTACATCTCTGAGGACCTCTCATGGACTGTAAATATTAATATGGCTGTGAGGAAGGTGCAAGGGAGGTTGTATTTCCTGAGAATGCTCAGGGGATTGAATCTATCTCAGCACCTACTCCTGTCCTATTATCACAGTACCATTGAGAGTGTCTTAACCTATAGTATACTATCGTGGTATGGGAGCAGCTCTGTAACGGATAAAAAAGCTTTACAGAGAATAATTAAAATTGCCCAGAATGTTATTGGGCTCCAACTACCAACCCTGGACGAGATCTTCACGTCTCGCTGTTTGAAGAAGTCACACAACATCCTGAGAGATCCCACCCATCCTGCTCACAACCTTTTTGAACTGTTGCCTTCGGGCAGAAGATACAGGATAATGAAAACTCGAACCACACGCCTTCTGAATAGTTTCTATCCAAGAGCTTTGATTGCACTTAATAATGATCTCAGGGTCAGTAGTAAGTAATAGTAAGCAGTGAGTAGTAAGGAATGAGACAGGCTTTTAGGTTATGCTATGCTTTTAATAGGTTATGTTATACTCTGGATTATGTTATGTTTTAATAGATTATTAATAAGGATGAGAGTGTTGGAGATATGTGCAAATGTGTATGGTAAATCCGGTCTTTGGGTGTTTGATTTTCGTTGTTGTGTATACTGTGTATATACGGACAATGACAATAAATAAATCTATCTATCTGATGTAAATTTATTTCCTTTTTTGTGAGTGGGGTGGAGAGCTGAATCCACATGCAGCGCACTGACCCGATAAAACACCGCTGGCACCTCAACCCAGCATCTTAATTCTAGAAGCTCACAAGCCCTTGTTGGGCCATTTTTGGTGGTGGTGGTGGTGGGTCTGTTTTGTTTTTAGGTTACAAAAGTCTATACTTCTGTGTATCTAGGGAGCACCTCGTTATGTAGAAACATCTCCCTTATTTTTGGGTGTCCCTATTTTGCTTCCAAATTGAAACACTGAGATCATTGTTGCAATAGAATCTGAATTTTATTTGCACTTATATATAAGATATGTTATAGCTGTAGATTTTGAGACCTTAAATATATGTATAAACAAAGGAAAACTCAATGTTAGGAATTATTATGAAAGGGATTAATAGTGAGAGAAACAAGCATCATAATGGCATTTTATAATCTATTATATAGTCACATTTAAGAATAGTTTGTACAATTCTGCCAATTCCAAGGTCATCTTAGAGCTAGAAAAGCTACTGAAATGAGCAACTAAAATGATAATTGAAGCAATCTTTTCATATGGAAGTATTTTCGTTAAAAAAAAAAGATTGAGGCTGCACTCCTAAACACACAATGAGTAAGCATCACTCAACACAGTAGATCTTATTTTTGAGAAAACTTTCATAAAATTAAACAGTAGAGGCAAGATACAATAGAAATGTATAAAAATAATAACAATCTGATATTTGGTGAATTTTTCTCCTTATATAATACCAGAGCTTGTTGGATCACCCCATTAATTTGAAAGGGCTTGCTTCAGGGCTGATGGAAAAGTACTTCACAAGATACATAGGTAATGTATTCATTTCAAAAAACCAGACCTCGCTTAATTTTTAAACTCACAAAGACTTGCAATCAAAAAGTTGAAATATATAACCCTCATTACGATAACAAATATGAACATCAAAGCCAAGCCCCAATAACAACCTCCAAAATAGGCAACTAAACTATGATATTAGATACACTAGCAAAAAGCAAATTAGGTAAAATCCCCTTTAAAGCAGCCATGTTTTTACTAGTCCCTGAAAACAAAATAGCCTCAGGTCCCGATGCACCTCACGTGCTAAGGCTTTCCACAGCAGTGGATGCCAAATGGAAAAGAACTGAACCCTAGCTATTCCTGGGATTGAGGGATCTGGAATAAGGTTTCAAAGGATGACCAGAACTAGTGGGAAGGAACATATGGAAGAAGGCATCCCTTAGGTACTCATTCCCAAGCTGTTGAAAGCTTCAAAGGGTTAACAACAGAACCTTGAATTAGGTTTTGGAAACAAAGTCATAACCAGCGCTGAGCATGTTAAACTGATGTGACAGAATCAAAAGGCTGGTCAGCAAACTGGTTGCAACATTTGTACTTGCAGCAATTTCCAAACATTTTTTCAATGTACCCTCCCAATGTAGAGTACAATACAGTAGTCCAACCTGGAGGTTGTTACGGTATAAATTACTGTAGCAAGGTCCAATCGTTGCATTTACGTACAGTATTGCAATCATTCAACTCTGGCAGATGTGCTTTTTGAGAACTTTTATGCAACTCCACCCCCACCCTGCAACGTTCACTGTGAAAATCTTACAGAAATTAAAAACAACAGTGCAAGATATACACAGCTAAACATTCATCTCAATGGAATTGTCACAGAAGAAATTCTCAGCTAACTGTGCCCTGATGATTTATATTATGTGGAACTGACCAATAGGCTCTCGTAAGGAACATAAACGAACACTTTAGATTATATAGGTAGTACATAGCTGTGGATTTTTTTTTGTTAATTAGGTATCCAATAGTAACAAATTATGCACCTATTACAGATGACCTTTGGAGTCACTCAAGGTACAGTCACAATCATGCATTAAAATCTGCTTTTCACTGTAATGTGTGAATGTATGAAATTAAATGAGGCTTGCAATGTAATCAGTGTGGTTGGCTGCCTTAATATATTCCATTTCAATTTCAAATCACCACAAGCCAAGAGTGATGAATCTAATTTGATCCGTTGCTCACAAAACCAGTGAAAAGAGTTGTTAGAAGCTTTATCAACAACTGGCACCATGGCCATATTTCAAAAGTGGTTAATATTATTATTTTATTATTATGTTCCAATATCAATGGAAGTCTTAAAATATTCAAACCCAAGAAAAATAAAATTCCACAGTGTTAGAAAGGCACACGATATTAATCTAGCAAAAACTATCTGCTTTAATTAAAATCCACAGAACCCAGTAACGTCAGAGTAAAACCTATAATATTGATAAACAGTAGGAAGTAGTCCCAAGAATAGCATCCTAGTATAACTGTGCATATGGAAACTCATTACTTATAAAAATGTATTCATCACATCACCAGTATCTTCTATTAATATCATTATTATTGTTTGATAGCATCTAGTGATGTCCCTCTGCTGACAGAGGGATCCAGCAATGGCTGCTGGCAATGGAAAGGGGAGGGTGGGGCTTTTTCCAATTCCTCACAGCTATTATGCTGCACCACTTCCCATGCTGTTTTGAAGGGTCTCCTAACTCTTTGGAGAAGATTGGGAGGCACTGGGGGGAGGCAGTGCTAAAGGGAGGAGGGGGCAATCAGAAAAAAATTAGACTTATTCTCCATTCCACTAGCAGCCTCCTCTGAATCAAAGAGCTTTCTGACAGCAAAGGAGCACTACTGGATACAACCCATATTAATTCACCATACTGGATTCAGTAAATTAATTGATTTATCTATAAATCAAATGTGCATATGGGTAAAATAAATATTTCTGAAGAAAGAAGCATACTATTGTTTTTAGATGGCGCATACAATGGCTGAGTTCACACATAAGGCCAAGCCATCATTTGGTTTAAAACCATGCGTTGCTGTTGGCTTACAAAGCTTGCTTTCGCTATGGCCCGTTGTTACCTACGAATGCCTGATTTAATCCTGATTTGGTTTGGCACCTTGTCTGAGTCATTCACGGGGTCACAGAGATGAAAGGCAAGAGGGGCTAGAAAATTACAAAAACTGCCCAGGCAGAGTGAGAGCTTATTCATGCTTATGGTACCTTGTGCCCTGTTTGTCCCAGGCACAGGCCTGCACTTGTAATGCTCCATGTCTGAGCGCCCCCCCTTTTTTTTGCTCTGGAGCTTTCCCTGCAAACGGCTACTTGGGTTTTCCACGGACTGCCACTTGCTCTAATACTGCTTTAAAGAGCAGGTTTTGTTGGGGAAGACTCCAGGGTAAAAAAAGTTCAGACACGGAACTTTAGAGTGCAGTCCGAACCTGGAAAGCACAGATAAGTCCTGGCTCTTGCTAGTGCTTTTTGGGAAGTAACCTTCCCTGCTCATTCTGCCTGGCAATAGACTCATTTCCTCAACAAACTTCTTTCTGGCAAGGCCTTCCTCTAAAGCAAACCCACTTAGCCTTGCTGCCACTCTGCAAGGAGAGAAAAATGTAAAGGGACTGTTGGCTAATTCACTAACATATATCCAAGGGAGTATGTTGAAAACACAACTTAACACATGCACACAAGCTCAGATAAAATCATACATCCCCTCAGGCTCTCAATGATTTGCTTTTTAAAGGCCTCAAGGAAAATGTATTGCAGAAGCAAAAACCGAAAAGTAGTGAACAACTGGATTTGTTGGGGCATCTCTCACAAACTTCCACTAACAAGAACCCGCTCATTCTACAGTCTGCATACAGGAGACTAAGTGAGAGATTTCAAGTGTATTGCACAGCAGCTAGCAGGAGGGAGAAGCAGATCAGAATGGAGCTCAGGGAAGTTCAATTAACTGCTGACTTGCAAAAGGTGGCGGAGGCCAGGATAGAGCGTGTGTTGGAACTCACCGGGGAGCTCTGACAGGCAGGGCACTGCCACACTTTGCCCAAACTATGGAGCCTCCTATGGGTAAAGTTTCTCTGAGAAGAAGCCAAAGAACACTGACCTTTCTATTTCGCACTTTAGGTTTCCCTCCCAACTCAGCACCATTTCAGGGGAATTGTCTATTGACGGGAGAAAGGGAGGGAACATTGTTGGATTTGCATGTGCAGAGAGCAGCTGGAAATCTCTGCGTAGAGTCCCATGCGCTGCATATGCAGTGGGCCAATGCCAACTGAGCAGGTGATGTTCTGAGGCCATGCCTGTATTGTACAAGAGTGCTGCAAGGGCATTCAGGGCATCAGATGAAGAATGGGAGAGGAGACAACAAAGGTGTGGTTTATTTCATTATCTGTGGAGGCTGATCCTGGCTTGTTCAAGAGGCCATGGTTAAAATATATTTTAGCATAGTGTTAAGTGTGAAAGTGGACAAAAACCTAGCAGACGCATTCTCCCCATGCTAAAAAAAAATGGGAGAATGCCTCTTTTAAGATGGTATTTACAATCTGTAGTTTTTATGAGAACTTTTATTAAAAGCATTCTGCCCCTGTTGCCCTGGTATGTACTTTTAATTGGGATAGCCATTAAGTCTTTTACCTATCCAGATTATTTTTCTTTACTTTTTAAAGTAAAGTAAGACATATGTGCACATATGCACCCGCATCAAAAAGCAAAACCATGCACGAGTCCAATCAAGAACAAGAATCCACACACAATTTAAGTTCTTCTATTTGTAGAACAGTCCCTCCCCCAAACTTCCTATAACTAATATAGAGAGGAAATAGTTCCTACGGGGATTCAAATGAAATATTTCAACTCTAATGTACTTGTTACTATTTCTGTTACTAATCCAACCCCATAGTTATAGCCCACTCACAGCAATAAAAACATGAAGCAGCCACATAAATAGCTCAGTATTTTAATTCCAAGTTCATAATATCTGACACTAATAGGATTATTTGTTTTTATCTAGTAAATAAAATAGCTCAGTCTGTCACTCACTTCCTTGTATTCTTTTTTTGTCTTGCTGCATACATCTTTTGTAAAATGAAAATGTCTGTTTTAAGTGGAAATATTACGGTACATAACATTTTCATGTCAAAATAACTGCATTCTTAGATTTTGTGTTAAATAATTTAAGACAGGAAAATATTTTGATACATATTTGACAGTTATAATCCTAGCAAGATCAACATCTTCATAGGTTAAAAATAAGGTAAAAATAAAGAATGCAAGGTAACTGGACAAGTTACTCTCACTAGATTTTTATTCTGAAAACCTGGGTGCAAACTGAACACAATGAAAGCAGCAAGATGCACTGCTGAAAGCTGATGAATTCAGTGAATTTAAGAGGCCAGCTTTGATACTTTTAGTAAAGGTCTCTCTATAAAAAAGGTAGATGAGTTTATTCTAGTTTTCTGCCAGTATCATAGGACATTAATGTAAATGTGTAATAGGCAACCTTTGTTGAAATGCTGGGAAAATAAGAGTAGGATGCTCACTTTATCATTCCAGTTTATACTTTTAATTTTTTTACACAACAACAACTTGGTAAGTGTATTTGGGACATAATCTCAACGTTCAAGTCAAGTGTTATCCATTTTAAAATAAGGGAGGGAAACAGACAGAAAATGTGAAACAGGCATATTAAATGGAGCATATTACAAAGACAAAAATGACATATCCATTTTGCTTGACATTTTTTGTTGAATTTTCTAGACTAGACTATAAGGCACAACATTATTCCATTCTCTGCCACAGGATGTAGTCAGAAGAGGTGCATCTTTCAGTGTTATGAGGCAGACTATGGCCTTTTCTCAAAAGCACATCAATCTGGCATGGAGAAGGAGCCCGTGAGTAATCAAATCCGACACCAGCCAGCTGCGATGGTACAATTCCCACAATGCAATTCAGAACTGGGTATTGCACCACAGGAATCATAACATGAGCGGTGTCCTGCAGCAGTCCAAGCCAAGCAACTGATTGGCTTCCAACAGTGCCAGTGCCTTACATACCTATTCAGAAGGAGGGTGTGAATGGTGAATACAGACTTGCCTGCGCCTGTACCGCTAGGGAATCTGGTCACTCGCTGTATGCTGAGGGTCCACTCAGGCCTGGGGATTGGCCTTGAGTGCTTCATAAACAAGTTGGGATGTGCTCTTTGGATCCTAATATCCAGGTAAAAGAATGCTGGATAAAGGGAGTCCCACTTTGCAGGACATGTTGACACAGAGTTTTCATTCTGAAATGCTTGTACAAAAAAACCCTTTATATAATCTCTGTCATGAGGTTCCTACCATTCAACTCTACCTATTTTAAGACTGCTCCCTCCTACTGACCAAACATTCCTGCCAGATTCTCCAGTGCTTCAGTTTGAATTAAATTTGATTTAAACTGTTGTGATCTGTCCTGGGACCTTAAGAAGGATGGATAAGAATTTAAAAGACAAAAACAACAACAACAACAACAACAACAACAACAGTTCAGAGCAATAAGTAGTTTACATCGCTGTCATGAAAGGTGGCTTAATTTTTATTTATGTATGTGGTAATGTTTGCTATTAGTGAAAAAATAGCAACAGAGTACCCATATAAAGGATTATTGTACTAATGTATTGCTTATTAACATGACACTGGGCTTTCCCATATGAAAAGTGCAAAAAGAGAATCCAGCTAACAACAACCCATGAGTCTCAAGAGATTATAGTACTGTATAAAACATTCTTTGGAGAAATGAAGGCTAATGATTGCTCATAAAAATGATGGCAACTACAATTCATATACCAGCTTTAATTTCAGTGTTGGTATTGTTTGTCTGCATGTTATTAGGTCATGAAAGAGGTATGGAAGCCAACTCAGAGAATTCACACTTGAGTTAGGATTGAAACCTAGAACTTCCAAATCCAAATGTAATTGCTGACCACCTTACCACCCCACCTCTCAGTGCTCTGTTTAATTTTAACTCCAAATTATTTATACTTCACATATCAGGAACAGCTGGCATGGTACCACAGAGCTGCCTTCCTGACAGTGGCGTTGCTGCTGCTTAGCTGGGCAGTGGCTAGACTGCCTAGCGGGGCAGGAAGGAAGACTGACTCCACTATTGTGCCTCTGCAGCCCCAGTCTCTCTGCCACCACCCCTACCCCATCTCCGAATGCCAGTGGCATAACGGCAGCCCTGTGGCACTGCCCCTCTGGACCAGCCACTCCTGTTTAGTATGTTGCTAGTTATTAAAAATTTTGTGGAAGCAACTAATGCCTTGACCTGAGAGATAACAGTAGCAGCAACAAAACAGGCATAAGCTTCAGGAAAATTCAGAAGAAAACTGTAAAGCAAAGCAAAAGAACTTTATCATACTTTCATAATACATTAAAGGCAATGTTGGCAATATCTTTAACCATTTGCTGGCTTCAAAAGATGGAGGCCAGGAATTAAATTAAGATGTCAGATGTTAGTAAAGAAAATACGGTAGTAGTTCACCAATTGGTCTTTTAAATGATCTCCAGTTCATAAAATAAGATTTTAGAATTTTTTTACTAGATAATTATACTTCCTGATTTTGTAATTAGTGGAACTACATGTAATTACATAATAATTATGATGGTAATTACGTAATTAAGATGTATAATTATGTAGTAAAAAACATTATGGAAATAAAAACTATCAACTGTATAACCACAATACATCTACAAAAAAATTCTCTCCCATTGCTTTAAAACCCTATTTTCCCACGAAAAAAATCAGTGATTAGTCTATATCAACTACCTGATGGCAAAATAAAGCAAAATCTTACAGATATTAAGATACTGAATTATCCTCTTAAGACTTAATTATACCAATTTAGTAACAATCAAATGTATATATTTTGCTCAAAATCATTGTAAATTCACTAAAATCCAAATGAAGCAAATTACTTAAAGCCACAGTGAAATCAACATTATAGATTTTAATATTTCTTAAATACTGATGTTGGTATTTATCAGAAAATATATGACGTATGTCCGAGAAACAGTTCTCTAAGGGATTGTTTTATGTTTGATTCGTATTACAGAAACTTTATTCCATTCCAAAAGCATTGCATGTGCTATCCTTTAGTGTCTAGCAAATGCATCCTGTTACTTAGGCACAATTTCAAATTGGGCCTGAATCTGCCAATTTTTCCAGGAATATTTAACTTGAGTATATAGCATTCTTTTAGTTATCAACAAGCCAATGAACCTTGGGAAGGGATTCTGCAGCGAGTTATTCATCTCTAGATTGACTGGACATGAAAAATAACCATAATGAGCAGTTTTACTAGTTGATGTTTGAGAGGTTGCCTTCAAAGCTACTTCAATTATCAACTTGATGATATAAATACTACCTTGCTATCTATATGCCAATTCAGCACACCCTTCCAAAGTACATGCAAATTCTCTTGCACCCAAATGTACTAGTAGTTTAAGTGTGGGAACTCCATCTTCGCTTATGGAAACACCCTGTTCTAATGAAGCATTTCATTCTTAAGTTTCTTTCGAGACACAGCTGCAGCATTCTGCATATACTTTTCTGAGTAATTGTCACCTGCTAACAGAGACACACTGAAGACCCACCCATTAGTAGCTCTGAGAAATACTGCCACTATGAAAAGTCTGCTTGTAAAGCTTTCTAGCAATTCATCCATAAAAAAATCACTTTCAATTGATATTTGGTACACCACAGAGGGAACACAGAGGGGGAAAACGATGTTTAAATTACAGGATACAAGCAAATATTCAAAGTTAGATTTTGTGTTTTGCATGTAGGTCATACAGTCTAACTTTCATTTTTCTAAATGCAATTTTAGAGTTTATTCATCCAGAAAGTAAACTGGGCATGTTTAGTATTTTTTTTATGAAGGTGGGAGTGTAAAATGCTGCTGTAACTGTGTAAAAGTATTTACTGAGTATGCACATAGTTTGGTTTATAAATCTGGTGCGTAAAATAAATAGCATGAAGATATTAATAAGTACTGAAATGCACTCTCAAGGTACAGACAATGCTTTTAATATCTGACATTGTTTCAATCAGAAAATATCTCAATATAACTAACCTTTCATTTTTACTTCAGGCACTATTCTGATACCTTTAGGAACTTCGCATTTCAATGTCAGAAAGCTCTGCAATTAAGGTGTTCTATATCTACTGCTGGGTTAGCAGACTTTAAATGAAAAGGAATGGAAAAATGCAAGACTCAATAGAAAGTCAAACATGTACAGAAATTATTACTTCTGATCTGTTCTTCAAGATATCATTCTTTCCTGGCTTCTGTTTAGGTTAAACTGCAGAGTTCCTGTCTATTGTTCGAAACAGAGCCTGATACTCTTAAGTAGATATGTTGTCACCCATTCTTACAGTACCAGGCAGACCAGTGTGATGCCTTTTCAGAAAAGTGCATAGAAGTAAGTTACTCCTTAAAGAGCTTTCCCACCTTTTTCTAAATGTCTGTCAGGATAGATGTAAGAACTACTTAAACAAACAGGAAAACAAAAATACTAGAGAATACCAAAATTTTGAATAATTGGGGTGAAAACAAACAAGGGTTTTGGTCCATTTATGCTCTACCCCTTGTCACTCTAACCCAAAGCTTTCTCCAGCCTTCTCATTGCCTGCAAGCATCTGTCACTAGGCCCTATGTCAGATCCCATCAGTCCCTGCTCTCCCACAATTAGACTGACCCTCCACTGCCCTCGCAGTAGGAGTAATGCTCAACAGAAGATTACCACCAGCACCCCCAACCAGTTAAATGAGTTTAAAACACTCCTTCCTTAAACACTGTTTTTTTCAGCAGAGTGAGGGGTATACAGTGCATTATTAGGAAATACGGGTACCTTCTTCAATGGGGAATTCCTAAATTCAAGCAGTCGACTAACTTGTGTAAATGATGAGAGCAGAATGATGCAGACTAGAGCAGCACAACAGAGTAGAATAGCCTTTTATGATGCAAACCTCCGCTTTAAACTCACAAGGTAATTACAGTGTTTCAACATACCTTTCTCTTGATCAGTAAGTTTTTCCATTGCATAGTCCATATCAAAAATGTACCGGTAAAAGCACAGCTGGGTGTACAGGGCCTTGTCAGAGTACTGTAATGTAAAAAGAACATAAATGAAAATACACTATGGAAAAAAGCTAATACCAGAGAAAGCATGATCAGTTGCAACTTTTATACACAATCTATGCTGATTTGCTGTTATGCATTGGATTTAAACGTTTGGTGTTAGGCAAGTTTTTTTAACTTTTGTGCAAAACATATTACTATCAGCAATTCCATGCAATTGTTTTATCTTCTGAGAATTTGCTATTTATCTTAGTTCTTTACTCCAAATACAATTAATAAGTCTGTAATGGTAAATCTTTGTGAATAATCAGATTCAACACCATGTCTCCAATGTTAGCTAGTGTCAAGTGCTTCATAAGAAGCCTACAAGACACTGGGTACATTATGGAGTTATTTGTGCAAAACCTTATAACTTAGAGATACTATGTAGATGTAGATGAAGGATCTGACCACAGTTAACCAATCATTCATAGCAGTGTGCCACGGGCCATTTACATTTTCATACGTTGGTCTGCATTAATGTCACCTAAAGCAGCTCAAATGAAGCCAATCTACAAATGTGTACAATAAAGTAATGTCTTTTACAAACCGGGGGGGGGGGGGGGGAGCATAAGACTACAACACAAAATTGAATATAGCATGATGTATGGAATTATTAAAAAGGCAAGCATGTATGTAAAGCACAATAAAGATAATTACAAAATTGTATTATTTGCGGACGATATCCTTTTATTTATTACAAAACCAGAAGATACAATTCCAAAAATTATGGAGAAAATAAAAACATTTGGCAGGATATCGGGATATTCCATAAATTGGACAAAATCAGAGATTTTACCAATAGGGCCAAGGGCTACATTGTATAGAAACCATCAATTTAGGATGTGAAAAGACTTTATTAAATACTTGGGTATAATAATTTCATCAGATATAGACCAAATTGTAAAATTAAATTTGAATCAAATTATAAATGAGATTTCTTTTGATATTGAAAGGTGGGGACCTCTAAACCTCTCCCTTTGGGGAAAGGTGAATGTCCTCAAAATGAATGTTGTTCCAAAGCTTTTATATATTCTTAGAGGATTACCAAGATATATTCCCAAATTATACTTCCAAAAAATAAATCAACTATTTAGATCGTGCCTGTGGGGTACAAAGCCACCAAAAATATCACTACATAAAATGCAACTTCCAATGCAAAGCGGTTTTGGGCTCCCAAATCTGGAATTATAACACCAGGCTTACCTGCTGAGTAAGACTAATTATTGGAGAGCCAGCAGGAATGCCAATTGGGCTACTCTCAAATATAGTTTCTTTGAACCTCTTGTAGGGTGGACTAAACTCGACTCCAATTTTATGAAATATCTTATTATCCTGGAGACTATTAAAGCACCTATAAAAATTTGGATGAATATAAATAAAAATAATAAGGATGATCCCTATCAGCATGAGAAATTAACCATATGGGCCAACCCAAAATTAAAAATCAAGTAATAATTTGGCAAAATTGAATGAAAAAAAGGTATTTTGACATTTAATCACTTAACTGATGAAAATTACAAATTCATGGAATAAAAGACTTTGCAAGTAAAGTATGGATTAACCAGTGAAACACAATGGCAATACATCCAATTGAAACATATGTTAGAAAGGCAGTTTGGCCCTGACGCTATAGCAGCACCGGAAACACCCATGCTGCTGCAAGATTTAATCTCTGCAACAAAAACAAAAAACTCTACACTTGCACTATATAAATCCCTACACAACAGGAAGAAATACGGTTTAGAATATGATAGACAAAAATGGAGTGAAGAGTTGGGGTACAGATAACAAATGATATATGGGAGTCAAGTATAAAATCAACAGAAATAGCCACTTTGTATCTAATAATAAGCCATATTCAACAGAAAATAATATTCAGAGTCCACTGGACTCCAGCAAAACTATACCAGAAGAAAATAACAAGTGCAGACAATTGCTGGAGATGTGGGAGTAAAAATGCGAACTTAATACATATGTTGATTAACTGCCTCACATTTTGGTGCAAGGTGAGGATATTTCTAGCAAGAGTAATAAAAAGAAATTGTTATTTAGGGGAACTGAATTTAATTCTAAATTATATTCTGGAAACATGGGAGATTTCAAGGGGTCAAAAAAATGGATGTACCATGCTATATTGGAAGCAAAAAAACTTGTTTTGATTAACTGGAAGAGAGAAAGAGGTGGGAAAACATTGTCAAAAAAGGTGTAGTTATAGGTATATCAATGTATCCAAATCTGAATTGTCAAATTGTGTTATTACTGTTATTATCAGGTATCTGAAGAAGTGTGCATGCACAAGAAAGCTCATACCAAGAACAAATTTAATTGGTCTCTAAGGTGCTACTGGAAGGAATTTTTTTATTTTTTATTTTGTTTCGACTATGGCAGACTAACACGGCTACCTACCTGTAACTAGCTAGTACTGTTATTATGGTTTTTGTTGTATGTGTCTTTTGCAGTTGATGTTTGTATTGAAAAATTGATTAATTTTTTTTTTAAAAAAAGGCAGGCATTGCGCTATTGAAATAACAGGATTATTTTGAAAGTTTCAAAACTATATCAGAAAATCACATGGGTGCTATTCAACTAAGTTTTACTCAAGAAGACCTTTTGAAATGAATGGACCAAACTTAATTTTGTTCATTAATTCCAATTGGCCTACTCTGAGTAAAACTTACGTTAACCCCCCCCCCTATATCTGCCACACCTCAGGGATCATTGGGAGAGTTTTATCCCTCTCTTTGCCATGATGTTCCAGGGATCACTGCAAATTGGATAAAGATGGAACATTTAGTTACTATCAGGACCAAATGTGCTGTAATATATTCTGTAAGTCAATCACTCTTACTGAACCTAGACATAAAAGGAGATTTGTAATAATTACCTGCTACACCTGGACTGTGGTGGGAGTGGACTGAGGGAAGGCGTCCCTCCGCTTGTTTCAGCTGGCCTCCCAGTGACAGAGCGATGCAAATGTCACTCTGTTGGTGCATACCCCCCTCTTTACCTGTCAGACATGGGTGTGGGTAGCCCACCAGCAGTATTCCTGCCAATGGAACCCAGTAAAAGGTTGGGCAGGATCTGCTGGGCCTGAAGCTGGTGCAGGGACTGAGCCTGATTTGCCTGTCCCTTTCCACCACTGAGTGGCCAGGCTGTGGATGTGGTGGTAACTCAGCAGCTCTACAGAGCCATGGCACTGACAGTGAGCATAGGATTGCCCCACAAGTTACTTAGGATTACAGATGTATCAGGGTTACTGAGATACACATGCTCTTCCCACTTCACATTCCAAGGCATATAAGACTCTCCGAAGTATTACAGTAGAGTTTTCTAGTAGTTTCACTGAAATGATCAAGATATTGTGATGAAACCGCTGGAATCTATCCCCATATCAGCACGCATAGGCTCACTTAACAAGAAATTAGGTTTATTATTTTGCATGCACAATATGACATTGCGTTTCAGACAATAGTGCTTCACCTTAATACTTGCCCTGGAGCAGTGGTTCTCAACCTTGGGTCCCCAGATGTTGTTGGACTGCAACTCCCATCAACCCTAGCTAGCAAGACTAGTGGTCAGGGATGATGGGAGTTGTAGTCCAACAACATCTGGGGACCCAAGGTCAAGAAAGGCTGCCCTAGAGAATATAGGTAGGTGGTTCATTGCTTATTTGGTTACAGATCCACAACAAGCAGGCTTTATTCCTGGGTTAGAAATTGCAAATGTGCAGCAAATAGCAGAAATTGCAAGTAGTGCAGCATGGCATTTAGTTTTAACTTTTCAACTTATAGATGGAAGGCACCTCACAACAGCCTAATTTATTATTATTAACTAGTGGTGTTTGGGGGGGGCAGACATTATTAGATTGACCCATCTAATAATGTTACCTAAAACCTAAAGCAAGACTAAGAAGGACCAAGAAAATCAATCTTGGAACTCTACCTACATCGTACATTCAGTCACCTTCTCAAAAAACAATTCTGGCCTGTAATTACTTGCATCTGGGGGGTAGTATCCAACATGATTTTGCTTTTAGTGGCCTTGCTACCTTTGTGGATAGGGAATATTTTTCTGTCCTTTGTAAGACTGGGTTGTAAACAACTATGGAACAGATAAGAGTCACAGAAGATAATATGGAAACCTATTATGCTGTCATGAATACATGTCAATAAACTTTAACAAAATTGAGCAGCAAGGAGTGCTTCTGCTCAGGGTTCCAGCCAGCTGTGCCTTCTATGGGGATAGTTTATTTCATTCCTTTCCCACATGGCTTTCTGTACTCCTAAGCCTGCATCTGGCTTGCTCATGCATTCAAAAAGAAAAGTGAAAAGAAAAACATGCACAAAAGTAATATTTGCTACTTATAAACTGGTGTATGTCCCTGAAGACAGAATGCATGTTGGGTGTATGTTGTCCAAACACGTGAAAAAAGAAGAAAAGGAATTGAATATAACCAGTGTAGAGTTAACAAATAACACAAGAGGAAAGGGCAAGCAAGTTTCCATTTCAAAATTAAGCTTAGAAAGAAGAGAGGGAGGACTTGGTCATCTGGCCACCAAGCCAGCACAACGCAGAGCTAAACATTTTGGACGTGTACCGGGGAGACCCAGGTTCAAGTATCCAGTCAGCCATGAAGTTCACTGGGTGACTTTGGGCCAGTTACTCTCCCTCAGTTTAACCTACTGGTACCTTATAAGGTGTTGTGAGGATAAAATTGAGAGGGGTGAATCATCTACACTGCCCTAGAGCTTCTTAGGCGAAAGGCAGGATATAATAATTGATATATAGTGACAATCACTACCACATACACACACAAAAGATGACACCAACTTAAAAGCAGTTTGACAAAATAATGAGGGTCTGGGGAAATTGTGGAATTGTTCTTTATAGACTTCAAAGTCTCTAAGTTTCTACCAGAAGAACTTAGGTCAAGCGTTGGACTAGCCAAACCACTGGAAATCTCTGGACTTTCAATGCTACATGTGTAGGATATATTCTTAGTCATTAGTTGTTTGTTTTTTAAAAACACATCTTGCCATACTGAAATTTGGTGTTTTTGTTTATTGGTCGAAAATTAATGTAAAGGTGCATGTTCTAATAACAAAATCTTATTATATTCCATATGGCATAAAGGCCCAATCAACACCTGCATATTATATTGTTAAAAATGCAACATTCAGAGTTAACGTTTTGTGCTCCTAATACTACCATACTTTCACCCTTCCTTCACATGAACTTATTTTATATAACACAGAAGCTTATTTTATTCCTTATTAGTTATTCTATGATATGCATCATCATTATACTATTATACACCACTTATTTTTAGTAAATCCTGATTACTGCTTCCTGAAGAAGGAAAAAAAAGGAGGACGACAGCGATTAAGTTATTTGTTTAGTTTTTTGGATTCAGCAGTAATTGCTGGTACACATCTCCCTGACTGCACACATGCAGCAGGTTGAATAGAACACTGAAATTACCTCCTTCATAATAGTTTGTTTTGATAATGTATTGTGTGTCGAGATGATGAGAAACAGTTGCTGTCAATTTGATTAGCCATTATATTTTTATGTTAATTGCCATTATTGGGTCCATTCTGTTTAGTGTCACCATAGAAGCCATACAATGTTAGCATAAATAACAAATTGGAGTAAATTAGGAAGATATATTTTTGCCAATTCATTTTAATTGCCCCTCAGTCCTTCCGTTGGTTAACGCAGCTGTTGACCCATAATAAGCGCTAGGTCAATATAGCTGCTTGTCAATTCAGAAATGCAAAGTGCTGTGTTGCTCGTAATGGATATACAGCCACCTTTGCCAGCCAACTGAAGCAAACGACTGACAACCCAAATGAAGGAATAAAGCATCAGCTATGGAGTTTAGTGACCTGATATTAGCAGAGAGGCTAATTGAAAGTCACTACCTAAATGGATAAGAATTTTTTTTATAAAAAAAAGTTATGCACACACATATATTTTTAATTATACCAACACCTCCTGCCCTTTTGTTACCTGGCATATTTTGCAATTAGTAACTAGTGGAAAACAAAAAGCTTTAGAGATTTTCAATGTCAAATACAATTAAGTTAGATTAAGACACATATGTGAAACCAAGGAAGAGGTGCCTTACATGGGGGGAAAGCAGCATTTTAAAATTTTGCATTCGTAAATTCTAATTTACCTTTGGTGATGATCTTTTAAAAATACAATGCACCTGAAAGACTGCAGATTTCAATGAGGTCTTTTACCAGATGTCTGCATTCACAAATATTTTCATTTTGCATTCACATAAGCGGAAGAAACCCTTTTGTGTCCTCTAGTGACTTTTCGGCTTAATTTCTGTGGTATTACTCTTAGTTAGGCATTTCTTCAACAAGCTCCCTTCACCAATACCACTGAATAATTCTAATAAATTCACTGAGGTAATTGTAAAAGAGACATTATCTTACATCTTAATGATTTTATTAACAGAAAATGAACAAATGAATAGAGAAATACAAATAAGCTCAAAATATGTAAAGGTCATATCTTGGACAAGCATGCATAAATAAAAGGAATAAATTAATCCACTTTAAAAAACAACAACATGCCACTCCCCTTGTGAAAGCCAATTTCAAAACTTCTCTCTTGAATTGCAGATGTAGGTACATTATTAGGTTACCACTTAATGGGAATACCAGATGTAAGAATCACTTGCACTCTTTATACTAGTTAATAAATGTTATGTTTAAACTTCTAACACATGACTATCTCCTGAGGTCTTGAAAGAAACTCTGGGGCAAATGGTTCAGATCCTGGATAAGGCAACTCTAACCTTACTTTATTCACAGATATGCAGAGGTGTGAGTGGTTCTTGGTTCCGTTATACCCAACAAGAAGACATTTCTAAATTATCTTCTAATATGTTGCCTCGTGAAATCTGACTGTTTATGCTAGTTGTTTTAAAGATTATTTCAACAGCCAGAGGAGCACACATTTCCATTAAACTTTTTAACAGTCCAAGTTCTACCATCACAAAGAAAACCTAAGGAAGCCTTAGTTGAAAGAATTGTGATTCATAGGCAAAACCAGGGCTCATAATATGTATGTATACATAGCTACCCACTTTAAAAAGAACATACAGCTTCTGAGCAGGGCTTTTAAAGAGCTAGGTTATGGGTTTATATATTAAATTTGTAATCTGATGTCTCCTTTTTTAAACACTACAATCTACTTTCACTATGAAATAGAAAGGCGGGATATTAAGATTTTTAAATAAATTAAAAATAGCATTAGAAGCCAGTGCAACAGAGGTAGCCAATATAGATGTTCATGAGCATAGTGATATTAATTTATAATTATTTATGAAACTACTACAAATACAATGCAATTATAACCATTTTAATGGATGTAACAGCACAGATGCATATATAAATAAGCATATATTTTAGACTATGTGTTCTTCAGGTGTGCAATGCACAGATTAATTAAAGAAAAAACAAGGCCATTCATTTCTGAGTGAGAGGTAGCCAGCCATTACTGATAACTACAGTATGCTTCAGGCTGTTTGGTTACTACACTTGGACTCAATAAGCACGGCATTTATTTGTTATAGCATGAATTGCTGTTTTTCACCTATTTTTTCCCCAGGGCATCATTTCATATTCCTAAAGGCTGCTTTTCATATTTTATGTTTGAGCCCTATTTCTCAGGCTCAGAATTAGTACTGCAATTTACTTCCACATTGGAATATACATGCAGCCATTGAGTAATAAATATAGCTAACTCCATAACGTATACATACATACCCAAAGTAGCTCACCAGCTTATGGGCTTATCACAGTACAGTTGCACATATTACTTAAATAACATAGGCACAGAATTGAAAATCGTAATTAAATGAGAAGCAGCTCTGATTTTATATCTATCTACCAGTTTTTTATTCCTATCTATTTTATGCTATGAACAATAAAGCGGAGTGGGGGTGGAGTTTGCCAACTCCATTACATTGCTTTGTAAAGAAGATAATTTCTACAGGCTAGAGAGATAACTTATTTGTATTACTTCAATTAGTTCTAATACAAAACAGTGGCACCACTTCATTAATCAACTGCTAGAGAGACTTACTTTTATAAGAAGTCTTTTTGGTAATTTGATTAGAAAGAATGGAGGCTCACATTATCATCTGATTCTGCACATCCATCAAGCAGACAATTTAGGACAAGTTCTTTAAAAATAATTTAAGTTCTTGTCAGAGAATTGTGTCTCTTAAAGAGACATTTTTCTACAGTATGTAGAACCAAGTTCCAAGAAATACTTCAGTGTTTTGAGAGATGTTACTCTACCCTTCCCCATCCCTCCCCCTGAAAGATGCAGTCATTAAAACCTAATTATTATCTTCATTTTAAACAAAACCTAAAGTGAATACCAATTAATAACAACATACTAATGAGCATCTGCTGTGATGAAATTGAATATGAATGTGTTGCAAATTTCGGGTTGTTGTTTTTTTCTTTTTGCATGGAAGTGTCACTGGTCTCATTCGGCAGCTAGAAAATGATAAAAGATGTACTTCATTTTGCATCATGCCATTTTGCACATGGCGATGTGCAATGTTAGAAAAAAGGCAAAGCTCAGTACTTCAAATGCTTGTATATATGAGTTTTGCTCATGGGAATCTCAGGAGGAAGAAAACATTTATAAACTTTCAGATAAAATTCTTGTTAAATTATGTTTATTTTAGTCAAGTTCACCCATCTACCAAGATCAAAATATACAAAACATATATAAATATGTGTATCAAGGCACACAAAAGTACACTTAAACAAGAAACGTCTTAAATATGTGTCTGTATGAGCTGTTGGGGAAACTATTTATCTTCTAAAAAATAAAAGGGTATTTTCCCCTCTCTTCCCAGGCAGCCCCCAAATCTGCTGTGGAGTACCCCTCACCAACCATCTTGAGCATTTTTTGGGCAGTTTGCAAGAGGCTGCATGGAGAATCAGAAGTATTGCTGGACTGGACACTATTGGAGTTCACTCAGTACAGAAAATTGAGATGATTTTGAATAGATTACTAATAAATTTAGTAATAATAGGAGATGGTTAATTAACTTTGCTAACTTACTATAACTAAAAAATAACTGAAAATCAATGTTTTAAGATTCATTAACTAGTTCTGTTATTGTCTAGTGAAATATATTGATGTTTAAAAACTTGAAATATTACTAGTTGGTTGAACGACTGATGCCAATAAGGTCACTTATGCCATGCCTACTTAACTGCGCTTCAGAGGCATCCCCAACACCATTTAAGGCTGTTTATCAGTGATGTCAGGCATAGAGACCTAATGTGATTGGTCAACCAAACTCTTCATAGCATCAAGGTGCTATTACAACTTTCAGGCAGGCCTTGTATGAGGGTAGATTCATCAGGCTAGTTCAGAACCTATAAGAACAAGGGTTCAAAGACAGTTAATATGGTACTACTGAGTTTTGGGAGCACTTAATTCAATTGTGGTATATAGCTCAGAGTGGTGCAAGAATAAAACAGACTGGGGAGCAGCTGTGAACTCATCTTGAAGAGCCTGCACATTTGTATGGCCCCAGTAAGCCAGTTTGGCTTACCATGATGTAAGAACCAGGCCACTATCTCCATTGCATAGTGCCCACCCTGGCTATGGTTTCACGTGTGGATGGACAGCAACCTACCTCCTCCCCCAATTTCAGCAACATTTGGTTTCATTTTACCTGAATCTGTATTTTTCTTCCCCCAAGACCATAATGCAACTGAAAACTGCCGCTTACTTCAGTAGATGGTTGGAGAGATGATTTGTGCAAGCTATTGAACGTAGTCTGCATGAATTGGACAAACTGAACAAGTATATCCAACCCACTTTACACGTTTTAGGCTTCACAGTATTAAGTGCCTAACCTGTATGTCCAAAAGCACATATTAAATATGAGCCATATTTGTACTGGGCGATTGTTCACAAAAATATTTTAAAAATCTCTCAGTGGGATACATTTTCAAGCTATGATATTGCAAGTTTTGATCTCTGTTTATTGAACCTAAGGAAACTCAAACTATTTCATCACCAAGTTTCACTATCAACGTGTGAGAATCCCTGAAATAAACATTTATGTTAATGAACTATTATAGAAAATGTATACAGAGCGGCTGTGCATTCATTGTACTCAAACAGCTGCAGCACATTACTCAGTGATGCTTCCTCCAAGCTCTCCCTTCATGCAATCCATACTTCTCTGAAGTTCCATTCAAATTAGTCATCTTCAGAAAGCTATTGTTTCTTCATTTTTTAACTTTCTTTTCTGGTATTTGCAATACTAGCATTCGGAAAAGTTCAACTGAACCAGTTAATACATTAATGGGCATAATGTGACTGAGCAATCATAGTGAGCAGAGGAGAAGAAGAAGAAGAAGAAGAAGAAGAAGAAGAAGAAGAAGAAGAGGAGGAGGAGTTTGGATTTGATATCCCGCTTTTCACTACCCAAAGGAGTCTCAAAGCGGCTAACATTCTCCTTTCCCTTCCTCCCCCACAACAAACACTGTGAGGTGAGTGGGGCTGAGAGACTTCAAAGAAGTGTGACTAGCCCAAGGTCACCCAGCAGCTGCATGTGGAGGAGCGGAGACGCGAACCCGGTTCCCCAGATAACAAGTCTACCAATCTTAACCACTACACCACACTGGCTCTCTTTTAGTAAAGAAGCAAAACCCTAACATAGGTTATGATGTATTTTTTCTAAGACTTTAGTGGACATTGGCTATACAATAAATAAATTCTGCAACTCAGAGACCTTTCAGGGGAATTCAGCCTTCTATCTATACTGGGAGCTTTCTCCTTTTCTCAGTTCTTTGAATGACTATATATACATGATTGACTGAAGAGGAAAAAAAGTTGAATTTTGACCAGTCGGGCGTCTACTGTGATGTACCACTACCTTTTGGAAAATAAAACTGTGAAAATTTCTGCAAAATATTATATCTTCCAGGGGTACCGCAGGGTATTTGGGGTCCCCCAGCTATATTTTTGGTCAAAGTACAAAAACCAGTAGGCATTATCTTGTTGTTGTTGTTCAGTCGTTCAGTCGTGTCCGACTCTTCGTGACCCCATGGACCAGAGCACGCCAGGCACGCCTATCCTTCACGGCATTATCTTAGAACATATCAAACAGTAAATATCAAAGTGAAATTATTCTACCTCAAGGTATACTGTAGAGATCCAACTATATGCAACATTCATATCTACCTGGTATTACTATTAGTAGATTCAAAAAGGAAGAAAAGGAAAAGAGACTAAAGGTTGCCCATAAAACTCTTGTCCACAAATCATTATAATATAGGAAACAAAATATCAGAGACAGGGAGATTGTGATACTGTGAGTGTAAATTCGCATCTCAGAGAAAGGAAAGAGAGCAGTTTCACTACCTTCTGATGGAAGGCAGGGCAATGTCTGAACTCTGCCAAAAAGATCAACCCCCTTAACAAAATAAACATAAAAACATTTAACTCAACATGGCAACAATTCAAGCTTTAGAAAACAAAGAGCCTGGAGAAGCAGAGAGTCATCCCTGAAAACTCTGAGTGAGCAGCATGCAACATGAGTAGCAGAGTTTGCAGAGTTTACCTCTCATCTTCCACAGAACTAAGATACGGACAGAAAAATGCACCCAACAGGGAGAAGTCTAGTCTTGCCAGAATCTTCCAGTAACTTTAGGATAACAGACAATTAACTTTCAGAACCCAACATCTATGTGGTCATCACAGCACTACCAGAATGATCTTCAAGTCATATTCCTAATTATATGCAAAAAAACCCGAATGAATGAGTGTGGAGAGAATGCATATAGGTCCTATTAGTCATACATTATCACACCACATAGTTCCTAAAAATAAACCTTGACATGAGGTCCAAAGTTGGCTTTCTTAAACTTTGAAAGAAGAGCCAAGGATACAGACTTCACCACATCTGCCTGTCAGGCATTGGTTGGAGGAAACCAGAGAGGCACATTCATCAGATGCTATTTATCCCACCAAATGTCTTGATGGCTTCTCTGTATAGATCCAATGATCTCATTCTCACTTGCCTGTTTATATGAACTTTGGCTGAGATGTCTGCATGCATCAATATGTACAATATATATTGTACATACTGATTAACGGGAATCTGAAAAACTAGCGATCACACACAGCACCGAACCCTGAAGTGACCAAAAAGTCACAAAAAGGGTGTAACTAACTGGGCAGGACACACACTCTGCTGACGTGTGGGGGGCCGGGAACAGAACCCCCCATACAAAATCTTCATCGACTGTACAGTCATACCTCACGTTACGAACGCTGCATGTTGTGTTCGTCACGGGTTACAAACCCACTGAACCCGGAAGTACTGGAATGGGTTACTTCTGGGTTCGGCGGTTTGCGCATGCACAGACACGTCAAATGACGCCATGTGCAGAAGCGCCGAATCGCGCAGCGAGCATGCGCAGACGTGGCACTCAGGATGCGGAATGCTCAGGATGCAAACAGGGCTCCGGAATGGATTCCGTTTGCATCCAGAGGTACCACTGTACTTCAGTCTTGAGCTAAATAGTCTGGACTAGTAGATGTATGACAAGAAGCTTTAATCGCTGGTGCTCTTAGAAATTCACATGTTCATTGCTTTCCCTTGTGCTATGCCATTGTGAAAGTGGCCTTCCATCACAAAAAGACTTGACTCTACTGTTAGAAAGATCTTGTGAGATTCCTGGAGCAACACACCCTGAAATGACCTCTTTTGAAACAGAAACAAATTTTCTAACTTTCTAAGGAACATACTGGAAAATACCTCTCATGCTGAAAGGTCACCCGAGGAAGGCATATAATGACCCGTGGCTTAAAGTGAAAGACCAGTATGCTCAAAAAAGTGGATGTCCTCAAGAACACTTTGGGTTGCTAGTGGTCAATCTCTTCCCATCCCATCTGGAGTTTCCTAAAGAATGCAGATGCCCTCCTCCCAAAAGTAATGGAAACTGTAGGCAAAGGCTGCTCATTCATCTTCACCTATATCTATTTCAACTTGACAACTCAGAAGCTAAGTGGAAGTGTTTGAAAAGCTTTGTATATTCCTACAATATAGTGTTGACTCTTTTAGTGTTGAGATTGCAATACACTAACATATAACTATATGCCATGTTGCAGGGATAGAAAGAATGCCCCATGATGGTAGGAAGTTTTGCCTGTCCCAGAGTTATTGTTTTTGTTTGTTACTGTGTTATGTATTTTTCTGTTTTTATATTGTAAACCGCCCTGTGATCCTTTGATGAAGGGCGGTATAGAAATTTTAGTAATGATAATGATTTTGATGATGATGATGATGATGATGGTTGTCGCACCAAGAGGTTGGTCTACGCCCACTGAAAGTCCATAAGCTATTTCCTCCTCCTTTGCTGTGAAGCCCTTTGCCCTCCCTGGATGTACTGAGGCCTTAGTACAGCCAGCCCATCCCTTGACTCATTTCTTTGTTGCTGGGGATAATTAGAAGGATTACTGTTGTAGCCTTCATCAGGCAATAACAGCAGCATTGCAGGCCCCAAGATTCCTGCATAATGTAATTTTATTGAGGGCCCAGAAGTCCTGATCACAAGAATGTGAGATGAGTGGAGTTTGATTGAACCCAAGATTAAAACAAGATAATTTGAAATGAAGGCCAAATTAGCTAGCTTTAGATGAATTTCTTTCAAAGCAAGTCTGGGAAAGCTTGCTCATCACAACTCAGAATCAAAATACCAACTGTGTGGAATAACCATAGCTGTCAACTTTTCCCTTTTCTTGCGAAGAATCCTATTCGGAATAAGGGAATTTCCCCTTAAAAAAGGGAAAAGTTGACAGCTATGGGAATAACACATTGACATTACTAATTTATAAACAAGAAAGTTATAAATTATTATGCTTAGATTAGTCTTTGATAGTACAAATTACTATTGTGCAATATGTATGAATTATCATTACTAAATGCACAAAGAAGTGGCAGCTCATATATACACAGATCCTTAAAAGGCATTTGATAGAGTTGAATGATTTTTGTTTTAAATGTCAAATTTAAGTAAGGAATCTTAAAGACATTGTATTTTTTACAATTTACTTTGAACCAAATATATAAGATATCCAAAGTGATCATTAATAAACATCACCAAGCTCGGCCCAGAAATCTAAAGATGGAAATGCAAAGAGAGCACCATCTATAAATTGAAATATTTTGCTACCCTTCACCTACTATTATATCATTAGGTACATTTTGGACTGTATCCAGAATCACCCCCAGGTGTTCCAGATGCTACAATGACACTTGGGAACTCTTTTCTACATTTTCAAATGGAAAAACCAGCAGTACTTGACATTACATCTACAGATAAACTGCTCTAGCAGATTCTGTGATGGATGCCCCAAAGGAACATAAGCACCTGAACCCTGAGTTGATCCACGATGCCTTGAGGCAGCATATAATGATAAGGAGCCAAGTCTGGTTTTGCCAGAAGCGGCTTAGTCATGCTGGCCACATGACCTGGATGGCTTGCCTCTAGCTGGGCTGTCCCATTCTGCCTTAGTGACAGCGCAGGAAAGCACACTGTTAAGGGCTCTGAAAAACTACCATAGCTCCCTTGGGTGCAGAAGGAGTGTCAAGTTCACCTTTCAGGTTGTCCTCAATGAATTGTGACATGATCATTCATCTGCTACAAGGACTGGAAAGGGTTCAGATAGGAAAAATATTTACAAGTTGGTAGAATTAGTTCATCTTTTCCTTAGAAAGTTTACCCTCTCCTTTTGAGTAGAGTTAATGAAGGCCTCTGATCTGGACAATGACATTTGAGAAATACAGTCATATGTCGTGTTGTGTCCGCTTCATGTTGCGTCTTTTTGCATTACGTCCCGTGGTAACCCAGACGTACCGGAACGGGTTACTTCCAGGTTTCGCTGCTTGTGCCTGCGCAGAAGTGCCAAATAGCGCTGCACGCCTGCGCAGACACTGCGCTTCGAGTTGCGGGCATTTCAAGTTATGGACAGGCCTCCGGAACGTATCCCATCCGTAACACAAGGTACCACTGAAATGGAATTGGATTGGGGACTTATCCCTGCACCCTTCAGCCATAGCTCCTTGCATTTCATTGTAGCTTTAGTAAAAAACCAACCAACCAACCACTAGTAGAATTATGCAAAATAAGAGAAAGCTTGTAAAACTGACCCAGTTTTC